>NC_042969.1:75091027-75451256 GCF_901001165.1 Salmo trutta
TCTCTTTCCTTCCTACCTCTCTCTCTCCCTCCTTACCCTCTCTCTCTCCTCCTTATCCGCTCCTCTCCTTCCTTACCTCTCTCTCCTTCCTTACCTCTCTCTCCTTCCTTACCTCTCTCTCTCCTTCCTTACCTCTCTCTCTCCTTCCTTACCTCTCTCTCTCCTTCCTTACCTCTCTCTTTCCTTCCTTACCTCTCTCTCTCCTTCCTTACCGCTCTCTCTCCTTCCTTACCTCTCTCTCTCCTTCCTTACCTCTCTCCTTCCTTCCTTACCTCTCTCTCTCCTTCCTTACCTCTCTCTCTCCTTCCTTACCTCTCTCTCCTTCCTTACCTCTCTCTCTCCTTCCTTACCTCTCTCTCCTTCCTTACCTCTCTCTCCTTCCTTACCTCTCTCTTTCCTTCCTTACCTCTCTCTCTCCTTCCTTACCGCTCTCTCTCCTTCCTTACCTCTCTCTCCTTCCTTACCTCTCTCTCTCCTTCCTTACCTCTCTCTCTCCTTCCTTACCTCTCTCTCTCCTTCCTTACCTCTCTCTCTCCTTCCTTACCTCTCTCTCCTTCCTTATCTCTCTCTCTCCTTCCTTACATCTCTCTCTCCTTCCTTACCTCTCTCTCTCCTTCCTTACCTCTCTCCCTTCTTCCTTATCTCTCTCTCTCCTTCCTTAACTCTCTCTCTCCTTCCTTACCTCTCTCTCTCCTTCCTTACCTCTCTCTTTCCTTTCCTCCCCTCACTCTTCCTCAATTAAATTCAAAGCCCCCCCCTCTTTCATTCTACATCTCTCCCTCTCTCTCCCTCTTGTTCTCCAGTTCTGCCCTCACCTGGTCCTGCTGTCCCTGTGTCTCTGTAGAATAATGAAATCAAGGAGTCTCCCAGCTGGCGCTCTGAGTTTCTCCTCTGCGTGATAAAGGTTAACCACAGTAGGAGCTGAGAGAGATTTGATTTACAATCTGTACCTCTGACAGGGCAGTGCCAGCCATGTGCGTTTGTATGTGTGTGCGTGTGTGTGTCCTAGTAATCCAAACACACACACACACACACACAGACACACACACACACAGGACCCAGAGTGGTCGTGCTAGACCAGGTAGGTCACAGAGAGAGCCGTGTTCAGCCCATGTTCTGTTCCACCCCTGGGCCATCAGGGATTCTGTTCCCCAGCCAGGAACCTGCTGAGAAAGACAGGAAGTGGAACCCTTCCACCTGATACACCACCTTGCAGAGCCCCAGGGGAATCATTTCGGTGTGACCCACGTGATGGATTAGCTGCTATTCCAGAACTGCTGTTTACCTTCGCTCAATCAGAGACAAATCAGGCAGGCAGGCAGACAGATGGTGTGGTGGGGACTCAGGTCCACACAATGGAACAGAACACATGGCAAACATGGAAATGCAGCCAAACAAGGCCACGCTTCAGGAAGACTGCATTGCCTCTAGAGAAAGTTGTGTGTTCCGCAGGAGGAACGTGAGGACATGAGCTAAAGTCATCATTCATGTTGTTACAGGGGACATGATGAGGTTAACCCTTTCTTCTCCTCAACCAGGACCAATACAGAAACAAGCCTCTTCATCTCTTATTATGACATGATCTGACATGTGGTCAGATGGATTCATTTCAATCATTAATGCTTGTATCTTTCATTCCAATCCATTCCATTCTGTGGGAGACTCTCAATTGCATACTCCCCTCTCCTCTCTCTTCACCTACTTTTCAAAACTCCATTGGAGGAGAAGGTCAGAGGGGAGGGGAGGACTATGCAATGGAGATACTTCCTCTTTCTATATGACTGCTCTTCCACTGCTCTCTCACACCATGTCTACTCAATTCAATTCAAGGGTGTTATTGGCATGGGAAACATGTATACATTGCCAAAGCAAGTGAAATGGGTAAACAAAAGTGAAATAAACAATACAAATGTTCAGTATTCATTACACTCACACAAGTTCCAAAAGAATAAAGACATTTCAAATGTCATATTATGTATATATACAGTGTTGTAACAACGTGCAAATAGTTAAGGTACAAAAAGGGAAAATAAATAAACATAAATATGGGTTGTATTTACAATGGTTTTTGTTTTTCACTGGTTGCCCTTTTCCTGTGGCAAAAGGTCACAAATCTTGCTGCTGTGATGGAACACTGTGATACTTCACCCAATAGATATGGGACTTTATCAAAATTGTATTTGTTTTCTAATTCTTTGTGGGTCTATGTGATGTGAGGGAAATTGTGTCTCTAATATGGTCATATATTTGGCAGGAGGTTAGGAAGTGCAGCTCAGTTTCCACCTCATTTTGTGGGCAGTGTGCACATAGCCTGTGTTCTCTTGAGAGCCAGGTCTGCCTTCGGCAGCCTTTCTCAAAAGCAAGGCTATACTCACTCTCTCCCCTCTTGATCTCTCCCTTCTCTCTCCCTCTCCCTCTCTCTGAGCCCCATGCTGTACTGTGTAGAGGTCTTTCCAGGGAGTAGTGTCTGTGTCCTAGGGATCAGAGACTCACAGACAGGCCTGACCTATTTTACCACTGAGAGGCAGACTTTTATCTGAATCATTCTGCTTCTCTCACTCTCAGTCTGTTTCTCTCCCTGCTTCACTCTTTATCTGTCTGTCTCTCCCTCTCTGTCTGTCTCTCCCTCTCTGTCTCTCTCTCCCTCGATGTCTGTCTCTCTCTCCCTTTCTATCTGTCTCTCTCTCCCTCCCTCTCTGTCTGTCTCTCTCTCCCTCTGTGTCTGTCTCTTTCTCTCTGTCTGTTTCTCCCTCTCTGTTTGTCTCTCCCTCTCTGTCTGTCTCTCCATCTCTGTCTGTCTACCCCTCTCTGTCTCCCTCTCCCTCCCTGTCTGTCTCTCTCTCTCCCCTCTCTGTCTGTCTCCCCCTCTCTGTCTGTCTATCTCTCTAATTCTCTGTCTGTCTGTCTGTCTGTCTGTCTGTCTGTCTGTCTGTCTGTCTGTCTGTCTGTCTGTCCGTCTGTCTGTCCCTCTCTGTCTCTCTCCCTCTCTGTCTGTCTCTCCCTTCTGTGTCACCCTCTCTGTCTGTGTCACCCTCTCTGTCTGTCTCTCCCCCTCGATGTCTGTCTCTCTCTCCCTTTCTATCTGTCTCTCTCTCCCTCCCTCTCTGTCTGTCTCTCTCTCAATCTCTGTCTGTTTCTCCCTTTCTGTATGTCTCTCCCTCTCTGTCTGTGTCTCCCTCTCTGTCTGTCTATCCTCTCTGTCTCCCTCTCCCTCCCTGTCTGTCTCCCTCTCCCTCCCTGTCTTTCTCTCTCTCCCTCTCTGTCTGTCTCTCTCTCCCTCTCTGTCTGTCTCTCTCTCCCTCTCTGTCTGTCTCTCTGTCTCTCCTTCTCTGTCTGTCTGTCTGTCTGTCTGTCTGTCTGTCTGTCTGTCTGTCTGTCTGTCTGTCTGTCTGTCCCTCCCTCTCTGTCTGTGTCACCCTCTCTGTCTGTCTCACCCTCTCTGTCTGTCTCTCCCTCTCTGTCTGTCTTTCTCTCCCCCTCTGTCTGTCTCTCCCTCCCTCTCTTTCTCTCTCCCTCTCTGTCTGTCTCTCCATTTTAGACCAGCAGACAGACAGACAGACAGACAGACAGACAGACAGACAGACAGACAGACATGCTTGGAAACAGACACACACATTTTCAATAAATATTTGTAACAGAGAGAGAGAGAGACAGTGCTGCTGTGTGTGTTGTGATGAATTAGCCCTTGATAGAGCAAGGTGGCAGAAATAATCAAACTCAATTAGCTCAGCTCTGTCTCTCCGGGCTAAGACTCTGTACCTTAGAGCAGAGTGACACTCATAAATTCAGATAATTTTAGCTAATGAGCACTAACACCAACCCCAATAAATCACACACACACACACACACACACACACACACACACACACACACACACACACACACACACACACACACACACACACACACACACACACACACACACACACACACACACACACACACACACACAAAGGGATGCATGCATGCATAGTACACACACACACACACACACACACACACACACACTCGCACACATATGCACGGGCCACGTATTCACACACGCACACTAGTCCAGTAGCCAGCTCTTGCAGGTTCCCTCATCTCAGGTTGATTGTTTAAGTAAAAGCTTAATAAAGTCTCACATCTGAGAAAACACAGCAGGGTTTGTTCTATCCACTGACAGACAGGACACACAGAGTCTTTGGCCCTCAATTAGCTGACCCTTAGCCTAACACACACGTTCCCACCCAATCCTTCACTGATGTCACCTTGAGCTCTGTGTCTATGAATATCACATTTCTTGATTTGGCAGGCAGGTTTGTGTTTTCTACATCATGGTACCACTAAAGACTGTATGCAGATAACTATCTGTCCCTAATGACAAGATGTAACGGCTGTCGTAGAGAGAGGACCAAGATGCAGCGTGGCACGTGTTCATGATCTTTTATTAGAATCAACCAAACACTCGAACAAAAATAACAAAGGGAAAACGAAAGCGCACAGTTCTGTCAGGTAACAGATAACAAAACAGAAAACAACTACATTTACATTTACGTCATTTAGCAGACGCTCTTATCCAGAGCGACTTACAAATTGGTGCATTCACCTTATGATATCCAGTGGAACAACCACTTTACAATAGTACATCTATATATATATATTTTTTGGGGGGGGGGTTTAGAAGGTTACTATATCCTATCCCAGGTATTCCTTAAAGAGGTGGGGTTTCAGGTATCTACGGAAGGTGGTGATTGACTCCGCTGTCCTGGCGTCGTGAGGGAGCTTGTTCCACCATTGGGGTGCCAGAGCAGCAAACAGTTTTGACTGGGCTGAGCGGGAACTGTGCTTCCGCAGCGGTAGGGGGGCCAGCAGGCCAGAGGTGGATGAACGCAGTGCCCTTGTTTGGGTGTAGGGCCTGATCAGAGCCTGAAGGTACGGAGGTGCCGTTCCCCTCACAGCTCCGTAGGCAAGCACCATGGTCTTGTAGCAGATGCGAGCTTCAACTGGAAGCCAATGGAGTGTGCAGAGGAGCGGGGTGACGTGAGAGAACTTGGGAAGGTTGAACACCAGACGGGCTGCGGCGTTCTGGATGAGTTGTAGGGGTTTAACCTGTTTAGGATAGGGGGCAGTATTTTCACGGCCGGATAAAAAACGTACCCGATTTAATCTGGTTATTACACCTGCCCAGAAACTAGAATATGCATATAATTATTTGATTTGGATAGAAAACACCCTAAAGTTTCTAAAACTGTTTGAATGGTGTCTGTGAGTATAACAGAACTCATATGGCAGGCCAAAACCTGAGAAGATTCCATACAGGAAGCGCCCTGTCTGACCATTTCTTGTCCTTCTATAGCCTCTTTATCGAAAATAGAGGATCTCTGCTGTAACGTGACATTTTCTAAGGCTCCCATAGGCTCTCAGAAGGCGCCAGAACGGGGAATGATGACTCTGCAGTCCCTGGGCGAAAAACAGTAGGGGTTTTGGAAAGTGGTCGTTCTGATAACAATGACATGCGCGTGCATGTGAAGACTCCATTTTCTATTTTCAGTGTTTGAACGAAAACAAGGTCTCCCTGTCGGAATATTATCGCTATTTTACAAGAAAAATCGCATAAAAATTGATTTTAAACAGCGTTTGACATGCTTCGAAGTACGGTAATGGAATATTTTGACATTTTTTGTCACGATATGCGCTGGCGCGTCACCCTTCGGATAGTGACCTGAACGCAAGAACAAAACGCAGCTATTTGGATATAACTATGGATTATTTGGAACCAAAACAACATTGGGTGTTGAAGTAGAAGTCCTGGGAGTGCATTCTGACGAAGAACAGCAAAGGTAATCCAATTTTTCTTATAGTAAATCTGAGTTTGGTGAGTGCCAAACTTGGTGGGTGTCAAAATAGCTAGCCATGATGGCCGGGCTATCTACTCAAAATATTGCAAAATGTGCTTTCACCGAAAAGCTATTTTAAAATCGGACACCGCGATTGCATAAAGGAGTTCTGTATCTATAATTCTTAAAATAATTGTTATGTTTTTTGTGAACGTTTATCGTGAGTAATTTAGTAAATTCACCGGAAGTTTTCGGTGTGTATGCTAATTCTGAACGTCACATGCTAATGTAAAAAGCTGTTTTTTGATATAAATATGAACTTGATTGAACAAAACATGCATATATCGTATAACATAATGTCCTAGGAGTGTCATCTGATGAAGATCATCAAAGGTTAGTGCTGCATTTAGCTGTGGTTTTGGTTTTTGTGACATTATATGCTAGCTTGAAAAATGGGTGTGTGATTATTTCTGGCTGGGTACTCTGCTGACATAATCTAATGTTTTGCTTTCGTTGTAAAGCCTTTTTGAAATCGGACAATGTGGTTAGATAAAGGAGAGTCTTGTCTTTAAAATGGTGTAAACTAGTCATATGTTTGAAAAATTGAAGTTTTGGGATTTCTGAGGTGTTTGTAATTCACGCCACGCTCTATCATTGGATATTGGCGAGGCGTTCCGCTAGCGGAACATCTAGATGTAAGAGGTTTTAATGGCACAGGCAGGGAGCCCCGCCAACAGGGAGTTGCAGTAATCCAGACGGGAGATGACAAGTGCCTGGATTAGGACCTGCGCCGCTTCCTGTGTAAGGCAGGGTCGTACTCTGCGAATGTTGTAGAGCATGAACCTACAGGATCGGGTCACCGGCTTGATGTTAGCGGAGAACAACAGGGTGTCGTTCTCCAACTACCCACAAACACAGGTGGGAAAAGGCTGTCTAAGTATGATTCCTAATCAGAGACAACGATAGACAGCTGCCTCTGATTAGGAACCATACTCGGCCCAAAACAAATAAATACAAAACATAGAATTCCCACCCCACACCCTGACCTAACAAAATAGAGAAATAAACCGTCTCTTTCAGATCAGGGCGTGACACAAGAAGTGTATTTATTTATTGTATTCTACCTTTATTTAACCAGGTTAGTCTCGAGATAAAAAGCGATTTTTTAAGAGAAGCCTGGAAAAAGACAGTACCAACAAAACATCCGTTTCAGACAAACAGGCACATGTCGTCAACAAGACACAAATACATCAATATATCAGTTTCAGACAAACAGGCACATGTCGTCAACAAGACACAAATACATCAATATATCAGTTTCAGACAAACAGGCACATGACGTCAACAAGACACAAATACATCAATATATCAGTTTCAGACAAACAGGCACATGACGTCAACAAGACACAAATACATCAGTATATCAGTTTCAGACAAACAGGCACATGACGTCAACAAGACACAAATACATCAATATATCAGTTTCAGCCAAACAGGCACATGTCGTCAACAAGACACAAATACATCAATATATCAGTTTCAGACAAACAGGCACATGACGTCAACAAGACACAAATACATCAATATATCAGTTTCAGACAAACAGGCACATGACGTCAACAAGACACAAATACATCAGTATATCAGTTTCAGACAAACAGGCACATGACGTCAACAAGACACAAATACATCAATATATCAGTTTCAGACAAACAGGCGCATGACGTCAACAAGACACAAATACATCAATATATCAGTTTCAGACAAACAGGCGCATGTCGTCAACAAGACACAAATACATCAATATATCAGTTTCAGACAAACAGGCACATGACGTCAACAAGACACAAATACATCAAAACTAAAAGCAGCATGGTTGTACACGACACAAGTCACAGTCTCACAAGAAGTATCAGTGCGTCAAATATCACTCAGCCACTTAACCCAGCTCAGCTATTCTCTGTCAAGGCCTTCTAACTATAGAACAGCACCTATCTATAGAACAGCACCTTTTAACCATTGAACAGCATCTTATAACCATAGAACAGCACCTTCTAACCATAGAACAGCACCTTCTAACTATACAACAACACCTTCTATCTATAGAACAGCACCTTCTAGCCATAGAACAGCACCTTATAACCATAGAACTGTACCTTCTAACTATAGAACAGCACCTTCTTACTATAGAACAGCACCTTCTTACTATAGAACAGCACCTTCTTACTATAGAACAGCACCTTCTTACTATAGAACAACACCTTCTAACCATTGAACAGCAAATTCTAAACATAGAACAGAACATTCTAACTAGAGAACAGCAACTTCGACCTATAGAACAGCACCTTCTAACTATTGAACAGAACATTCTAACTATAGAACAGCACCTTCTAGCTATTGAATTAATCAATCAATCAAATGCATTTATAAAGCCCTTTTTACATCAGCCGATGTCACAAAGTGCTATACAGAAACCCAGCGTAAAACCCCAAACAGCAAGCAATGCAGATGTAGAAGCATGGTGGCTAGGAAAAACTCACCCGTCCAGCATCACTACTCTGGACGGCTCTGACTTAGAATACGTGGACAACTACAAATACCTAGGTGTCTGGTTAGACTGTAAACTCTCCTTCCAGACTCACATTAGAAAGACACCCCACATCACACCCTGACCTAACCAAACTAGAGGAAAATAAACGTCTAAGGTCAGGGCATGACAGTACCCCCCCCCCCCCCCCCCCCCCCAGCTGGTGCTTAAAGCTAGTGAGGGAGATATGAGTCTCCAGCTTCAGAGATTTTTGCAGTTCGTTCCAGTCATTGGCAGCAGAGAACTGGAAGGAAAGACGACCAAAGGAGGAATTGGCTTTGGGGGTGACCAGTGAGATATACCCGCTGGAGCGTGTGCTACGAGTGGGTGCTGCTATGGTGACCAGTGAGCTGAGATAAGGCGGTGCTTTACCAAACAGAGACTTGTAGATAACCTGTAGCCAGTGGGTTTGGCGACGAGTATGAAGCGAGGGCCAACCAACGAGAGTATACAGGTCGCAGTGGTGGGTAGTATATGGGGCTTTGGTGACAAAATGGATGGCACTGTGATAGACTGCATCCAGTTTGTTGAGTAGAGTGTTGGGATTATAGATGACATCACCGAAGTCGAGGATCGGTAGGATGGTCAGTTTTACGAGGGTATGTTTGGAAGCATGAGTGAAGGATGCTTTGTTACAATATAAGAAGCCGATTCTAGATTTAATTTTGGATTGGAGATGCTTAATGTGAGTCTGGAAGGAGAGTTTACAGTCTAACCAGACACCCAGGTATTTGTAGTTGCCCACATATTCTAAGTCAGAGCCGTCCAGAGTAGTGATGCTGAACGGGTGAGCAGGTGCGGGCAGTGATCGATTGAATAGCATGCATTTAGTTTTACTTGCATTTAAGAGCAGTTGGAGGCCACGGAAGGAGAGTTGTATGGCATTGAAGCTCGTCTGGAGGTTAGTTAACACAGTGTCCAAAGAGGGGCCAGAAGTATACAGAATGGTGTCGTCTGCATAGAGGTGGATCAGAGAATCACCAGCAGCAAGAGCAACATCATTGATGTATACTGGGAAGAAAGTCGGCCCGAGAATTGAACCCTGTGGCACACCCATAGAGACTGTCAGAGGTCCGGACAACAGGCCCCCCGATTTGACACACTGAACTCTATCAGGGAAGTAGTTGGTAAACCAGGCGAGGTTTGTTCTAGCAAACTGCTAGAACAAACACTTTAGTCTGTTCTAGTAGTGACTATCTCCACACTTTAGTCTGTTCTAGTAGTGACTACCTCCACACTTTAGTCTGTTCTAGTAGTGACTACCTCCACACTTTAGTCTGTTCTAGTAGTGACTACCTCCACACTTTAGTCTGTTCTAGTAGTGACTACTTCCACACTTTAGTCTCTTCTAGAAGTGACTACCTCCACACTTTAGTCTCTTCTAGAGGTGACTACCTCCACACTTTACTCTGTTCTAAAAGTGACTACTTCCACACTTTAGTCTGTTCCAGTGTTGACTACCTCCACACTTTAGTCTGTTCTAGTAGTGACTACCTCCACACTTTAGTCTGTTCTAGTAGTGACTACCTCCACACTTTAGTCTGTTCTAGCAGTGACTACCTCCACAATTTAGTCTGTTCTAGTAGTGACTACCTCCACACTTTAGTCTGTTCTAGTAGTGACTACCTCCACACTTTAGTCTGTTCTAGCAGTGACTACCTCCACACTTTAGTCTGTTCTAGTAGTGACTACCTCCACACTTTAGTCTGTTCTAGTAGTGACTACCTCCACACTTTAGTCTGTTCTAGCAGTGACTACCTCCACACTTTAGTCTGTTCTAGTAGTGACTACCTCCACACTTTAGTCTGTTCTAGTAGTGACTACCTCCACACTTTAGTCTGTTCTAGTAGTGACTACCTCCACACTTTAGTCTGTTCTAGTAGTGACTACCTCCACACTTTAGTCTCTTCTAGTAGTGACTACCTCCACACTTTACTCTGTTCTAGTAGTGACTACCTGCACTCTTTACTCTGTTCTAGTAGTGACTACCTCCACACTTTAGTCTGTTCTAGTAGTGACTACCTCCACACTTTAGTCTGTTCCAGTGTTGACTACCTGCACACTTTAGTCTCTTCTAGTAGTGATTACCTCCACACTTAACACTGTTCTAGTTGTTACTACTTCCACACTTTAGTCTGTTCTAGTAGTGACTACCTCCACACTTTAGTCTGTTCTAGTAGTGACTACCTCCACACTTTAGTCTCTTCTAGAGGTGACTACCTCCACACTTTAGTCTCTTCTAGAGGTGACTACCTCCACACTTTAGTCTGTTCTAGTAGTGACTACCTCCACACTTTAGTCTGTTCTAGTAGTGACTACCTCCACACTTTAGTATGTTCTAGTAGTGACTACCTCCACACTGTACTCTGTTCTAGTAGTGACTACCTCCACACTGTACTCTGTTCTAGTAGTGACTACCTCCACACTGTACTCTGTTCTAGTAGTGACTACCTCCACACTGTACTCTGTTCTAGTAGTGACTACCTCCACACTTTACTCTGTTCTAGTAGTGACTACCTCCACACTTTAATCTGTTCTAGTAGTGACTACCTCCACACTTTAGTCTCTTCTAGAAGTGACTACCTCCACACTTTACTCTGTTCTAGTAGTGACTACTTCCACACTTTACTCTGTTCTAGTAGTGACTACCTCCACACTTTACTCTGTTCTAGTAGTGACTACCTCCACACTTTAGTCTGTTCTAGTAGTGACTACCTCCACACTTTAGTCTGTTCTAGCAGTGACTACCTCCACACTTTACTCTGTTCTAGTAGTGACTACCTCCACACTTTAGTCTGTTCTAGTAGTGACTACCTCCACACTTTAGTCTCTTCTAGTAGTGACTACCTCCACACTTTAGTCTGTTCTAGCAGTGACTACCTCCACACTTTACTCTGTTCTAGTAGTGACTACCTCCACACTTAACTATGTTCTAGTAATGACTACTTCCACACTTAACTATGTTCTAGCAGTGACGACCTCCACACTTTAGTTTGTTCTAATACAACTGACTCCCTTAACACTTAACACTGTTCTAGTTGTTACTACTTCCACACTTTAGTCTGTTCTAGTGTTGACCACCTCCACACTTTAGTCTGTTCTAGTAGTGACTACCTCCACACTTTACTCTGTTCTAGTAGTGACTACCT
Source organism: Salmo trutta (assembly GCF_901001165.1). Classification (NCBI taxonomy): domain Eukaryota; kingdom Metazoa; phylum Chordata; class Actinopteri; order Salmoniformes; family Salmonidae; genus Salmo; species Salmo trutta. Next base: position 75,102,583 of record NC_042969.1, read on the forward strand.
CCACACTTTAGTCTGTTCTAGTAGTGACTACCTCCACACTTTAGTCTGTTCCAGTGTTGACTACCTCCACACTGTACTCTGTTCTAGTAGTGACTATCTCCACACTTTAGTCTGTTCTAGTAGTGACTACCTCCACACTTTACTCTGTTCTAGTAGTGACTACTTCCACACTTTACTCTGTTCTAGTAGTGACTACCTCCACACTTTACTCTGTTCTAGTAGTGACTACCTCCACACTTTAGTCTGTTCTAGTAGTGACTACCTCCACACTTTAGTCTGTTCTAGCAGTGACTACCTCCACACTTTACTCTGTTCTAGTAGTGACTACCTCCACACTTTAGTCTGTTCTAGTAGTGACTACCTCCACACTTTAGTCTCTTCTAGTAGTGACTACCTCCACACTTTAGTCTGTTCTAGCAGTGACTACCTCCACACTTTACTCTGTTCTAGTAGTGACTACCTCCACACTTAACTATGTTCTAGTAATGACTACTTCCACACTTAACTATGTTCTAGCAGTGACGACCTCCACACTTTAGTTTGTTCTAATACAACTGACTCCCTTAACACTTAACACTGTTCTAGTTGTTACTACTTCCACACTTTAGTCTGTTCTAGTGTTGACCACCTCCACACTTTAGTCTGTTCTAGTAGTGACTACCTCCACACTTTACTCTGTTCTAGTAGTGACTACCTCCACACTTTAGTCTGTTCTAGTAGTGACTACCTCCACACTTTAGTCTGTTCCAGTGTTGACTACCTCCACACTGTACTCTGTTCTAGTAGTGACTATCTCCACACTTTAGTCTGTTCTAGTAGTGACTACCTCCACACTTTAGTCTGTTCTAGCAGTGACTACCTCCACACTTTAGTCTGTTCTAGTAGTGACTACCTCCACACTTTAGTCTGTTCTAGCAGTGACTACCTCCACACTTTAGTCTGTTCTAGTAGTGACTACCTCCACACTTTAGTCTGTTCTAGTAGTGACTACCTCCACACTTTACTCTGTTCTAGTAGTGACTACCTCCACACTTTACTCTGTTCTAGTAGTGACTACCGCGACACTTTAGTCTGTTCTAGCAGTGACTACCTCCACACTTTAGTCTGTTCTAGTAGTGACTACCTCCACACTTTAGTCTGTTCTAGTAGTGACTACCTCCACACTTTAGTCTGTTCTAAAAGTGACTACTTCCACACTTTAGTCTGTTCTAGAAGTGACTACCTCCACACTTTACTCTATTCTAGAAGTGACTATCTCCACACTTTAGTCTGTTCCAGTGTTGACTACCTCCACACTTTAGTCTGTTCTAGTAGTGACTACCTCCACACTTTACTCTGTTCTAGCAGTGACTACCTCCACACTTTACTCTATTCTAGAAGTGACTATCTCCACACTTTAGTCTGTTCCAGTGTTGACTACCTCCACACTTTAGTCTGTTCTAGTAGTGACTACCTCCACACTTTAGTCTGTTCTAGTAGTGACTACCTCCACACTTTAGTCTCTTCTAGAAGTGACTACCTCCACACTTTAGTCTCTTCTAGTGGTGACTACCTCCACACTTTAGTCTCTTCTAGTGGTGACTACCTCCACACTTTAGTCTGTTCTGGTAGTGACTACCTCCACACTTTAGTCTGTTCTAGTAGTGGCTACCTCCACACTTTAGTCTGTTCTAGTAGTGACTACCTCCACACTTTAGTCTGTTCTAGTAGTGACTACCTCCACACTTTAGTCTGTTCTAGTAGTGACTACCTCCACACTTTAGTCTGTTCTAGTAGTGACTACCTCCACACTTTAGTCTGTTCTAGTAGTGACTACCTCCACACTTTAGTCTGTTCTAGTAGTGACTACCTCCACACTTTAGTCTGTTCTAGTAGTGACTACCTCCACACTTTAGTCTGTTCTAGTAGTGACTACCTCCACACTTTATTCTGTTCTAGTAGTGACTACCTCCACACTTTAGTCTGTTCCAGTGTTGACTACCTCCACACTGTACTCTGTTCTAGTAGTGACTACCTCCACACTGTACTCTGTTCTAGTAGTGACTACCTCCACACTTTACTCTGTTCTAGTAGTGACTACCTCCACACTTTACTCTGTTCTAGTAGTGACTACTTCCACACTTTAGTCTGTTCTAGTAGTGACTACCTCCACATTTTACTCTGTTCTAGTAGTGACTACCTCCACACTTTACTCTGTTCTAAAAGTGACTACCTCCACACTTTAGTCTGTTCTAGTAGTGACTACCTCCACACTTTACTCTGTTCTAAAGTGACTACCTCTACACTTTATTCTGTTCTAGTAGTGACTACCTCCACACTTTAGTCTGTTCTAGTAGTGACTACCTCCACACTGTACTCTGTTCTAGTAGTGACTACCTCCACACTTTAGTCTGTTCCAGTAGTGACTACCTCCACACTTTACTCTGTTCTAGTAGTGACTACCTCCACACTTTAGTCTTTTCTAGTAGTGACTACCTCCACACTGTACTCTGTTCTAGTAGTGACTATCTCCACACTTTACTCTGTTCTAGTAGTGACTACCTCCACACTTAACTATGTTCTAGCAGTGACTACCTCCACACTTTAGTCTGTTCTAGTAGTGACTACCTCCACACTTTAGTCTGTTCTAGAAGTGACTACCTCCACACTTTACTCTATTCTAGAAGTGACTATCTCCACACTTTAGTCTGTTCCAGTGTTGACTACCTCCACACTTTAGTCTGTTCTAGTAGTGACTACCTCCACACTTTACTCTGTTCTAGCAGTGACTACCTCCACACTTTACTCTATTCTAGAAGTGACTATCTCCACACTTTAGTCTGTTCCAGTGTTGACTACCTCCACACTTTAGTCTGTTCTAGTAGTGACTACCTCCACACTTTAGTCTGTTCTAGTAGTGACTACCTCCACACTTTAGTCTCTTCTAGAAGTGACTACCTCCACACTTTAGTCTCTTCTAGTGGTGACTACCTCCACACTTTAGTCTCTTCTAGTGGTGACTACCTCCACACTTTAGTCTGTTCTGGTAGTGACTACCTCCACACTTTAGTCTGTTCTAGTAGTGGCTACCTCCACACTTTAGTCTGTTCTAGTAGTGACTACCTCCACACTTTAGTCTGTTCTAGTAGTGACTACCTCCACACTTTAGTCTGTTCTAGTAGTGACTACCTCCACACTTTAGTCTGTTCTAGTAGTGACTACCTCCACACTTTAGTCTGTTCTAGTAGTGACTACCTCCACACTTTAGTCTGTTCTAGTAGTGACTACCTCCACACTTTAGTCTGTTCTAGCAATGACTGCCTCCACTTTCCACCTCTTCCTCTGGGGCTTTCTCTCAGCTCCACCATGCCAATAGACGTCTTCCCTTTTTAAAACCTTCTTCTTCTCTACAATTTGAAATCAATCTCTCTGTCTCCCTCCTTCTCTCTTTTGTTCCCACACCTGTGGCTATATCTGTGTTTGGGAGAGTGGTTGAAGACAGCCTCATGTTTGCCATAACCACAACCTCCCTCCCTCCCTCCACCCTTTCTTTCCTTCCTTCCTTCCTTCCTTCCTTCCTTCCTTCCTTCTTTCTTTCTTTTACTCAACACTCCACTTTCCCTCTGTCTGCAGTGTCAATCACTCCCTCCCACCCTACATTACTCTCCCTCTATCTGGTTCCCATGTCAACAGAGTAGCCTCTCTATGTGTCTGATTGACTCAGGGTCACTAGCTTTGTTTGGGCATCTACATTCAGGAGGTGTTGGCGTGGTTTAAAGAGTAAAGTGGGAATGGTGTGGTCTCCGACAAACAAGCCAAGTAGCTAACATGCGTTCAGACATGCGAGCGCACGCACGCACACACACACACACACACACACACACACACACACACACAGAGAGAGAGAGAGAGGAGACGGAGCTAGTTGTGGCCACAGGCAGTACAACACATTAAAGACTGAGCGAGACCCGCTTGAGCTCTCGGGTTGTGGGAGGAAATTGCTGATTCGCCCTGATATACAGTATGACATCAGAGAGAGTGTATGGTAGTGTATGGGGATCAGACAGACGCTGGAGGGTAGGGAGAAACAGACAGGGTGAGAGGAAAACAGCCTGGTCAAGAGAGGAGATAACAGTCAATAACAGTGATGTCAGTGCAGGACCAAGAGAAGAGGTGAACAAGACAGTATAGAAATGATATACTAGAAAAGCTGTTTGAAAAAATATAGCCCAATAATGGACTAAAGGAGCCTAACGTTAGTCTAAGGACCATGTTCTGTTTAAAGGTGAATTGGCTCTGGAAGCCAACGTGAATTGATTCTTAATTGCGGTATGGTTCTAGAAACATAAATCCCTTTACTTTCATTTCACATCAAAATAACTGTACACTTTTTGAACTGGTTTTAACACAGTTGCAGCTAACAGTATTTTTCAGTGACAACATGTTTGTGGCGTCCTTCTACGGTTTACAAACAGGTGTTCGGAGACGCAGATAGCTAATTACCACAGGCAGTCCACTTTGGTCTGTTTTCAGTAAACACATGCTGTAACATGGAGATATGGCAGTGTGGGAACCCTAACCCTATATAAGTGTGTATCAATTGAACCTTTTTAATGTTTTATTTCTCGCTGATACTAAAGATAAGATCCCTATGCTTCCAAAACCTCAAGAGATGCCTGTTAATGTTCAGACCCCCTACAGATGACACCTTTGTCCAATGACTAATGTGTGATGTAATGGAATGGCTAGCAAAAAGACAGATAGTGAGTGTATCATGTTACTGCCCCGGCACTAAGGATGACAATTAGCTTCTATATCCAACTCCTACACATTTATATTGATGTGAAAACTAAAATGTTGTTAGTATCAGTGTCAATACATTTCATAAATAGAACAAACGCATTCATGATTCATACTACTTTAGACAATATCTGGCTGTTTTAGAAGGGTAGGGGCAAAATGCATTCATTACATTCCATATTCCCCGCTTTGTCAAGAAACAACCTATGTTGATGTTGATGGCAACCCTGCCATGTTATTGCATTTTGCAGTCAATATTGTTATTTTTCTGCAAGTTCTGGAAGTGGATAGTGGGACAGGTTTACGAGGGCAGTTTAGAAAACGAGCCTGTGGAATTGATGTTTTGTCATCGCCAGAGGATGTTATTCATCGAGATGACACATTACTGGTCTGGGCTAGGGAGTAAACGCTTTAGTTTGTATACATACAGAAAATATATTGATTGTGCGTTAAGCCCTGCGGTACTCATGACAAACTATTCCTGTGATTCTGGTGGATGGGGCACGGTCCAGGCAGCCATTAGTGAAGGTATACTGCCATCTAGTGCTAGAGTTGTACATGACCATGAAAATGTGTCTAGACCAGGGGTGTTCAACTCTTGCCCTACGAGGTTCCGGAGCCTGCTGGTTTTCTGTTCTACCTGATATTTATTTGCATACACCTGGTGTCCCAGGTCTAAACCAGTCCCTGATTAGAGGGGAACAATGAAAAAATGCAGTAGAACTGGCATCGAGGTCCAGTTGAGTTTGAAGGGTCTAGGGAGGCCATAGACTTAGATAGACAACACATCTTTGTATCATTCCAATTATAGCATCTCTGAAAGCACAGGCAGCACCATCAAAATGTATGTCCATTTTGAAGTAGTAATTGTTCTTCTTCTACTACTTCTATGAGTTGGTAAACAAACTGAAAGGGTGCATACTGCCACCTGGAGTGTGTTGTTGGAACAGGTAGGAAGCCAAGGTTGGTGATTTACTGCCACCTGCTGATCCCTACTGATGACCTGGAGGGAATTATGTGATCCTTCCTTAACCCTTAGGAAGCCCCACACAGTTGACTTCTTCAAAGTGGCGCTGCCCATGCTAAAACAGGCTTGTTGGCACTAGAGTTATCTATCTAAGCCTATGGTCTAGACCAGGGGTATTCAACTCTTACCCTATGAGGTCTGGAGCCTGCTGGTTTTGTTTTACCTGAAAATGAATTGCAAAGACCTGGTGTCCAAGGTCTAAATCAGTCCCTGATTAAAGAGGAACAACTTAAAAAAGCAGTGTAAGTGGCTTGGAGGTCCAGAGTTGACAGGTCTAGACACTGGTTTACAGAGGAATGACACTCCATCTCCACCTAATAATGTTAAAATGCAATGATAGCCAAGTATGGTGTTCTCTGTGTGGAAATAGTTGTTTGATATTTCAGGAGGTACAGGCAACTCTGTTGCATTACAGAAGAGCTTCTCAACTCAAGTTGTCAAGCACTACGATAACTAATGGTTTCATCATGGCATTGTAATCTGCTATATGACCAAGACTTGTGGAGACTGGACATCAATGACCGAAATTGAGCTGAATACGAGTAGACACTGTGTAGACACTGGCCCTCAGGATCTTGAGTCCCAGTGGCTGTAGCAGCATCTACCTAACATAGCTACTCACCACCAGGGGGCATACCTTCCTTCTTATCTGACAGTTGAGAGCAGGGATATCAATATTCAAAATCTATGTTGATTTCTACTTAGTGGCTATATAAAGTCTACATCCTCTTGAACATATTTCACATTGTACTGCCTTAAAATGTAAACTAAAAAGGGGTTAAATTATATTTTTTGTCATACTGATCTATACAACCTATACATTTTCAAAGTAAAACAAACTTGGATAATTGGATAAGTCTACACCCCCTGAGTTAATACTTGGTAGAAGCACCTTTGGCAGCCAATACAGCTGTGAAACATTTTCATTAAGATTCTACCAACTTTGCACAACTCTTACAGGCTGACTACACCGCTCGGGTCGCGTGCACGAGCAATGCAAAATAAATTTAGAAATCTGTTATTCAATTATTGCACCCACTGCTCGTGCGCACCCACGAGCGTCTGCGTTGCCAAGGGCTAAAATAGAAATCAGTTCTATTTCTGACGCAGATCGCGCTGCAAGTCCTGCCTCTCCCATCTCCTCATTGGTTTATAGAAGCAGGTACCCACGTGCCATCTCCTCATTGGTTATACCCACGTGGGTGACTGAAAGACGAACGAGGTCAGTGGCAGTAATGCACCTAATTTATGAAATTGCCAATCGCAATATAAAGTCAAGAGAAGAAAAAGCCTGGAAGGAGGAGAGATTACTAGAAACGATTCGGTTGACCGTTTTATGTGTGGATTAATTGGCAGAGTAGAGGACCAATTTTTGTAAAAATTGCTCAAGCTCATTAAATTTGGTTGGAAATCATTGATGGACAGCAATATTCAAACCTTATCTGTGATTTTCAGGCAAGTTTAAGTCAGGACTGAGACTAGACCACACAGGAACACACAACACCTCTTGGAAAGCCATCCTGGTGTCTTTGGCATTACAATTTGTGTAATTGTCTTGCTGAAAAATACAACTCCATCCCAGGATCAGGTTTTCAGAAGACTGAGGCGGGTTTTACTCTAACTTTTGATCCTGACAAACTCCCCAGTCCCTGCCAATTATAAGCATACCCATAACATGATGCTGCCACCACAATACTTGAAAATGTTATGAATTCCAATTTGTTGCAGCTAACGTTATCTAGACGGCTAATGCTAACGTTAGGGTTAGGGGTTAAGGTTAGGAGAAGGGTTAGCTAACATCCTAAATAGCAAAGTAGCTAAAAAGTAGTAAGTAGTTGCAAAGTTGCCCGTGATGAGATTCAAACACGTAACCTTTGGGTTGCTGGACATTTGCATTATACGCCCAACTATCCACCTTTCGTTGTTGCCTAAGTAACCTTCTATCTCATGTTACCATACCAAACCTAACATATCATAGTGATTTGTCCTGGATTTATGTTTACTATGTCTAGTCTATGAGACTTGGGGAATTCAGAACATATGTTTTCACACAATACAGAGACAGTTGTGAGGAAACACGTTTTATTCCTTCGTGGCTCACTGTGTAATGTGCTTTATAGTAAAAATGAGAATTATTCAAACTGATGAGCATCATTAAAAAAAATGTCCACAGAAATTACAATTACTGATGACATATGTATGAACTGTTATTACCATCTCACAGCAGCAGTGGAATGTAAGTGCCATAACAACTAGCCTTCACTAAGGTGCAGAATATTTGTATCATTCAGTAAACATTGAGCGTAAATTGTTGGATTGACTTCATTCTTAACATTGAAATCTACTTCAGCTTAAAGTATGTGGTTGAGTAAACTAAAATAAATTAATTGTACAGCAAAACTGACCCTAATTCTATTGGTCTCCAGCACCATTTTAATCAAAATGTCAGACAATATCAAGACAAATTATAAATGGCAGTTTTTACATTTAATATGAACTAATCCAGCATTAGTGTTTCCAGTTTCAACGTTCCCCTTTCAATGCAGGAATTTTGGAAAAGCGGAATCTCAACATTCCCAGTTGGAATGCAGGAATGTGTGAATAAAGTGTCTGAGTCCTTCCACCTCTTTTCCTTACAAACTTTTCAAAAACAAAAAAATTGTCGAAAGGTCAATGTTGAAATGTGTATAATTGCAAGTTAAGTATCCGGGTGTGATTGTCGACACCACAAGGCTGTCAGTTTAGAAGTCAAACTTTATCGACAAAGACATCTGATCAAGAAGGCATGAAGAGTATGTATAAAGTATGCCGGGAGTTGTGTTTGTGTATAGGAATTTGCTGGTGAAAATATGTATTTTTGCAGTGATATGCATGATCAGCATTTATGCTTTCTAGGAATGTTTGTGACTAGAAAATGTCAAAAGGACACTACCATCAAAGTGGGAAAAGAGCTATTAACAAATTCCAAAATCAGCTAAATTATAACTCCCCCCTTCTCTGACTAATTCTCTTCTCCTCCTCCTTTTCTCTCTCTATCCTTCCATCTGTCAGTCAGCCTGTCCGTCGGTAGCAGGCGTTGTGGTAGGACGTGGCGTTGAGGACATTGAACATGTCTTTCTTGACGAACGACAGGAAGTTACCCAGGGGGCATAGCGGCTGTGCGGCGTTGCGGCCATGTGAGCGACAGAAGGTGGTATGGAAAGTCACATCCTCTCCGTTGTACAGAACCCTCACAAACATGTTTCCCCAATTACCACCCTTTGACCTCTCCCCTTTCAACCAATCAGCCTTAACCAGGCCCTGGCCTTGCCCCTTATGTTGTCCCTGCGTTGCGGGCGGACTCCTCCACAACTCAAACACAACCCTCGCCGCAAACCTCGGGAAGAGCGCATCCTCCAAGCCCAGGGCGCTTAGTAATGGCGCAACAGTGACGTCGTGAGCCGAGGACAGGGTGAACGCCTCCTCTCCTCCAGCACGGGGTTTTCGACCCGGAGCGTTGGCCTTGGCGAAGCGCTCCATCCGATTGGCGGTGCGGTTGAGGTAGGGGTGCGTGGCGAGCACGGCGTAGCGGCGATACAGTCCCACCCTCCTCCTGTCCACCTCGTCCTCTAACTGCTGCCTCCGGATCACAGCGAACTGGGCCAGAGTCAGACAGCCCCCACTGCTGAGAGCACTTCCTGCTGCCACACAGGGGAAGGACAGGCCGTGGCACAGGTGGCACAGCAGAGAGTCTATAGGGTTGGCAGCTCTGAGCTGGCGCGGGGGCAGACCTAGCGTACGGGCCATGTCTGCGTAGGTCCTCTCCAGTTCAGTGTCTGCCGCTCTGAGGCGGTACTGTCTCCTCTGCTCCTCCTCCAGATAACGGTTCCTAGCAGGACAGTCGCAGGCTGAGCCACAGAACAACGTGCTCCACTGGTGGTGGACTGTCAGACGGCTCCAGTCAAAGTCTGGCAGGAACCCATACAGAAGAGCCATCCCGCTCTGGAGGGTGCGGCTCCTGCCCGTAGTCTCCACCCACACCTGCTTGGTCGACCAATTGGGCGGGAGGAGTTTGTGACGCTTGTAGGCTAGGCGAAGGAGCTGGCCATTGCGTAAGTGCTGCACCACACCTGAAGACGGGGAAGACAGAGATTGGTTGAACACTTCAGATCTAAACCCAGTCCATCTGGAAGGTGACTGGTTGGTTCATCACGCATTTTTAATGTGACTGATTGGTTGGTTACCTGTCTGAGTGAGCTCACCCATCTCACAGGTGCTGTGGTTAGGGAGGCGGGGCAACGAGCTGAGAGTCCCCTCCCAGCGGCCACGCCCCCCCTGGGCCATGTGACCAATGAAAGAATTCAGCTGGGGGTGGGAGGGTTTCCTGGAAGGGGGGAGAGAGATGAACAGAGATGCAGGAGGCAGGCTAAGGAGGGTGAATAGTTTCCAGCTGGAGAAACCGCAGACAGATCGAGACAGTGGGTCGACTCTGCATGCTAGTGCCAACTCACACACACACATGCACACACACACACAGACACACGCTCACACACAGACACACACACACGCAGACACACACACACACAGACACACGCGCACGCACAGACACACACGCACAGACACACACACACGCACACACAGACACACGCTCCATCTGCCCCCTAGGATCCTGCATATAACCCATATGCTAGTGCAGAATAGACCCCCATAATTACACACTGGTCAAAATAAAAACAGACCCAGATTGTAGACCTTTAGAAATAGCCTCTCTCTCTCTCTGTTTCTCTCTCTCTAAACCTCTCTTCTTTCTCTCTCTTCTCTCTCTCTGTTTCTCTCTCTGTTTTTCTCTTCTCTCTCTCTCTCTCCGTTTCTCTCTCTCTCTACCTCTCTTCTCTCTCTCTCTGTTTCTCTCTAAACCTCTCTTCTTTCTCTTTCTTCTCTCTCTCTGTTTCTCTCTTCTCTCTCTCTCTCCGTTTCTCTCTCTCTCTACCTCTCTTCTCTCTTTCTCTCTGTTTCTCTCTCTCTAAACCTCTTCTTTCTCTCTCTTCTCTCTCTGTTTCTCTCTCCTCTCTCACTCTCTTCTCTCTCTCTCTCCGTTTCACTCTCTCTCTACCTCTCTTCTCTCTCTCTCTCTTCTCTCTCTCTCTCTCCTCTCTCTCTCTACCTCTCTTCTCTCGCTCTGTTTCTCTCTCTTCTCTCTCTCTCAAGCACACACACATAATCCACACACGCCCCAGAGACAACACAGCCTGCTCAAACACACACTTCTGGTGCATCTATTGCAGCACAAGCAAAACTGAACTCTTCTCTCAGGAGGGCCACATCTCATCCTCCCCAAGTCTCCCTCCCTCTATCCCTCACTCTCTCTATTTCTCTCTCTCTCCATGTCTCACTTGCTCTGTCTCACTCTCTCTATGACTCACTCTCTCTATTTCTCACTCTCTCTATTTCTCTCTCTCTCTATGTCTCACTCTCTCTATTTCTCACTCTCTCTATTTCTCTCTCTCTCTCTATTTCTCTCTCTCTATGTCTCACTCTCTCTATGTCTCACTCTCTCTATTTCTCTCTCTTTCTCTCTCTCTGTTTCACACTCTCACTTTCGCTCTCTCTATGTCTCACTCTCTCTATTTCTCTCTCTCTATGTCTCACTCTCTCTATGTCTCACTCTATTTCTCACTCTTTCTATTTCTCTCTCTCTATGTCTCACTCTCTCTATTTCTCACTCTTTCTATTTCTCTCTCTCTCTCTGTCTCACACTCTTGCTTTCTCTCTCTCTGTGTCACACTCTCGCTTTCTCTCTCTATGTCTCACTCTTTCTATTTCTCTCTCTCTATGTCTCACTCTTTCTATTTCTCTCTCTCTGTGTCTCACTCTCTATTTCTCTCTCTCTGTCTCACCCTCTCTCTCTTCCCACTCTCTACGCTCGACTGTCTTGCCCTGCATCTCTGTTTCTCTCTCCTCCCTCCCTTTCAGCTCTGACTTGGCGTGGAATGTCAGTGTGGAGAGCCAGATGGCATTGAATACTGGACCAGTCACACACACACACACACACACACACACACACACACACACACACACACACACACACACACACACACACACACACACACACACACACACACACAGAGAGACAGAGAGAAAGAGAGAGAGAGAGAGAGAGAGAGAGAGAGAGAGAGAGGGGGGAGCACTGAGGAAAAGAGGAAGAAGAGAGACAGAAAGGCAGAGAGTATATATACAAACTCAGAATACCTGAGTGCTCATGTGGTTTAGGTTATGCCTTCTTATGACATGCCACACATTAGCGAAGATGTGTAATTACGTTGGAGGTTTGGCTTCATAGCAGACATATTCACCAGTCCTCTCAGCTCTGTGAAGGGCAGGCCCAGTGACCACAGATGACTCAGATTACTGACTCTTCCTCTGCAAGACCCATCAGCTCAGAATGAAATGCCCATGTTGAATTTTGCAAATGGCCAGAGACTAAGATATCCCAAAAAGAGAAATGGGGAGGAATTTATCGGCCATATGTTCAGAATGACATGCCAAGATCCAAGGTTATGCAAGTCACCAGGGATCACTCTGTTGTGCCAATCAAAGTAGACAGTGCCCTCACACACACACACACACTTTTGACTGAGGCAAGAGCCACAGCAATGACTTCCCTTTCTATAAATAATATATTTTCAGAAATTGCCATCTGCATGATGAGAGACAGAGCAGAGCAGTGGGATGACAGACAGGATGACAGGTGGAGGTGGATGAGAGGGGGAGGTGAGAGTGGGATGACAGACAGGATGACAGGTGGATGAGAGACAGAGCAGAGCAGTGGGATGACAGACAGGATGAAAGATGGATGAGAGGGGGAGGTGAACAGTGGGATGACAGACAGGATGACAGGTAGATGAGAGGGGGAGGTAACAGTGGGGTGACAGACAGGATGACAGGTGGATGAGAGGGGGAGGTGAACAGTGGGATGACAGACAGGATGACAGGTGGATTAGAGGGGGAGGTGACAGTGGGGTGACAGACAGGATGACAGGTGGATGAGAGGGGGAGGTGAACAGTGGGATGACAGACAGGATGACAGGTAGATGAGAGGGGGAGCTGAACAGTGGGATGACAGACAGGATGACAGGTGGATGAGAAGGGGAGGTGAAAAGTGGGATGTCAGACAGGATGACAGGTGGATGAGAGGGGGAGGTGACAGTGGGATGACAGACAGGATGACAGGTGGATGAGAGGGGGAGGTGACAGTGGGATGACAGACAGGATGACAGGTGGATGAGAGGGGGAGGTGACAGTGGGATGACAGACAGGATGACAGGTGGATGAGAGGGGGAGGTGACAGTGGGATGACAGACAGGATGACAGGTAGATGAGAGGGGGAGGTAACAGTGGGGTGACAGACAGGATGACAGGTGGATAAGAGGGGGAGGTGAACAGTGGGATGACAGACAGGATGACAGGTGGATGAGAGGGGGAGGTGACAGTGGGGTGACAGACAGGATGACAGGTGGATGAGAGGGGGAGGTGAACAGTGGGATGACAGACAGGATGACAGGTGAATGAGAAGGGGAGGTGACAGTGGGATGACAGACAGGATGACAGGTGGATGAGAGGGGGAGGTGAACAGTGGGATGACAGACAGGATGACAGGTAGATGAGAGGGGGAGCTGAACAGTGGGATGACAGACAGGATGACAGGTGGATGAGAAGGGGAGGTGAAAAGTGGGATGTCAGACAGGATGACAGGTGGATGAGAGGGGGAGGTGACAGTGGGATGACAGACAGGATGACAGGTGGATGAGAGGGGGAGGTGACAGTGGGATGACAGACAGGATGACAGGTGGATGAGAGGGGGAGGTGACAGTGGGATGACAGACAGGATGACAGGTGGATGAGAAGGGGAGGTGACAGTGGGATGACAGACAGGATGACAGGTGGATGAGAGGGGGAGGTGACAGTGGGATGACAGACAGGATGACAGGTGGATGAGAGGGGGAGGTGAACAGTGGGATGACAGACAGGATGACAGGTGGATGAGAGGGGGAGGTGACAGTGGGATGACAGACAGGATGACAAGTGGATGAGAGGGGGAGGTGACAGTGGGATGACAGGTGGATGAGAGGGGGAGGTGAACAGTGGGATGACAGACAGGATGACAGGTGGATGAGAGGGGGAGCTGAACAGTGGGATGACAGACAGGATGACAGGTGGATGAGAGGGGGAGGTGAACAGTGGGATGACAGACAGGATGACAGGTGGATGAGAGGGGGAGGTGAACAGTGGGATGACAGACAGGATGACAGGTGGATGAGAGGGGGAGGTGACAGTGGGATGACAGACAGGATGACAGGTGGATGAGAGGGGGAGGTGAACAGTGGGATGTCAGACAGGATGACAGGTGGATGAGAGGGGGAGCTGAACAGTGGGATGACAGACAGGATGACAGGTGGATGAGAGGGGGAGGTGAACAGATAATAAGACAGTAATACACAGAGAGAAAATAATATGGGAAGATGAGAGAACACGAAAGAGAGAAATGTCAAATATCAAAATGTGTGTGTGTGTGTGTGTGTGTGTGTGTGTGTGTGTGTGTGTGTGTGTGTGTGTGTGTGTGTGTGTGTGTGTGTGTGTGTGCATCAGAGAGTAGCAGGAAACAGATGCAGTAAACACACCCATCACAATAATGATAACAATGACAGTCTACCAGAGAGAGAAAGAGATGGAGGGAAAACAAGATGGAGAAAATGAGACAGATAAAAGGAGAGACAGAATGACTGTTAGACAGTCAACATAGTCACACTGAAATAAGGAGAGAGTGTCTCAGTGTAGTCTGACCACTCCGATGCTCCTAGGTCTGAGACTGGGCACCAGCGAAAGCAAACCTCTGGCCCCAAGCAGGACCTCCCTGACACTCCAGATAATTACATAGCAGACAATCCCAGAGGGAGCAGTGAGACTGAACATCTTGTAGCTCCAAATCCCACACTGCATAACCACAGCTAATCACTTCAACTAACAACAGCTCATATTCTCTTCTCACATTCCCCTCTTCTTCATAGCAATTATTGCTTATGTTTTTCACTGATGTGCTAACTAGAAAATACTAGGGGGTAAGAGAGGGGAGAGGGTTCATTTCACAAGACAAAGTGGTATCATTTTCTGATGCAGCCAAAACTGCATTTTTTGGGGGGGGAATGAGCTGTTGACAAGAGAAATGTGATTATTATGGATGGTTCCTGCCAGCTAGATCTGTTGAGGAGAGAAGTGTGTCTGAATCATATGTCTATGTGTCATGCTTTTCTGCCCTGTATTCACAATGATCTAATGGGAACTGTGGAGCTGGAGGGAATAGCTAACATTTACACTAGAGACTCAGTTAATTCAGGAGGCCATCTTTATTTAACAGAAGGCCTTAATGAATGAATAATGAACAATAGGAAACTCCAGACTGTTTGTTGCATCATCATTCCCTTGGTTTGGTTGGATGTTCAGTCAGTGGGCGTTGCTCTCACCTCTTTGGGGACAGGGTGCAGTCGATGGCAGGCCGCTTGGTTTTGGGGATGGCGTAAAGGGGGTAACGGTCGCCATGGCGAATCATCACCTGGATAGACAGCAGCTTGTAGTCCGCAGGGCTGTGTCCTGGGAGGGGAGAGAACCATGTATATTCACCATCACCATCATCACCACCATCACCATCATCACCATCACCACCACCATCATCACCATCACCACCACCACCATCATCACCATTACCACCACCATCATCATCACCATCACCACCATCATCATCATCACCATCATCACCACCACCATCATCACCATCACCACCACCATCATCACCATCATCACCAAAATCATCATCATCACCATCACCACCACCATCATCACTAAAATCATCATCATCACCACCATCACCATCAACACCATCATCACCATCATCATCCCCATCATCATCATCATCATCACCACCATCACCACCACCATCATCATCACCACCAGCATCACTAAAATCATCATCATCACCACCATCAACATCACTAAAATCATCACCATCATCACCATCACCACCATCATCATCATCAACATCACCATCAACTAACCATGACCCTTTATCCTCTCTATCCTCTAACCATGACCCCTCATCCTCTCTATCCTCTAACCATGAACCTTTATCCTCTCTATCCTCTAACCATGAACCTTTATCCTCTCTATCCTCTAACCATGACCCTTTATCCTCTCTATCCTCTAACCATGACCCTTTATCCTCTCTATCCTCTAACCATGACCCTTCATCCTCTCTATCCTCTAACCATGACCCTTCATCCTCTCTATCCTCTAACCATGACCCTTCATCCTCTCTATCCTCTAACCAAGACCCCTCATCCTCTCTATCCTCTAACCATGACCCTTCATCCTCTCTATCCTCTAACCATGACCCTTCATCCTCTCTATCCTCTAACCATGACCCTTCATCCTCTCTATCCTCTAACCATGACCCTTCATCCTCTCTATCCTCTAACCATGACCCTTTATCCTCTCTATACTCTAACCAAGACCCCTCATCCTCTCTATCCTCTAACCATGACCCTTCATCCTCTCTATCCTCTAACCATGACCCTTCATCCTCTCTATCCTCTAACCATGACCCTTCATCCCTCTCCTCTACATACCGGTCATCCTCTCTATCCTCTAACCATGACCCTTTATCCTCTCTATCCTCTAACCATGGCCCTTCATCCTCTCTATCCTCTAACCATGACCCTTCATCCTCTCTATCCTCTAACCATGACCCTTCATCCTCTCTATCCTCTAACCATGACCCTTCATCCTCTCTATCCTCTAACCATGACCCTTTATCCTCTCTATCCTCTAACCATGACCCTTCATCCTCTCTATCCTCTAACCATGACCCTTTATCCTCTCTATCCTCTAACCATGACCCTTCATCCTCTCTATCCTCTAACCATGACACTTCATCCTCTCTATCCTCTAACCATGACCCTTTATCCTCTCTATCCTCTAACCATGACCCCTCATCCTCTCTATCCTCTAACCATGACCCTTTATCCTCTCTATCCTCTAACCATGACCCTTCATCCTCTCTATCCTCTAACCATGACCCTTCATCCTCTCTATCCTCTAACCAAGACCCTTCATCCTCTCTATCCTCTAACCATGACCCTTTATCCTCTAACCATGACCCCTCATCCTCTCTATCCTCTAACCATGACCCTTTATCCTCTCTATCCTCTAACCATGACACTTTATCCTCTAACCATGACCCTTCATCCTCTCTATCCTCTAACCATGACCCTTCATCCTCTCTATCCTCTAACCATGACCCTTCATCCTCTCTATCCTCTAACCATGACCCTTTATCCTCTCTATCCTCTAACCATGACCCTTCATCCTCTCTATCCTCTAACCATGACCCTTCATCCTCTCTATCCTCTAACCATGACCCTTCATCCTCTCTATCCTCTAACCATGACCCTTCATCCTCTCTATCCTCTAACCATGACCCTTCATCCTCTCTAACCATGACCCTTCATCCTCTCTATCCTCTAACCATGACACTTTATCCTCTCTATCCTCTAACAATGACCCTTCATCCTCTCTATCCTCTAACCATGACACTTTATCCTCTCTATCCTCTAACCATGACACTTTATCCTCTCTATCCTCTAACCATGAACCTTTATCCTCTCTATCCTCTAACCATGACCCTTTATCCTCTCTATCCTCTAACCATGACACTTTATCCTCTAACCATGACCCTTCATCCTCTCTATCCTCTAACCATGACCCTTCATCCTCTCTATCCTCTAACCATGACACTTTATCCTCTCTATCCTCTAACCATGAACCTTTATCCTCTCTATCCTCTAACCATGACCCTTTATCCTCTCTATCCTCTAACCATGACCCTTTATCCTCTCTATCCTCTAACCATGACCCTTCATCCTCTCTATCCTCTAACCAAGACCCTTTATCATCTCTATCCTCTAACCATGACCCTTTATCCTCTCTATCCTCTAACCATGACCCTTCATCCTCTCTATCCTCTAACCATGACCCTTCATCCTCTCTATCCTCTAACCATGACCCTTCATCCTCTCTATCCTCTAACCATGACACTTTATCCTCTCTATCCTCTAACCATGACCCTTTATCCTCTCTATCCTCTAACCATGACCCTTCATCCTCTCTATCCTCTAACCATGACCCTTCATCCTCTCTATCCTCTAACCATGACCCTTCATCCTCTCTATCCTCTAACCATGACCCTTCATCCTCTCTATCCTCTAACAATGACCCTTCATCCTCTGTATCCTCTAACCATGACCCCTCATCCTCTCTATCCTCTAACCATGACACTTTATCCTCTCTATCCTCTAACCATGACCCTTCATCCTCTCTATCCTCTAACCATGACCCTTTATCCTCTCTATCCTCTAACCATGACCCTTTATCCTCTCTATACTCTAACCATGACCCTTCATCCTCTCTATCCTCTAACAATGACCCTTCATCCTCTGTATCCTCTAACCATGACCCCTCATCCTCTCTATCCTCTAACCATGACCCTTCATCCTCTCTATCCTCTAACCATGACACTTTATCCTCTCTATCCTCTAACCATGACACTTTATCCTCTCTATCCTCTAACCATGGCCCTTCATCCTCTCTATCCTCTAACCATGACCCTTTATCCTCTCTATCCTCTAACCATGACCCTTCATCCTCTCTATCCTCTAACCATGACACTTTATCCTCTCTATCCTCTAACCATAACCCTTTATCCTCTCTATCCTCTAACCATGACCCTTCATCCTCTCTATCCTCTAACCATGACCCTTCATCCTCTCTATCCTCTAACCATGACCCTTCATCCTCTCTATCCTCTAACCATGACCCTTCATCCTCTCTATCCTCTAACCATGACCCTTCATCCTCTCTATCCTCTAACCATGACCCTTCATCCTCTCTATCCTCTAACAATGACCCTTTATCCTCTCTATCCTCTAACCATGACACTTTATCCTCTCTATCCTCTAACCATGACCCTTTATCCTCTCTATCCTCTAACCATGACCCTTCATCCTCTCTATCCTCTAACCATGACACTTTATCCTCTCTATCCTCTAACCATGACCCTTTATCCTCTCTATCCTCTAACCATGACACTTTATCCTCTCTATCCTCTAACCATGACCCTTCATCCTCTCTATCCTCTAACCAAGACCCTTCATCCTCTCTATCCTCTAACCATGACCCTTTATCCTCTCTATCCTCTAACCATGACCCTTTATCCTCTCTAACCATGACCCTTTATCCTCTCTATCCATGACCCTTTATCCTCTAGCAAACTATGACCCAACCCCAGCCTATCAATTATCTTTACATAACCCAAAACATCTGGTGTACACACTAGAGGTCGACCAATTAATCGGAATGGCCGATTAATTAGGGCTGATTTCAAGTTTTCATAACATGGACACCGATTATGGCCGATTACATTGCACTCCACGAGGAGACTGCGTGGCAGGCTGACCACCTGTTACGTGAGTGCAGCAAGAAGCCAAGGTAAGTTGCTAGCTAGCATTAAACTTATCTTATAAAAAACAATCAATCTTAACATAATCACTAGTTAACTACACATGGTTGATGATATTACTAGTTTATCTAACGTGTCCTGCATTGCATATAATCGATGCGGTGCCTGTTAATTTATCATTGAATCACAGCCTACTTCGCCAAACGGGTGATTTAACAAGCGCATTCGCGAAAAAAGCACTGTCGTTGCACCAATGTGTACGTAACCATAAACATCAATGCCTTTCTTAAAATCAATACACAAGTATATATTTTTAAACCTGCATACTTAGTTAATATTGCTTACTAACATGAATTTATTTTAACTAGGGAAATTGTGTCACTTCTCTTGGGTTCTGTGCAACAGAGTCAGGGTATATGCAGCAGTTTGGGCCGCCTGGCTCGTTGCGAAATGGGGGAAGACTATTTCTTCCTAACAAAGACAGCCAACTTCGCCAAGCGGGGATGATTTAACAAAAGCGCATTTGCAAAAAAAGCACAATCGTTGCACGACTGTACCTAACCATAAAAATCAATGCCTTTTTTTAAATCAATACACAGAAGTATATATTTTTTAACCTGCATATTTAGTTAAAATAAATTAATGTTAGCAGGCAATATTAACTAGGGAAATTGTGTCACTGCTCTTGTGTTCATTGCACGCAGAGTCAGGGTATATGCAACAGTTTGGGCCGCCTGACTCGTTGCGAACTAATTGGCCAGAATTTTACATAATTATGACATAACATTGAAGGTTGTGCAATGTAACAAGAATATTTAGACTTAGGGATGCCACCCGTTAGATAAAATATGGAACGGTTCCATATTTCACTGAAAGAATAAACGTTTTGTTTTCAAGATGATAGTTTCCGGATTCGACCATATTAATGACCTAAGGCTCGTATTTCTGTGTGTTATTATATTATAAATAAGTCTATGATTTGATAGAGCAGTCTGACTGAGCGGTGGTAGGCACCAGCAGGCTCGTAAGCATTCATTCAAACAGCACCTTCCTGCATTTGCCAGCAGCTCTTCGCAATGCTTCAAGCATTGCGCTGTTTATGACTTCAAGCCTATCAACTCCCGAGGTTAGGCTGGCAATACTAAAGTACCTATTAGAACATCCAATAGTCAAAGGTATATGAAATACAAATCGTATAGAGAGAAATAGTCCTATAATTCCTATAATAACTACAACCTAAAACTTCTTACCTGGGAATATTGAAGACTCGTGTTAAAAGGAACCATCAGCTTTCATATGTTCTCATGTTCTGAGCAAGGAACTCAAACGTTAGCTTTCTTACATGGCACATATTGCACTTTTACTTTCTTCTCCAACACTTTGTTTTTGCATTATTTAAAACAAATTGAACATGTTTCATTATTTATTTGAGACTACATTTATGTTATTTATGTATTATATTAAGTTAAAATAAAAGTGTTCATTGTTCATTCAGTATTGTTGTAATTGTCATTATTACAAATAATTGTCATTATTACAAATGTTTTGGTCCTCCAATAACCGGTATCGGTATCGGCGTTGAAAAATCATAATCGGTTGACCTCTAGTACACACATCTAAACGTCCCGTATTTTCCACATGGCTAAGTCTTCCTTGTTACCTGCTGACTGACTCCCTAAGGTTCTGTTATAAAACCTCCGCTTTGACCTATCTTCACTGATTGGTTGAGCCAATGGCTAACATGTTAGCAGACTGCAAAGGACTGAAACATTGCTCTTTCTTCCCAGTTACCAATGGAACAGCAGATTAGACTGTGTGTGTGCGTGTCTCACCCTCCCAGGCCTGTTCAGAGTGGTTGGGGGTGTTGCAGTAGCCATAAGCCTCAGCGATAGGGTCTGGTTCAGGAGCCTCTGTGTTGGGGACAGGGATCACTCTCTTCCTGCTCTTCCCTTGGCCCTGGCCTTGACCCTGGGGGGGCCGCTCCTCACCCATGGGTGTAGTGGGGATTAGGTGGACTGGAGAGAGAAGAGAGGGGGGAGTATAAACATTTTCAAATTACTTTAATGGGCCAATTCCTCAATGTTTGACAGATTGTGAGGGAGAGAGAGACTGAATGAAATAGCAGAGAATGAAGGATTGAGTGAGAGAAAGAGAGCGAGAGAGAAGTATAGCGAGAGAGACACACACCACTGACATCCATTTCTCAAAGGACTCTCCTTTATTAAGGTCTATAAAGTCTATTAACCTCCCCTCAGCCCAGCCTCAGCCCAGCCTCCCCCTCAGCCCATCATGTTCCCAGCCTCCTCCTCAGTCCAGCCTCAGCCCATCCTGTCCCCAGCCTCCTCCTCAGCCCATCATGAGCCCAGCTTCAGCCCAGCATGTCCACAGCCTTAGCCCATCATGGCCCCAGCCTCCTCCTCAGCCCAGCCTCAACCCATCATGTCTCCAGCTTCAGCCTCAGCCCAGCCTCCTCCTCAGCCCAGTCTCAGCCCATCATGTCTCCAGTTTTAGCCCCAGCCCAGCCTCAGCCCATCATGACCCCAGCTTTAGCCCAGCATGTCCCCAGCCTCAGCCCATCATGTCTCCAGCTTCAGCCTCAGCCCAGCCTCCTCCTCAGCCCAGTCTCAGCCCATCATGTCTCCAGTTTTAGCCCCAGCCCAGCCTCTGCCCATCATGACCCCAGCTTTAGCCCAGCATGTCCCCAGCCTCAGCCCATCATGTCTCCAGCTTCAGCCTCAGCCCAGCCTCCTCCTCAGCCCAGCCTCAGCCCATCATGTCTCCAACTTCAGCCCAGCCTCCTCCTCAACCCAGCCTCAGCCCATCATGTCCCCAGCCTCCTCCTCAGTCCAGCCTCAGCGCTAGCCCAGCCTCTGCACCTCATGTCCCCAGCTTCAGCCCATCATGTCTCCAGCTTCAGCCTTAGCCCAGCCCTCTCCTCAGCCCAGTTTCAGCCCATCATTCCCCAGCTTCAGCCCAGCATGACCCCAGCCTCAGCCCATCATGTCTCCAGCTTCAGCCTCAGCCCAGCCCTCTCCTCAGCCCAGTTTCAGCCCATCATACCCCAGCTTCAGCCCAGCATGTCCCCAGCCTCAGCCCATCATGACTCCAGCTTCAGCCTCAGCCCAGCCTCCTCCTCAGCCCAGCCTCAGCCAATCATGTCTCCAACTTCAGCCCAGCCTCCTCCTCAGTCCAGCCTCCCCGCCCCTCAGCCCAGCCTCCCCTCAGCCCAGCCTCAGCCCATCATTACCCCAGCCTCCTCCTCAGTCCAGCCTCAGCCCAGCCTCCCCTCAGCCCAGACTCAGCCCATCATGACCCCAGCCTCCTCCTCAGCCAAAACTCAGCCCAGTTCATCTACATGTGAACAGCAGTAGAACCCTGTACAAAACCCCTCACCAATAACCCAGGGTTGCCTTGACAACCATTGACCTGTGACTCCAAGGCCAGGCGGCCCAATGGGAGAGAGCGGTGTGGGAACTACTGCAGTCCCCTTCAGAAACACAGGCCAGTCAGTTAGCATCAGTATAGACTCACTGGTCAGTCAGCATCAGTATAGACTCACCAGTCAGTTAGCATCAGTATAGACTCACTGGTCAGTCAGCACCAGTATAGACTGTCAGTTAACATCAGTATAGACTCACTGGTCAGTTAGCATCAGTATAGACTCACTGGTCAGTTAACATCAGTATAGACTCACTGGTCAGATAGCATCAGCATAGACGGTCAGTTAGCATCAGTATAGACAGTCAGTTAACATCAGTATAGACTCACTGGTCGGTTAGCATCAGTATAGACAGTCAGTTAATGCTCAAACGGTCAGAAACAGACTCCATGAGGGTGGTATGAGGGCCCGACGTCCACAGGTGGGGGTTGTGCTTACAGCCCAACACCGTGCAGGACGTTTGGCAATTGCCAGAGAACACCAAGATTGGCAAATTCGCCACTGGCGCCCTGTGCTCTTCACAGATGAAAGCAGGTTCACACTGAGCACGTGACAGACGTGACAGTCTGGAGACGCCGTGGAGAACGTTCTGCTGCCTGCAATATCCTCCAGCATGACCGGTTTGGCGGTGGGTCAGTCATGGTGTGGGGTGGCATTTCTTTGGGGGGCCGCACAGCCCTCCATGTGCTCGCCAGAGGTAGCCTGACTGCCATTAGGTACCGAGATGAGATCCTCAGACCCCTTGTGAGACCATATGCTGGTGCGGTTGGCCCTGGGTTCCTCCTAATGCAAGACAATGCTAGACCTCATGTGGCTGGAGTGTGTCAGCAGTTCCTGCAAGAGGAAGGCATTGATGCTATGGACTGGCCCGCCCGTTCCCCAGACCTGAATCCAATTGAGCACATCTGGGACATCATGTCTCGCTCCATCCACCAATGCCACGTTGCACCACAGACTGTCCAGGAGTTGGCGGATGCTTTAGTCCAGGTCTGGGAGGAGATCCCTCAGGAGACCATCCGCCACCTCATCAGGAGCATGCCTGGCGTTGTAGGGAGGTCATACAGGCACGTGGAGGCCACACACACTACTGAGCCTCATTTTGACTTGTTTTAAGGACATTACATCAAAGTTGGATCAGCCTGTAGTGTGGTTTTCCACTTTACTTTTGAGTGTGACTCCAAATCCAGACCTCCATGGGTTGATAAATTGGATTTCCATTGATTATTTTTGTGTGATTTTGTTGTCAGCACATTCAACTATGTAAAGAAAAAAGTATTTCATAAGATTATTTCTTTCATTCAGATCTAGGATGTGTTGTTTAAGTGTTCCCTTTATTTTTTGGAGCAGTATATTTTTATGTACATATTCTTATTCATTCCTTTACACTTGGGTGTATAAGGTAGTTGTTGTGAAATTGTTAGATTACTTGTTAGATATTACTGCATGGTCGGAACTAGAAGCACAAGCATTTCACTACACTCGCATTAACATCTACTAACCATGACATATACAATTTGATTTGATTTGTATAGACTAACCGGTCAGTTAGCATCAGTATAGACTCACTAATCAGTTAGCATCAGTATAGACAGTCAGTTAGCATCAGTATAGACAGTCAGTTAGCATCAGTATAGACTAGAGGTCGACCGATTAATCGGAATGGCCGATTAATTGGGGCCGATTTCAAGTTTTCATAACAATTGGAAATCGGTATTGTTGGACGCCGATTTGGCAGAATTTTTTTTTTTAGACCATTATTTAACTAGGCAAGTCAGTTAAGAACACATTCTTATTTTCAATGACGACCTAGGAACGGTGGGTTAACTGCCTTATTCAGGGGCAGAAAGACAGATTTTTACCTTGTCAGCTCAGGGATTCAATCTTGCAACCTTACGGTTAACTAGTCCAACGCTCTAACCACCTGCTTTACATTGCACTCCACGAGGTTACGCAAATGCAGTAAGAAGCTAAGGTAAGTTGCTAGCTAGCATTAAACTTATCTTATAAAAAACAATCAATCAATCATAATCACTAGTTAATCTAGCCTGTCCTGCGTTGCATATAATCGCTTAGGTACACGTTGCTCCAACCATAAACATCAATGCCTTTCTTAAAATCAATACACAAGTATATATTTTTAAACCTGCATATTTAGTTAATATTGCCTGCTAACATTAATTCATTTTAACTAGGGAAAATGTGTCACTTCTCTTGCAAACAGAGTCAGGGTATATGCAGCAGTTTGGGCCGCCTGGCTCGTTGCGAACTGTGAAGACTATTTCTTCCTAACAAAGACAGCCGACTTCACCAAACGGGGATGATTTAACAAAAGCGCATTTGCGAAAAAAGCACAATCGTTGCACGACTGTACCTAACCATAAACATCAATGCCTTTCTTAAAATCAATACACAGAAGTATATATTTTTAAACCTGCATATTTAGCTAAATTAATTCCAGGTTAGCAGGCAATATTAACCAGGTGAAATTGTGTCATTTTGCGTTCATTGCACGCAGTCAGGGTATATGCAACACTTTGGGTAATTTGTCAGAATTTTACGTAATTATGACATAACACTGAAGGTTGTGCAATGTAACAGGAATAACGTTTTGTTTTCGTGATGATAGTTTCCGGATTTGACCATATTAATGACCTAAGGCTCGTGTTTCTGTGTGTTATTATGTTATAATTAAGTCTACGATTTGATAGAGCAGTCTGACTGAGCGATGGTAGGCACCAGCAGGCTCATAAGCGTTCATTCAAACAGCACTTTCGTGCATTTTGCCAGCAGCCATTCGCAATGCTTCACGCATTGCGCTGTTTATGACTTCAAGCCTATCAACTCCCGAGATTAGGCTGGTGTAACCCATGTGAAATGGCTAGCTAGTTAGCCGGGTGCGCGCTAATAGCGTTTCAAACGTCACTCGCTCTGAGACTTGGAGTAGTTTTTTCCCTTCCTCTACATGGGTAACGCTGCTTCGAGGGTGGCTGTTGTCGATGTGTTCCTGGTTCGAGCCCAGGTAGGAGCGAGGAGAGGGACGGAAGCTAAACTGTTACACTGGCAATACTAAAGTGCCTATAAGAACATCCAATAGTCAAAGGTATATGAAATACAAATCGTATAGAGAGAAATATTCCTATAATTCCTATAATAACTACAACCTAAAACATCTTACCTGGGAATATTGAAGACTCATGTTAAAAGGAACCACCAGCTTTCATATGTTCACATGTTCTGAGCAAGGAACTTAAATGTTAGCTTTTTTACATGGCACATATTGCACTTTTACTTTCTTCTCCAACACTTTGTTTTTGCATTATTTAAATCAAATTGAACATGTTTCATTATTTATTTGAGGCTAAATTGATTTTATTTATGTATTATATTAAGTTAAAATAAGTGTTCCTTCAGTATTGTTGTAATTGTCATTATTACAAATAAATATATATTTTTTTAAATCGACCGATTAATCGGTATCGAGGTTTTTTGGCCCTCCAATAATCGGCATCGGCGTTGAAAAATCATAATCGGTCGAACCTCTAGTATAGACTCACTGGTCAGTTAGCATCAGTATATATAGTCAGTTAGCATCAGTATAGACTCACTGGTCAGTTAGCATCAGTATATATAGTCAGTTAGCATCAGTATAGACGATCAATTAACATCAGTATAGACTCACCAGGCAGTTAGCATCAGTATAGACAGTCAGTTAGCATCGGTATAGACTCACTGATCGTTAGCATCAGTAAAGACAGTCAGTTAGCATCAGTATAGACAGTCAGTTAGCCTCAGTATAGACTTACTGATCGGTTAGCATCAGTATAGACAGTCAGTTAGCATCAGTATAGACTCACTGGTCAGTCAGCACCAGTATAGACTGTCAGTTAACATCAGTATAGACTCACTGGTCAGTTAGCATCAGTATAGACTCACTGGTCAGTTAACATCAGTATAGACTCACTGGTCAGTTAGCCTCAGTATAGACTCACTGATCGGTTAGCATCAGTATAGACAGTCAGTTAGCATCAGTATAGACTCATCGGTCAGTTAGTATCACTATAGACTCACCGGTCAGTTAGTATCAGTATAGACTCACTGATTGGTTAGCATCAGTATAGAGTCACTGATTGGTTAGCATCAGTATAGACAGTCAGTTAGTATCACTATAGACTCACCGGTCAGTTAGTATCAGTATAGACTCTCTGGTCGGTTAGCATCAGTATAGACACTCAGTTAGTATCAGTATAGACTCTCTGGTCGGTTAGCACCAGTATAGACAGTCAGTTAGCATCAGTATAGACAGTCAGTTAGTATCAGTATAGACTCACCGGTCAGTTAGTATCACTATAGACTCACTGATCGGTTAGCATCAGTATAGAGTCACTGATTGGTTAGCATCAGTATAGACAGTCAGTTAGTATCAGTATAGACTCACTGATCGGTTAGCATCAGTATAGAGTCACTGATTGGTTAGCATCAGTATAGACAGTCAGTTAGTATCAGTATAGACTCACCAGTCAGTTAGCATCAGTATAGACTCACCAGTCAGTTAGTATCAGTATAGACTCACCGGTCAGTTAGTATCAGTATAGACTCTCTGGTCGGTTAGTATCAGTATAGACTCACTGATCGGTTAGCATCAGTATAGACAGTCAGTTAGCATCAGTATAGACAGTCAGTTAGTATCAGTATAGACTCACCGGTCAGTTAGTATCACTATAGACTCACTGATCGGTTAGCATCAGTATAGAGTCACTGATTGGTTAGCATCAGTATAGACAGTCAGTTAGTATCAGTATAGACTCACTGATCGGTTAGCATCAGTATAGAGTCACTGATTGGTTAGCATCAGTATAGACAGTCAGTTAGTATCAGTATAGACTCACCAGTCAGTTAGCATCAGTATAGACTCACCAGTCAGTTAGTATCAGTATAGACTCACCGGTCAGTTAGTATCAGTATAGACTCTCTGGTCGGTTAGTATCAGTATAGACTCACTGATCGGTTAGCATCAGTATAGACAGTCAGTTAGCATCAGTATAGACAGTCAGTTAGTATCAGTATAGACTCACTGGTCAGTTAGTATCAGTATAGACTCTCTGGTCGGTTAGCACCAGTATAGACAGTCAGTTAAAATCAGTATAGACTCACCGGTCAGTTAGTATCAGTATAGACTCACTGATCGGTTAGCATCAGTATAGGCAGTCAGTTAGTATCAGTATAGACTCACCGTTGATGAGAGAAAGGAGGAGGAAGTGTATTCTGAGATCTGCTCACTGGGTAGAGGGGAAGACACACACTGGAACCCATTCACTGAACTGGTCCCCTCTCCCCGCACACACACACTCACCGACAAACACACATGACAGCGCACTAGGCAGACCCATGGCCCTATTACAGGCCTGCTCACTGCCCTGGTCTTGTAACGGACTGCCCAGACTATGTAAGAGCACACATACTGAAGAAACACGCAAGCCACACAATCCCAGGTCATCAACGCCAACTCACACACCCGCAAACACACAGAGTTGTGTTCAAGCTTGGAGCATGAACACACACACACACACACACACACACACACACACACACACACACACACACACACACACACACACACACACACACACACACACACACAGGGTACCAAAGCAACACACATGCAAGCCTACAGTACGTACACGACATCAGGGGGCCATGTCTAAGTAACAACTAGCTAGCCTTAAGAAACGTACATAAAGAAACGTACAGCAGGGCCAGTAATTAGGGGAAGAGCAGGTAGTTCTGACTGTATGCATTGGCTGAGAGTTGAAAAAGGTGAGAGCTTCCTTCCAGCCTTACACCTCAGTGTTTTACTAGCCTGTACTGTGGTAAAGAGTCAGCTGCTACAGTAAACCTTAAACACACAGGATGGACCGTGAATGACCTTCCTCCTTCTCTTCCTCCCCTCCAACTCTCCCACCAGAGAAATAAAACAGGGCCGTTTCCAAATGGTGAGGGATAGAGAAAGAGGGAGGGAGAGAAAGAGGGAGAAAGGTATCTAGAATAAACATAATGTGTGGCCTTGGCAGGCAAAGCCATCCATCCTGGAGAAGAGTAGCATCCTAATGCTCAACCCACACATTTAATTAAGCCCCAGTGTTAGTGATACCGTGCTAAAACAACACCAGATATACTGCAATTCAGAGGAGAAAATCATTTTAAGATAGCTAGGTGGCACTATCACATCTCAGTCATAGTCAGTATCAGCAAGGTGTTAGTTCACAAACTGCAATTCCTCTCAGCCTACTAGACTTGGACTGCATGCATTTCAAATTAACATTACAAAACATACTTTTATAATACCACACACCACTGCCACGACGAATACCACACACTACTGCCACGACCAACACCACACACTACTGCCACGACCAACACCACACACTACTGCCACGACCAACACCACACACTACTGCCACGACCAACACCACACACTACTGCCAAGACGAATACCACACACTACTGCCACGACCAACACCACACACTACTGCCACGACCAACACCACACACTGCTGCCACGACCAACACCACACACTACTGCCAACACGAACACCACACACTACTGCCACGACCAGCACCACACACTACTGCCACGACCAACACCACACACAACTGCCAAGACCAAAACCACACACTACTGTCACGACCAATACCACACACTTCTGCCACAACTAACACCACGGCCAATATCACACACTACTGCCACAACCAATACCACACACTACTGCCACGACCAATACCACACACTTCTGCCACAACTAACACCACGGCCAATATCACACACTACTGCCACGACCAATACCACACACTACTGCCACAACCAATATCACACACTACTGCCATGACGAACACCACACACTACAGCCACGACCAACACCACACACTACTGCCACGACCAGCACCACACACTACTGCCACGACCAATACCACACACTACAGCCACGACCAACACCACACACTACTGCCACGACCAATATCACACACTACTGCCACAACCAACACCACACACTACTGCCACGATGAACACCACACACTACTGCCACGACCAATACCACACACTACTGCCACGACCAAAACCACACACTACATCCACGACCAACAAAACACACTACTGCCACGACCAATACCACACACTACTGCCACGACCAATACCACAAACTACTGCCACAACTAACACCACGACCAATATCACACACTACTGCCACAACCAATACCACACACTACTGCCACGACCAACACCACACACTACTGCCTCGACCAATACCACACACTTCTGCCACAACGAACACCACACACTACTGCCACGACCAATACCACACACTACTGCCACGACCAATACCACACACTACTGCCACGACCAATACCACACACTACTGCCACGACCAATACCACAAACTACTGCCACAACTAACACAACAACCAATATCACACACTACTGCCACAACCAATACCACACACTACTGCCACGACCAACACCACACACTACTGCCACGACCAATACCACACACTTCTGCCACAACTAACACCACACACTACTGCCACGACCAATACCACACACTACTGCTACGACCAGCACCACACACTACTGCCACGACCAATACCACACACTACTGCTACGACCAACACCACACACTACTGCCACAACCAACACCACTGCCACGACTAATACCACACACTACTGCCAAGACCAACACCACTGTCACGACCAATACCACACACTACTGCCACGACCAATACCACTGCCAAGACTAATACCACACACTACTGCCACGACCAGCACCACACACTACTGCCACGACCAACGCCACACACTACTGACACGACCAACACCACACACTACTGCCACGACCAACACCACACACTACTGCCACGAGCAATACCACACACTACTGCCACGACCAGCACCACACACAACTGCCACAACCAATACCACACACTACTGCCACGACCAATACCACACACTACTGCCAAGACCAACACCACTGCCACGACCAATACCACACACTACTGCCAAGACCAACACTACTGCCACGACCAATACCACACACTACTGCCAAGACCAACACCACTGCCACAACCAATACCACACACTACTGCCAAGACCAACACCACACACTAATGCCACGACCAATACCACACACTACTGCCACGACCAGCACCACACACTACTGCCACGACCAATACCACACACTACTGCCACGACCAGCACCACACACTACTGCCACGACCAATACCACACACTACTGCCAAGACCAACACCACACACTACTGACACGACCAATACCACACACTACTGCCACAACCAATACCACACACTACTGCCACCACCAATACCACCAATACCACATACTTTCCTATATCTATACTTTCATACATTCCTGTTGTCTATACTTTCCTAAATTCCTGTATCTATACTTTCCTATATTCCTGTATCTATACTTTCCTATATTCCTGTAGTCTATACTTTCCTATATTCCTGTATCTATACTTTCCTATATTCCTGTAGTCTATACTTTCCTATATTCCTGTTGTCTATACTTTCCTATACTCCTGTAGTCTATACTTTCCTATATTCCTGTAGTCCATACTTTCCTATATTCCTGTAGTCTATACTTTCCTATATTCCTGTAGTCCATACTTTCCTATATTCCTGTAGTCTATACTTTCCTATATTCCTGTTGTCTATACTTTCCTATATTCCTGTAGTCCATACTTTCCTATATTCCTGTAGTCTATACTTTCCTATATTCCTGTAGTCTATACTTTCCTATATTCCTGTAGTCTCTATACTTTCCTATATTCCTGTATCTATACTTTCCTATATTCCTGTAGTCTATACTTTCCTATATTCCTGTAGTCTATACTTTCCTATATTCCTGTAGTCTATACTTTCCTATATTCCTGTAGTCTATACTTTCCTATATTCCTGTAGTCTATACTTTCCTATATTCCTGTAGTCTATACTTTCCTATTTTCCTGTAGTCTATACTTTCCTATATTCCTGTAGTCTATACTTTCCTATATTCCTGTAGTCTATACTTTCCTATATTCCTGTTGTCTATACTTTCCTATATTCCTGTAGTCTATACTTTCCTATATTCCTGTATCTATACTTTCCTATATTCCTGTAGTCTATACTTTCCTATATTCCTGTAGTCTATACTTTCCTATATTCCTGTAGTCTATACTTTCCTATATTCCTGTTGTCTATACTTTCCTATATTCCTGTAGTCTATACTTTCCTATATTCCTGTAGTCCATATTTTCCTATATTCCTGTAGTCCATACTTTCCTATATTCCTGTAGTCTATACTTTCCTATATTCCTGTAGTCTATACTTTCCTATACTCCTGTAGTCTATACTTTCCTATATTCCTGTAGTCTATACTTTCCTATATTCCTGTAGTCTATACTTTCCTATATTCCTGTAGTCTATACTTTCCTATATTCCTGTAGTCTATACTTTTCTATATTCCTGTAGTCTATACTTTCCTATATTCCTGTTGTCTATACTTTCCTATATTCCTGTAGTCTATACTTTCCTATATTCCTGTAGTCTCTATACTTTCCTATATTCCTGTATCTATACTTTCCTATATTCCTGTAGTCTATACTTTCCTATATTCCTGTAGTCTATACTTTCCTATATTCCTGTAGTCTATACTTTCCTATATTCCTGTAGTCTATACTTTCCTATATTCCTGTAGTCTATACTTTCCTATATTCCTGTAGTCTATACTTTCCTATTTTCCTGTAGTCTATACTTTCCTATATTCCTGTAGTCTATACTTTCCTATATTCCTGTAGTCTATACTTTCCTATATTCCTGTTGTCTATACTTTCCTATATTCCTGTAGTCTATACTTTCCTATATTCCTGTATCTATACTTTCCTATATTCCTGTAGTCTATACTTTCCTATATTCCTGTAGTCTATACTTTCCTATATTCCTGTAGTCTATACTTTCCTATATTCCTGTTGTCTATACTTTCCTATATTCCTGTAGTCTATACTTTCCTATATTCCTGTAGTCCATATTTTCCTATATTCCTGTAGTCCATACTTTCCTATATTCCTGTAGTCTATACTTTCCTATATTCCTGTAGTCTATACTTTCCTATACTCCTGTAGTCTATACTTTCCTATATTCCTGTAGTCTATACTTTCCTATATTCCTGTAGTCTATACTTTCCTATATCACTGCTGATGTTATCGCGTCCCCCTCTCTCCATGACTTTATCTCCTCTTCCATTCCCTCTTCTGTCGTCTCCTGTCGTTCTTCTCTTCTATCTCTCTCTCCAGCTGTTTTTGTTCCCCTCCTTCTCCATCCTCTGTTTCGCTATGCATCACACCTCTCTTCCTGTGGGACTCCCGGCCGCTTGTCAAACAGTTGTCACGCCTCTGCTGCCATGGTGACCCCAGTCCAGGCAGTGTCAGAGTCACGGCAAACCATCTGTCATCGTCTGTCTGGATCACACACCATAATCAATCAGGTTTCAGAAAACAAATTGAAAGCCATGCTTCAATACACTGGCTTGTTTCCCCAATGTTCAAATAAAGAAAAGAAATATGGAGGGAGTGAGTCAGGGACGGCAGGAGGAAGAGGAACAGTGAGAGAAGTAGCATATGAAAGAACAGACCAAAACAGAAAGATAAGAGTCAGAGACTAAAATAGAAAAAGAGAGAGATGAGAGGGAGGAAAAGTGGTGGAGAAAGAGGGATGACAATCAATGAAACATGAAGCGCTGGTGTCCCACTGGGCCTTCCCCTGGCTCCTTGGCTGTACTAGAGGATAATGACCTGCAGGCTGATGAATAAGTTATGACAGCCTCTCTCCAACACACAGACAACCTACAGATCACATGACAGGGAAGGAGAGGACGCGAACACAGACCATACTTTGATTACGTAAATATCATGTTCTCTCAAGTGATTGACAACTACATCAAGAGTCAAGACACATGCTCAATGACAAAGTAAGGGACCCGTAAAAAGCCTAGCATATGCATGTGCATGAGTGGCTTGCACACACACACACACCACACGCGTGTACACACACTATGGTAACAATTACAGTGGGATTTAATGTTTTATTGCCTTTTGTTTTTGCTAAAGGAGAAGATTGGAGGGCAGGAGCGGAGAATGGTTTTAAGTAGTGGCATTAAAGTTACTTCAGCCTACAATCCCCCTCAGAGACACATCTGCCTTTGAGGGAGAGAGAGATGGAGAGGAGTTATGGCAGCAGGGTTCCAGAGTTCACACATTCTCAATGCAGTTAAGACACACACTCACAGTCACAGAATTCCAACCTCTTCAGAATTCCAACCTGTAAAGACTTGAGGGTAGAAAGCAGGGTACAGAGTGAGAGAGAAAGGTATGCACTGCACAGCATATTTCACATATATGTTATAATATGAGTTTACATATTGAACCTGTGTAGCTGTACTGTACTATATGGCCACAGTTCAATAAGTAAT
Organism: Salmo trutta; assembly: GCF_901001165.1. Lineage (NCBI taxonomy): Eukaryota > Metazoa > Chordata > Actinopteri > Salmoniformes > Salmonidae > Salmo > Salmo trutta. The sequence continues at coordinate 75,136,887 of NC_042969.1, forward strand.
ACAGGGGGAAGGAGCCTAAAAGGGGCGTTGGGACGGAGCCGGGGGGATTTTCTGGCAAATGCACAGCCCAAAACGCTATCTCTGCAGCACTGGGTTGCACAGTAATCCGGTGTGTGTGTGTGTGTGTGTGTGTGTGTGTGTGTGTGTGTGTGTGTGTGTGTGTGTGTGTGTGTGTGTGTGTGTGTGTGTGTGTGTGTGTGTGTGTGTGTGCTGGAGGGAGGGAGGGAGAGCAAGATGGATATTGAGTCCATATTTGAGCTGATAATACATGTTTGTCCAGATAAGAACTAATACTAGTGAAAAACACTTCATCACAGTCTGACATGGGTTTCAGGAACCCAGAATAATCAACATAATCTGGGACTAGGATTTTTTCCACCAAATATGGGTGTTACTTTTGCAGCTCAATAATATCCTCCAGTCTAGCCTACATTTGAATGATATTCTTTTCACATAACAGCTAAAGAACTCTTCTTCCCCTCCACCGACAGTAAGAGTCTTCCGTATCTAATCGACAGGGCCGGTTTCCTTGTACTCACTGGCATCGAGGACACTGTATCTGGACTATGCATAGGGGAGATGGTGTACAATGACCTAACGGTGGCGGAGGCCATTTCTACCGGCAGCGCCTGCCATTCCACAGCAGACACGTCATAGGAAGAACACTTAAAAGTATATCAGGGTATCATAGTGGACAGGTCTAGTCTACATAGAGAATGTCTCTAGAGGACGTGTCTTTGTTTCCATGTCACTGGGTCCCTTGGAGAACAAAACACAAGTGGCCAGATATAATACACACACACACCACGTGATCATACACAAACACACCTGGATATACACACCAAGTGCTCGTACACAAATTACAACCACAAATAATGGCAGAGGTAGAGACAGTACACAAACTTACAGAATTGGAGGCTGAGGCTCACGATGGCCAGCGCTGCCCCCACCACCACCAGGAGGATGAAGAGGTTTCTAGCCAGCATCCTGACATGTGATTGGTCCGTCTCCCTGTCAGTCAGCCACCCACACCTTGCCCCATTCCTGCTGTCTAAATAGACACAACAAAGACAAGCAACATCATGAAACAAACATGCCTATAACACGCCTCTAAACCAATAGAAGAAATAGAAAAAACGTTGCTGCACACAATGGTAAACAAGTTTGTACCATTTTCCACTATACATCCTGCCTTCTATGAATAGACATATGAGAGAGCATGGATCTAGGAACCATCAGGGAGGGAAAGGAAGAAAGAAAATGTAAAAAACCTACCATTTAGGTCAGTTATACACAACGCAACCCTGCTATTAGACAGACTAAAAATAAGAGCATGGCTAGATGAGGTAAAAGGGTGCCTCAATCCGAATCCTCAATCAGAATCCTCAATCAGAATCCTCAATGAGGAAATCAGAATCCTCAATCAGAATCCTCAATCAGAAGCCTCAATCAGAATCCTCAATCAGAATCAGAATCCTCAATCCGAATCCTCAATCAGAATCCTCAATCAGAATCCTCAATCAGAATCCTCAATGAGGAAATCAGAATCCTCAATCAGAATCCTCAATCAGAATCCTCAATCAGAATCCTCAATGAGGAAATCAGAATCCTCAATCAGAATCCTCAATCAGAATCCTCAATCAGAAGCCTCAATCAGAATCCTCAATCAGAATCCTCAATGAGGAAATCAGAATCCTCAATCAGAATCCTCAATCAGAATCCTCAATCAGAATCCTCAATGAGGAAATCAGAATCCTCAATCAGAATTCTCAATCAGAAGCCTCAATCAGAATCCTCAATCAGAATCCTCAATCAGAAGCCTCAATCAGAATCCTCAATCAGAATCAGAATCCTCAATCAGAATCCTCAATCAGAATCCTCAATGAGGAAATCAGAATCCTCAATCCGAATCCTCAATCAGAATCCTCAATCAGAATCCTCAATGAGGAAATCAGAATCCTCAATCAGAATCCTCAATCAGAATCCTCAATCAGAAGCCTCAATCAGAATCCTCAATCAGAATCAGAATCCTCAATCAGAATCCTCAATCAGAATCCTCAATCACCTCTCAGAAATTGCCTACATGACTGAGATGTTCTGTCAAGTCATGTTCATTATAAGGTTTATATGTGGACATAGGGAGTTCAAAACGTGGTAAACTAAACTGCCTCCAAAATCTTTTTGCTTTTCAATGTATAAATGTTTTATATGTAACCAGCCTGTATGTACAGTATGTTAAAGTGGTGAAACTCGTCTGTACAACTCCTGTAGTGCTTACTGCTGCATTGTAGTAGGCTACTGGAGAGGAGATACTGTTTCATGATGATTGCACTAATTAAAACAACGTTGACGCATTGTGACCGTTTGTCTGTTCGCCTCGGCTACATTTCTATGCTGACCAGCTGCAAGGGAAGGAATGATTTGGTAGCTAGCGAACTGGCTAACTGTAGCTAGATAATCTTGTTATAGCGAACACATGCACTATAGTAGCGTCTAGATTTCTGCATCAATACTACCGGTATAACAGTTAAAGTTACAGCTTGTAAAGCTAAATATGCGGTAATAAACGTGTTTTTTTTCTCGCGGAATCTACCTTAATAACGTCGTTATTACAAAACGCGAAGCCTTTGTTTACAATTGTACCTATTCAAGACAAAATCGTGGGAACACGCTAAGTAGCTAAACTGACTAACTAACATATTGCTTGCTGGTCGTTTATCTCGGATCATCTTACCCGGTAGTCTCAATCAGAAGTTGTACTCTTGTAGACTCCGTCGCGATGTGCTGTCGTGCTGGCTGTGCTGTCGTGCTGGCTGTCCTGCGTCCTGCCGGCTGACTCCACTGTGCTGTCCTAGCCACTGTGCTGTCCTAGCCTCCCGGTTTCATATGCTACTGAAATGTAATGGCTCGCTGCGCCGTCTCCCGGAAAACCTTCGCAATGCATTCGATTGCATCCCTCTTCTTTTGTCTCGCATCTCCACAATTGTGGCGTGAGACGTGGAGGACCGCCAGGTTAACCTGTCATCAACATTATTCTATGGCGATCAACCGATATGATGTTTTGATTTTAAAAAAAGTTACACCATTGCATCAAAATAGGAATGATTTTGCAGAGAAACAGCTGGCGCGTTCATTTTCCCGCCACATGTATCTACTTATACTAGTCCTAAAAATCAGTCAATGATTTTGATGATGATGATGTAGAAGAGGTGATCCCCCTGGCTGATGAAGAAAGGAGGGAAGTGAAGACAGGTGAGAGGGGGAGAAGAAAAGCAGCAAGAACCTCAAGGGTAGAAGAGAATGCTGGGAAGTTGTTAGAAATGAACACACACAAACTCACACACACAAATTCACACACATTCACATACACTACATATGCATACACACGCGCACTCGCGCATACCAGCATCAACACAAACACACGCACACACATATACTTTTACACTCATCATATGATGCTGTTGCTCTGTTCTTTATTTTACTCGTATTATCTATCCTGATGCCTTGTCACTTAACCCTGCTTTCATGTACATATCTACCTCAAATATCTCATACCCAAGCACATTGATCTGGTATTGGTATTCCCTGTATATAGCTCCACATTGATCTGGTATTGGTATTCCCTGTATATAGCTCCATTCTTGTGTAATTTATTCCACACACATTCACATACACTACATCGTAATTTTTTACCCTGCATCCAGGGGCGGAAATCCCGGGGGGGACGGGGGGACACGACCCCCCATCCTGGGAAAAATATGATTTGTCCCCCCCAATATATCACTGAAACATAACTATGTAATTTAAATAATATTAATAATACGCAATGAAAGCAATTGTGCTGATTATAGACACTTAATAGCGCGTTTTTAAGTTTCAAAAGATTGCGACCCCCCCACCCTTTGCCTCATAATGGTTTGATCCACTGCCAGTTCCTTAGCTTGCTAGGTAACAGAGAGGTTGTATCTACTGTCTGAAAGGCACTCAATGCACGTAACTGACGTGAGGTTAATCCAGTCAATCGCGCACACACACTAGCTGAATATGCAGAGCTAGCGCGCAAATATTAACTATTAAGCTAGCTAGTACCTATTCCATTTATGTGGCGTCGTCAAAGATGGAATCTTTGCTATTGTCAATTTATTCCAAGTTCAGCATGCAGATGATGTAAGTTAGTGCTTCAAAGTCCCTGTGATAAGGTTAGCGATAAACTGAAGTCCAAACTGAACAGAACTACACTCTCTTCTACCATTGTCTTAAATATATTTAATGGTCTCGTTGCAAAAGCTAAATTGTCGCAAGGAAACTTATTTATTTATTTTATTTCACCTTTATTTAACCCGGGTAGCAAAGATTATAGCAAACACCACTGAAACTGAATTGGTGCTCGCTAGCTTTGCAAATTCAGCTATTGTTGGAAGCCAGCCAATATGAAACAAACTATTACAATTACAAAAGGTTGCAGCATATGTTGTGTAAATGGTGAACTCATACAGCTGTCAACTCTTGTCATTTTAATCCGTTTCACATTTGCTAGTTACCTTTTAGATCGAAGCCCAAATTGAATGATTGAAGATGATAGAAGCCTGTAAATAACCTACACATTGTGTGTGTGTGTAAACCAGCCAGCCAGCCAGGTAGAAAAATGGCAGAAAAATAAAAGACGGACATCAGAGTATTTTTCAATACACCAAAACGCATAGTAAGAACCCTAGTAGCCTAATATCTCAAAGACTAGTTGATAAAATGTTCATAAGAAAGAAATGAAATTCTAATGGAAATGTTTCACAATGATGTCATTAGGCAGAGCAGGCAACAGATGGCACACAGACAGCAGAGTTGGGGACAGATATGCAGGGACAGACTGGCAGAGACAGGGAGTCTCAGGTAAGTTTGTTGAGTCTTTGTTTGGCAACATTATGAAAGGTTCTCAATTTTTTTGACTTGTAAAATAGGAACATAATTGGAAAATGCCATGGATACCCCCACTCTCAACTTAAACTGGTGACTGAACTAAGATTTGTTAAAGGCAGTGGTATTGCTGTTGTGATTAGTTGTGTAGTTCTGGGTACCGGTAGTTAGGAGTACGGCAAACACCTTACTTCTTTGGTTCCTCAATATACATTTACCATATTACAATGTAGGCTATGTGTTACAGCACTACTTTTGGTGTCCCCCTCAGGAATTGCTCTTGAGAAAATTTCATGTAATTGTCCCCTCCAAAGTTGATATCAGATTTTCGCCCCTGCCTGCATCATTGGGAAGGGCTCGTAAGCAAACGTTTCATGGTTAAGTACCCGTTGTATTTGGGGCATGTGACAAATACGATTCGATTTTGAATATCCTCCTGACAATACTGACATCGTGTGGACAAAGTTGACAACAACATGTTATTGAGATAAAAGCTCATTTTAGCCTGGGCAGTACCATTGAAGACTTTCACCATTTCCACAACTGGTAGGGACTTACTAATAGTTAAGGAAGGACCACATAATTCCATCCAGCTCATCAGGAGGGATCAGCCAATTAATTAAACTCATGAGCAAACATTCCATAACAGCAGGTGGCAGTAAATCACCAACCTTGGCTTCCTACCTGTTCCAACAACACACTCCAGGTGGCAGTATGCACCCTTTCAGTTTGTTTACCAACTCATAGAAGTAGCAGACTAAGAAAATTGACTACTTCAAAATGGAGATGACCTCAATGGTGCTGCCTATGCGCTCACAGTCTCCATAATGGGACAGCTACAAAGAAGAGTCCTCTACCCTTCTCTATGTGTGTGACACCTGCTAAAACTGTCAATGCAATGTTTCTCCCAATAGTAGTGGACAGTGACTGGACCTTGCCTTGGTGAATGCAGGGACATTTTACTATCCTGCAACCTTGACCCTACAGATGATTAATCACATACCAGTAGACATAACATATCACTGTCAGACAGAATTATGTAGAAGCATTTTCTTTTTTTTGGAGGCAATTTTGTGTATCTTTATAACAGAGGAGGCTGGTGGGAGGAGCTATAGGAGGTTGGGCTCATTGTAATGGCTGGAATAGAAATGGAATGGTATCAAACACATGGAAACCACGTATTTGACACCATCCTCCCCTCAGAAATCTCCACTGCTGCAGCCCCCTATACGTCTTTTGGTGTGTTTTCACAGACTATCTGTTTGCGGATATTTTTTATTTATTTATCCAGGTAAGTCTCGTTGAGATAACTTTTATTTTCAAGAGACCTGGTCCAACCAAGACAGCAGCAGGTTGGATATAGAATTCTACTGTTGTCTAATACATTCTACTATAGTTATAGTAACAGTAGAGCTGACCATTAGAATTAAACAGTTGGTTAGAAGCACATCATTGTCAAATCAACTTTTTTTTAAAGATAAGGGGTGGATAGATGATGTAGACTAACTTTTAATGCGCAACAATGTACTAAAGTAGTATGTTGTCTGTGACTAGTCTCGTATGAACCATCCTGGCTAGTCCATTACATTCTGTTCATGAGATCAGGATGGTCCGTTTGAGGCTAGTCCATTACATTCTGTTCATGAGATCAGGATGGTCCGTTTGAGGCTAGTCCATTACATTCTGTTCATGAGATCAGGATGGTCCGTTTGAGGCTAGTCCATTACATTCTGTTCATGAGATCAGGATGGTCCGTTTGAGGCTAGTCCATTACATTCTGTTCATGAGATCAGGATGGTCCGTTTGAGGCTAGTCCATTACATTCTGTTCATGAGATCAGGATGGTCCGTTTGAGGCTAGTCCATTACATTCTGTTCATGAGATCAGGATGGTCCGTTTGAGGCTAGTCCATTACATTCTGTTCATGAGATCAGGATGGTCCGTTTGAGGCTAGTCCATTACATTCTGTTCATGAGATCAGGATGGTCCGTTTGAGGCTAGTCCATTACATTCTGTTCATGAGATCAGGATGGTCAGTTTGAGGCTAGTCCATTACATTCTGTTCATGAGATCAGGATGGTCCGTTTGAGGCTAGTCCATTACATTATGTTCATGAGATCAGGATGGTCCGTTTTAGGCTAGTCCATGACGGCGCTGATATGACAAAAAAGGACAGGTGAAATAAATGTTAGTTCATTTGTTCTGTTCTTTCTCGTCAGGGTAGGTGAAGGATGGGAGACAATGAAACAAAGGGATTTAAGATAAGATTCCTTCTGAAGTCATTCGAATGAGAACTGCTTTGACAGAGCGCACCCTTGTGGACACATATTGAACTTTGACAGCACTGATTAACTTGTGCTTGCCAGGACAACTTTCCAAAATGCATTCCAATGGCTAGTTCCCAGAGTTTTCAATTATTTGCTATTCTCATACAATGTGGATCAAACAGGGGAGATTACAATGATCTTCTGAGTTCTGGTTTTCAAAGTATCTGTGTCCGTCACAACGGAAGAAGGCCCACTCTGGAGTAAGGAATTTCCTATGAGGATGGAGCATAGAAATAGAATAATTAGAATACAGTTCAGATAATGAGGGAGGCAGGGAGAGAGAGAGAATGTGCCTAATCTTGAAAATGTGATCTAGCAAAGTGGGGTTAAGGGTATCATTTGAGGACACTGAGAAAGATCACCAGTGCCAGACTTCTGTCCTTCTGTATCACTATCTATACCATGCATACCACCATTCTGTATCACTATCTGTACCATGCATACCACCAAATTCCAAATGTCTACTCATGTCATGTGGTTGAATTGTTACTATGGCCACAGACGACACTCTCTCACACACACATGTGCAGTAGTTCTTAACGGCACCTTTATCCATCACAGTAACATTTACTACATACTTAAAAACCCTATCTCTTGTACTGAGGTCACGGAGTGTCTACTGGTCATACCATTTCACAATGATGTAGCTTCACATGGAAGCTTCTTGAAAATGACAACAACAATGTCTGATAACACTAGGCCTGTTTCACTGAACCACTTCTGATAACACTAGACCTGTTTCCCTGAACCACTTCCGATAACACTAGACCTGTTTCACTGAACCACTTCATGCATATCATGTTGATCATTTCATTGCTGGTTATAGTATGCATATTGTTTATATATTTCTTGCTGTTTTTTTATTGTTTTTATTGTGTGATCTTGAGTGAACAGCCCATCCATTTAACCTGTTGGATCCTAACTAAGGAGCATCCCTGCAGTCCCGTGGCTCTCAGATGGCCCCTAGTGGGCCCCTTCCTGTGTCCTGGGGCCAGGGTACAGAGTGCAGTAAGCAGGTCTCTGATTATTGATGATTAAATCAGGCATTGGTTCAGTGGAGGCTCCCAGGCTGTCCTGGGCTGCCTGGTCTGTCTGTCTCACATTCCTGGGTCTATTCCTGCAGTAATATCTGAAGGTATGGCAGTAATATGAGCCAGGCTGCCTGCTAAACGTGCCTCCACTTAGAGAGGCCTCTTCCACAGGACCATATGGCAATGAGAGTCATGGGATGGGGAGGGTGTGTGTGATTGGAAGTAGTGTGTGTGTGTGTGTGTGTGTGTGTGTTTCTTATATTGGCCTAGTCAGTATCTAAGAATGTTTTAAATTGAGAATATGTCTGCATCATGACACAGATGTTTAGTTTTATGACTGGTGTCACATTGTTTGTATTACGCACCGCAAAAAAATGTTGACCTTAACTACATATCTCTTACCATTAGAATGCATTGACTTGATGTCTTACCAAGGTCATTTTGCTTACTTTAACTTAACCTAAAAAAGAATTGAAACAAGTTAGAATATCTGAAAACAAGACAAATTATCTTCATGCATTTTCTGGGTGAGCGAGATCAATTCAAAACAAATAATTGTAACTTTATTATCTCAATACAATTTTTTTAAATATTTTTTGTGGAGTTTGCCTGCATGTTGCATCACTGTTCCAAAGATCAGTCGCTGGTCGTCTCCAATCCATAAAATGACAAAATGCAGTATCTCATCTAACTACAGCTTGTTCAAGTTTCTTAAAAATGCGAGAAAGCCAAAGTTTAGCCAGAAGTTGTTTATTCAAGCCATAGTTTTTTTTGATATGGGCAATTCCACGATAAAGTTACACTAAGACTGCGATTCTTCGCTTTTAAATGTATGCCAAATAAAAAACATTAATTTCAATTTTAACAAACCATACAATTGTATACATAATGACTATTTTGAAAAATATACACAGTAAAAAAAAAACTGTTACTGGGAAAAAGTGCAGATGCAATGTTTGGAAACAGAATTACGGTAAAAGCTCCCACAGTTTTATTTTGTGAACAAACTTTATCTGCACAGTTCTTCCGGTAAATGTGTTTCAGTAATATTTTCTGTGGGAACTAGGCCTTGTGCATAAAGTTGTATGGTTTATTAAACTTAGATGTTTCACTTTAAAATGAACACCAAACAAAAAACATTGATTTCAGAGTCTCAGTGTAATTCCTATACCATGGAATTGCCATGAACCATTTTTTTTTTTTTTTTTACATTTAGAGGCCTCCACAAGTTGTTCAAACTACAGTGTGAACTTTGAACCCTCATGTCACTGTGGTTCTGTCTGTATTTGGGTGCCCAGACACACATGAGCGGTAGGGAGTGCTGGGAAATGAACCCTCGCTTCCAGGTCAACCAATACCATACGTGTCAAGGGGAAAAACAGAGCACCTGGCGAAGGGTTAAAGTTTAACATTGCCACTGGCGCACCCACCCACCCATCCACACCAACCCACCCACCCACACACACAATAAAATACACAGAGATGTATAAATAGCAGCTGCTCGGTATAAAGGTCAGTTAATTTTATCAACAGAGAGGTTCAGGAGCTAACTAGCTAGACACATTAGTTGATCATTGATTCTCTGCAGATACATCTCTGGTTCAAGAAAAATTAATTTTCAAAAGAGTAGCTAAGTGATCAGGAAAGTTTCCCAAATCAGCATGTACTTGAAGGTACAGGCTAGTACGCAAGCTGAGGTGGTAATATAGGAAATTGGGTGAAAGGTTAAGGTGCAAAGTTTGGGAAATGTTAAGGAGTTCAATATACACTGCTCAAAAAAATAAAGGGAACACTTAAACAACACAATGTAACTCCAAGTCAATCACACTTCTGTGAAATCAAACTGTCCACTTAGGAAGCAACACTGATTGACAATAAATTTCACATGCTGTTGTGCAAATGGAATAGACAACAGGTGGAAATTATAGGCAATTAGCAAGACACCCCCAATAAAGGAGTGGTTCTGCAGGTGGGGACCACAGACCACTTCTCAGTTCCTATGCTTCCTGGCTGATGTTTTGGTCACTTTTGAATGCTGGCGGTGCTTTCACTCTAGTGGTAGCATGAGACGGAGTCTACAACCCACACAAGTGGCTCAGGTAGTGCAGCTCATCCAGGATGGCACATCAATGCGAGCTGTGGCAAGAAGGTTTGCTGTGTCTGCCAGCGTAGTGTCCAGAGCATGGAGGCACTACCAGGAGACAGGCCAGTACATCAGGAGACGTGGAGGAGGCCGTAGGAGGGCAACAACCCAGCAGCAGGACCGCTACCTCCGCCTTTGTGCAAGGAGGAGCAGGAGAAGCACTGCCAGAGCCCTGCAAAATGACCTCCAGCAGGCCACAAATGTGCATGTGTCTGCTCAAACGGTCAGAAACAGACTCCATGAGGGTGGTATGAGGGCCCGACGTCCACAGGTTGGGGTTGTGCTTACAGCCCAACACCGTGCAGGACGTTTGGCATTTGCCAGAGAACACCAAGATTGGCAAATTCGCCACTGGCGCCCTGTGCTCTTCACAGATGAAAGCAGGTTCACACTGAGCACGTGACAGACGTGACAGAGTCTGGAGACGCCGTGGAGAACGTTCTGCTGCCTGCAACATCCTCCAGCATGACCGGTTTGGCGGTGGGTCAGTCATGGTGTGGGGTGGCATTTCTTTGGGGGGCCGCACAGCCCTCCATGTGCTCGCCAGAGGTAGCCTGACTGCCATTAGGTACCGAGATGAGATCCTCAGACCCCTTGTGAGACCATATGCTGGTGCGGTTGGCCCTGGGTTCCTCCTAATGCAAGACAATGCTAGACCTCATGTGGCTGGAGTGTGTCAGCAGTTCCTGCAAGAGGAAGGCATTGATGCTATGGACTGGCCCGCCCGTTCCCCAGACCTGAATCCAATTGAGCCCATCTGGGACATCATGTCTCGCTCCTTCCACCAACGCCACGTTGCACCACAGACTGTCCAGGAGTTGGCGGATGCTCTAGTCCAGGTCTAGGAGGCGATCCCTCAGGAGACCATCCGCCACCTCATCAGGAGCATGCCCAGGCGTTGTAGGGAGGTCATACAGGCACGTGGAGGCCACACACTACTGAGCCTCATTTTGACTTGTTTTAAGGACATTACGTCAAAGTTGGATCAGCCTGTAGTGTGGACTTCAAATCCAGACCTCCATGGGTTGATAAATTGGATTTCCATTGATTATTTTTGTGTGATTTTGTAATCAGCACATTCAACTATGTAAAGAAAAAAGTATTTAATAAGATTATTTCTTTCATTCAGATCTAGGATGTGTTGTTTAAGTGTTCCCTTTATTTTTTTGAGCAGTATATAATTGACAGTGTAAAGATGATTCAGATCAGAAGTAGGCCTAGTGGAAATGTTCAACATAACTGCAGGTCTAAACATACCCACATATTTACAGTGCCTTCGGAAAGTATTCAGGCCCCTTGACTTTTTTTGCTAATTTATAAAAAATAAACAGAAATATTACATTTACATAAGTATTCAGACCCTTGACTCAGTACTTTGTTGAAGCAACTTTGGCAGCAATTACAGCATCGAGTCTTCTTGGGTATGATGCTACAAGCTTGGCGCACCTGTATTTGGGGAGTTTCTCCCATACCTTCTCTGCAGGTCCTCTCAAGCTCTGTCAGGTTGGATGGGGAGCATTGCTGCACAGCTATTTTCAGGTCTATTTTCAGAGATGTTCGATTGGGTTCAAGTCCGGGCTCTGGCTGGCCCACTCAAGGACATTCAGTGACCTGTCCCGAAGCCACTCCTGGGTTGTCTTGGCTGTGTTTTTAGGGTCATTGTCCTGTTGGAAGGTGAACCTTCGCCCCAGTCTGAGATAATGAGCACTCTGGAGCAGGTTTTCATCAAGGATCTCTCTGTACTTTGCTCCGTTCATCTTTGCCTCGATCCTGACTAGTCTCCCAGTCCCTGCCGCTGAAAAGCATCCCCACAGCATGATGCTGCCATCACCATGATTCACCGTAGGGATGGTGCCAGGTTTCCTCCAGACGTGACGCTTGGCGTTCAGGCCAAACAGTTCAATCTTGGTTTCATCAGACCAGAGAATCTTGTTTCTCATGGTCTGAGAGTCTTTAGGTGCCTTTTGGCTAACTCCAAGCGGGCTGTGCCTTTTACTGAGGAGTGGCTTCCATCTGGCCACTCTACCATAAAGACCTGATTGGTGGAGTGCTGCAGAGATGGTTGTCCTTTTGGAAGATTCTCCCATCTCCACAGAGGAACTCTAGAGAGTCACCTCTCTGACCAAGGCCCTTCTCCCCCGATTGCTCAGTTTGGTCAGGTGGCCAGCTCTAGGAAGAGTCTTGGTAGTTCCAAACATCTTCCATTTAAGAATGATGAAGGCCACTGTGTTCTTGGGGACCTTCAATGCTGCAGACATTTTTTGGTACCCTTCCCCAGATCTCTGTCTCGACACAATCCTGTCTCGGAGCTCTACAGACAATTCCTTTGACCTCATGGCTTGGTTTCTGCTCTGATATGCACTGTCAACTGTGGGACCTTATATAGACAGGTGTGTGCCTTTCCAAATCATGTCCAATGAATTGAATTTACCACAGGTGGACTCCAAACAAGTTGTAGAAACATCTCAAGGATGATCAATTGAAACAGGATGCACCTGAGCTCAATTTCGAGTCTCATAGCAAAGTGTCTAAATACTTGTGTATGTAAGGTATTTCTGTTTTTTATTTTTAATAAATGTGCACACTCCCCCAAAAAATGTTGCTTTGTCGTTATGGGGTATTGTGTGTAGATTGCGGAGGAAAAAATATTATTTAATCCATTTTAGAATAAGGGGTCTGAAAACTTCCCGAAGGCACTGAACATGAACAAAGTCACACTCATAAGATATGAGGATCCCGCCACTGGCTGTAAGGATATCCCTCCATGCCGTGACAGTCTCCTTATATGGTGGATGTGACACAAACACACCTCAGCTACTTTATACACATGGGCCTTCCCAGGTATTCCCCAAATCAATTATCTTTGTAAGAAAGTACCCTAACATGGCAGAGCACCCTAATATGGTCGACACACAACTCACCTCTCCCAAATATAGCGAGGAAAAGGAACCAACATGTTCCCTTCTCTTCTGTCAGCTGGAGAAACGTCATCCATGGTGAACTGAAACTAACTTCTGACAAACTTATGTTGTTATCCAATTTTAGAGCATTTTACAAGTCAATTGTTTATCATTCAGTTGTTTTATTTCAGTTGAAGACACTATATTATATGTCTGATGGTGATTTGTGTTATTGTTCACTAGACTCAAAATGACATTACCATCTCAAGTCCCAGGCTACTGCCAGTCCAGATTGACAAACAATAATAATCTATATTGACACTCATATAATCCTCTGATGGCAATGTTTATACCTTGTTATTCTGTTATTATTACCTATATGAAATATAAACACCAGCAGGTGACAGAAGAAAAAGGTAGGCGAGAGAGAGACAGAGGACAGAGGCATAGACAGAGGACAGAGAAGGAGACAGAGACAGACAGACAGAGACAGAGGACAGAGACAGACAGAGACAGAGGACAGAGAAGGAGACAGACAGAGACAGAGGACAGAGACAGAAAACAGAGAACAGAGACAAATGACAGAGACAGGAGACAGAGGACAGAGAGACAGTGAGGCATAGGGATGGGGAAGAGGGAGGACAATCCTATTTAAACAGATATTAATGAGTAACATATGTTCTAGAATAGACCATTGACCCTGGTTCAGAGAAGAGCTCTGGTTTCTCATGATACGTCTGTTCTGATCATTTTGACTTCTGAAACAAACCGCTGGTCCCTGCCAAGTTGTGTCTGACACTAGATCAATACAAACACATGACTTTGTCACAAAGGCTATTAGACTGACTGTTGGTGACAATACTGTATATTTCTATTTTACGTCCAGATACATCTATTTTATCATTGAGTGAGGAGCATATAATTACTCCATCTAGTATTGTAACGGTATTTAACAGTGAATGGCCTCCTTTTAACAAGCTCTCCCTCAACGTCAGTAAGACCAAGGAGCTGATCGTGGACTACAGGAAGCAGGGGGCGTTCACGCCCCCATCCACATCAACGAGGCTGTTGTGGAGCAGGTCGAGAGCTTTGAGTTACTTGGAGTCCACATCACTAAGGACTTAACATGATCCACACACACCCACACAGTCGTGAAGAGGGCATGACTCAGGAGGCTGAAAAGATTTGGCATGGGCCCCTCAGATCCTCAAAAAGTTATACAGCTGCACCATTGAGAGCATCTTAACTGGCTGCATAACCACTTGGTATGGCAACTGCACCGCCCTCGACCACAAAACGCTATGGAGGGTGGTGTGGACAGTCCAGTACATCACCGTGATCCAGGACCTCTACATCAGGCGGTGTCAGAGGAAGGCACAAAAATGTCAAAAGACTTCAGCTACCCAAACAGATTCTACCCACACACTCACTACACTGACACTCTCACACAAACCCACACACACATATACTACATCCGCACACACACACTACATAACACACACATATTGACGCCACACACAAAAACAAAGACACACACACACAGAGACACATACTTTCACACTCATCATATACGCTGCTGCTGCTCTGTTCCTTTTTACTCGTATTATTATCCATACTCTGTCTATATGTACATACTGTATCTACCTAAAATACCTCGTACCCCTGCACATTGACATGGTACTGGTACTCCCTCTATATAGCTTCATTCTTGTGTATTTTTATTCCTTGTGTTATTACTATACCCTTTCTTATTTTTGAAAACAGCATTGTTGGGAAAGGGCTCGTAAGCAAGCATTTCACGGTTATGTCTACACCTGTTGTATTCGGCGTATGTGACAAATACAATTTGATTTGTTTTGCATATGCTATTCTAAAATAACTAGAAAACCAAATTATGCCATTCACTTGCTGACACAACACAAATTCATGTATTCCCAGCCAAAACCCTCACAAGGTCGTATTTGGCCTCAAAGTCTGAAAGTGTTCATCTAAACACCACTCATATATCAGAACACATGGTGAGGGTTCAGGTGACACCAACACCGGCTTCGTAGCATCTACAGACTCATCGTTGTAGTTACTTAAAGTAGGCCTGAGTATGGGCAAAATTTCTACATTTCATTCCTCAATTCTTATTTTGGATTCAGATTTCAAACAAACCAAAAGCCAACTACTTATATACAAGAGTGCAGAGATCAGCTAAGAAATAAGGTAAGGTTCATCAGTGTAGTTGATGTTTGATAACCTGCCTTGATTCTACAAGTGGTGCAGCCTAATGAACCCATATTGTACATTGGCACAAAGTAATAGTCACTGACACGTGAACCTGTTTATTACATGGGGCAGTTTTAAAAAGTCATTTTATTTGAGACTCTTAGATTCCTTTTTAGTCCAAGAGCCCTAGGAGAACTACTACACTGTACCCACATCCAAACACTGGCTACTGTGTGTTCCCTAAATACTGGGGAAGATCACGAGATATCGCAGTGACTCTTGGCAGAAAGATTACAAAGCTTTAATTTTATTCTGATGAGGGGAACAAGTTCTCAAGCTCTCCCTCTGGCTCTATGCCAGTTTTTGTAACTGTATTACAAGTCCAGAGGATGTGTGCTGCTCACACACACAGAATAAGAAAGTCAGGATACACCTCCCTATCTTGCTAAGCCTACAGGGAAAGGATTATTACATAAAAAGTGGTAATGGACATCCACATGGTCAAAATCACTGCAGAGTAATTCCATAAGGACTCAGTGCTATTAGTGTCATAAGCGTCATTGTAGGTAGTGGACCAAAACGCAGCGGGTATATGAATCATCTTGTTTTATTGAAGGAAAAAACAAAACACTTACACAAAACAAACGACGAAAACAGTCCCGTAAGGTGCTCAGACTATACAAGGGAAACAACCACCCACAAACACAAGAGAAAATTAACCCACTTAAATATGGCCTCCAATTAGAGGCAACGACAACCAGCCGTCTCTAATTGGAGGTCGTTCCAAAACCCCAACATAGAAATAGAAAACCCAGATAAACACATAGAAATAGAAAATATAGAACATACACCAAAACCCCCGAAACACACAAAACAAACACCCTCTGCCATGCCCTGACCACACTACAATAACAAACAACCCCTTTTACTGGTCAGGACATGACAATTAGAGCATCTACAGATGTAGGATTTTAATTTGAGCCAGTTTGCTACAGCAGGAAAATAATCCTGCAGCAACAGGAAATGTGAATTATTATGTGAATTATAATTAATGGATATTTATTTAGGGGTTGATACATTTTTTGTTAGGGCAAGTCCAGTCAAACATTTTAAAGTGGAAATTACAAACTTTTAATACCTTTTTAAACCTTGAATACACTACAAGTTTGCATTTCGAGCTGTGCAGGAAAATAATCACCGACAAAAGAGTGATCAAACTACATCTGCAGTAAGAAACATCTGGCGGATTTTGCTCATAACTCCTCTACCGGGCCAGCTGGGTACAACCAGTCATTCAGGGTCTTCTGGAGACCACCATAGACATACAACTTCTGGAGAACCAGCAACTTCAAGAGGACAAGGAATTGTTGCACTAAACATGTGATTTATGGCATCCACTACATTTTTACATTTACATTTTAGTCATTTAGCAGACGCTCTTATCCAGAGCGACTTACAGTAGTGAATGCATACATTTTTTAGTTTTTTTTCCGTACTGGCTGATCTAATGGCTGATGCTTGAATTCATTATAGAATTAAGGGCCAAACAATACTAGCAACTACCGTTATGCTAATTGAACCTGGCTATAGGTTGTAAATGGACAATGGTTCAGATTGTCTTCTGCGGACTTGCACGAGAAAGGATAATACAGTTGGGGTCAGTGACCACTCATGACTCACTCTCTCTCTCTATCGTCCGTACAGGAAGCAGTCAGTCAGTAACGTGATTAGTGTAGAGCACCATGTGGCACATGATCTGGCCTTAAATTGCAGCTTTAATTATAAAACCAAGTGGCGTACGCATTTTATTCTCCAGCTCAAACGAGTAAACTGCATTTTGTCCTTAACGCCAGGATGGTGCAAGTCACCTCCCAGATGCAGTTCACTTGCACACACAATCTCTGTATACCTCTCTCATCCAAAGTATTCAGGTCATGTACCCCCACCATTATCAAAACAAATTTATAGAGGCGAAATCAACTTTAGCTTGCTATACCAACATTGTGGTCACCAATGTCCCCAAATCCTCCTAAACACATCATCTATACTACCAGCATAGCCTTATAATAAAGCCCACTTTGGGATTGGTTTGTTTTATGTGGAAAATATCTTAGTTGGTTACATAATACCTTTACATGAGGAAGGTCAATGTGTCTTTCCGCGTGTGCACATTCCCTTATGGCAGTGGTATTCAAACTTTTTCAGCGGGGACCCCATGTTTTCCGCCAGAATTTCTAGAGACCCCATTTTTTTCGCAAGAAATTCTCGAAACCACACCCCACCCCAAATCTACTGACACAACCTTAAAATCGTTACATTTCTATTTTTACATGAACAAATAACCTTCAATTCATTACATTTTCAAAATAAAAATAAACCAATTTAGTTAGAAAATATGTATTTTTTCAAATGAGCTTTCTCAACCCCACTGCAGACAGTGACTTTGAATACCATTGCCCAGGACGACAATGTATTCAGATCTCTAGGGTAGGGCAATGGACAACTCACAATCTACACCTTCTGTGACCTTTTGGGGAATTAGGCCCACATAAAATTGTCACGTCCTGACCATAGAAAGGTTTTATTTTCTATGGTAGAGTAGGTCAGGGCATGACAGGGGGTTTTGTCTAGTTTATTTATTTCTATGTTGGTTCTAGTTTCTTTTTTCTATGTTGGGGTTTTGTCTAGTTGATGTATTTCTATGTGGGGTTCTAGTTTCTGTATTTCTATGTGTTTTTTTGGGATGATCTCCAATTAGAGGCAGCTGGTCATCGCTGTCTCTAATTGGGGATCATATTTAAGTTGTTGTTTATCCACTAGGTTTTGTGGGAGATTGTATTGAGTTAGGGTATGTTGCACCTCTTCGTCACGGTTTGTTGTTTTGTTTATTTACTTTATTTGTATTGTCTTGCATAGTTTCACAGTTAAATAAAATGTGGAACGATACACATGCTGCGTTTTGGTCCCATTCTTCAGACAGCCGTGACAGAATCTCCCACCACCAAAGGACCAAGCAGCGTGGTCAGGACAAATGGACATGGGAAGAAATCCTGGACGGGAAAGGACCCTGGAGGCAGGCCGGTGAGTATCGCCGTCCGAAGGAGGAGATTAAAGTAGCGAGATCAGAGCGGCGACGATACGAGGAACTAGCACGGCAACGACGGAAGCACGAGAGGCAGCCCCAATAACTTTTTTGGGTGGGGCACACGGGTTGGTCGGCGAAGCCGAGGGTGAGTCTGAGAGCGAAGAGGAATATTGGGAGAGACTGAGCGAGGAGTACTGTGAGATAGTGGAGGGGGGTGATGAGAGAGAGCTGTTGGTTTGGCGTAGTATGTACGGCATTTTCCCTGAGGAGCGGGTTAGCCATCAGATGCCACCTGAATCAGCTCCCCATACTCATCCCGAGAAGTGTGTTAAAGTTCCGGTACAAATGATACGCACCAAGTCTTCAGTGCGCATTCACAGCCCAGTACGTCCTGTGCCAACTCTCCGTACTCACCGTGGGGAGCGTGTGACCTGTCAGGCACCATGTTTTGCGATGATACGCACGGTGTCGCCAGTGCGCATTCACAGCCCAGTGCGTCCTGTGCCAGTGCCCCGCACTTGCCGGGCTAAAGTGAGCATCCAGCCAGGACGGATTGTGCCAGCCCTACGCTCCAGACCTCCAGTGCGCCTCCACAGCCCAGTACACCCTGTGCCTGCTCCTTGCACTCGCCCTGAAGTGCGTGTCACCAGTCTGGGGCTACCTGTCCCGGCTCCACGCACTAGGCCTTCAGTGAGTCTCTCCAGTCCGGTGTGTCCTGTTCCTGCTCCCCGCACTCGCCCTGAGGTGCGTGTTACCAGTCTGGCGCCACCTGTGCCAGCCCCACGCATCAGGCCTCCAATGCGCCTGCCCAGTCCGGTGTGTCCTGTTCCTGCTCCTCGCACTTGCCTTGAGGTGCGTGTTATCAGTCTGGCGACACCTGTGCCAGCCCCACGCATCAGGCCTCCAGTGCGCATTCCCAGTCCGGAGCTTCCGGCGACAGTTCCATGATCCGCGGTCCGGTGACACGAAAGCGGAGGGATCAGCTAGCGGAGCGGGGACTATGCCCCGAACTGGAGCCACCTCCTATGCTGGTGGATAAGCAGGATGAGAGGGTTCTTCGTCCCACACCAGAACCGCCTCCGATGCAGAAGGATCCACGGGATGTTAATGTTCTTCGTCCTGCACCAGAGCCACCACCGACATTAGACACCCACCCTAACCCTCCCTGTTTTTTTTTTGTGTGTTCGGAGTCTGCACCTTTGGGGGGGGGGGTACTGTCACGTCCTGACCATAGAAAGCTTTTATTTCTATGGTAGAGTAGGTCAGGCCGTGACAGGGGGTTTTGTCTAGTATTTCTGTTGTTTTTTGGGGGATGAGCTCCAATTAGAGGCAGCTGGTCATCGTTGTCTCTAATTGGGGATCATATTTAAGTTGTTGTTTTTCCAACTAGGTTTTGTGGGAGATTGTTTTGAGTTAGGGTATGTTGTACCTCTTCGTCACGGTTTGTTGTTTTGTTTATTTACTTTATTTGTATTGTCTTGCATAGTTTCACAGTTAAATAAAATGTGGAATGATACACACGCTGCATTTTGGTCCCATTCTTCAGACAGCCGTGACAAAAATGATGGTGTAGTAAGTTTGTCCTTTGAGAGTACAGTAGCCTATGTGTTCAATGACAGTTATTAAATGACAGTTAATAAATTATTTCGGATACAGATTTCAAAAGGTACGCATGCTCTTCTCCAGCTCAAATGAGTAAACAGCATTTTGTCCATAACGCCAGGATGGCTCAAGTCACCTCCCAGATGCAGTTCACTTACATTCACACGCACGCAATGTAATGTAATGTAATGTATACGCTGGGAGTCGGGGGGAAAAGCGCAGGTGGTGAGTTTAATAATAAACGGAACAATAACAAACACGAGTAGAGTATAGACATGAAACACATAAGCAATACTGTCTGGGGAAAAAAATCAAAGCGAGTGACAGATATAAGGGAGGTAATCATAGAAGTGATGGAGTCCAGGTGAGTCTCATGAGGCGCAGGTGCGCTTAACGATGGTGGCAGGTGTGTGTAATAATGAATAAACTGGTGACAATGAGCACCAGAGAGGAGGAGCAGGAGTAGACGCAACATGCAAGTGGATGTACACACAATCTCTGTATAACTCTCTCATCCAAAGCATTCAGGTAATTTAGGGTTTCCCAAACTCGGACCACAAGCGGTACACGTTTTTTTAGTTTTTTCCCTAGCACTACACAGTTGATTCAAATAATAATCTAATCATCAAGCTTTGATTATTTGAATCAGCTGTGTAGGTTTAGGGAAAAAACCAAAACGTGTACCCCTGGAGGTTCCGATGACTGAGTTTGGGAATTGCTGGGCTAAATCAATTATAAGTAGCATGTTATACCAACGTTGTGTTTACCAATGTTCCAAATCCTCTTACACACATCATATATAAGATGCATACTACCAGCATAGCCTTATTTTCAAAGCCCACTTTGTGTTTGGTTTGTTTTATGTGTAAAATATCCTAGCTGGTTACATAACAGCTTTCCATGAGGGAGGTCAATATTATTGTGTGTGTGTGTGTGATTGACACTCCCTCTGAGCTGAAAAAATCTCCAACTCTTGATATAGGATGCCATGGGTACGCTTTTTCTCACTGGCCACTATAACAAGGAACTTTTCAAAGCGGCCATATTGTTTTGGTTGGTAGTAGTCCAGCTGAAATATTTACACAGAACAACACAGTCAGACTTACTTTCCAACCATTCAGTTTAAGAATGAGGTCAAAATGATATTGCATTGCAAAACAGTGGCATGCATAACATTTCACTTTAGTGATCTTTGTCCTTTCTCAATAAATTCTAACTTTCACTAACCTCTAAATCATAGGCTTCACAAGCCTGTTACTTAAGCATTCTAAATAAGAACTCCCCTGCATTTCAACTTCAATGTTCATGTTAGTTAAGCACTTACAAAGAATAGGAGTTGCAGCAGTTCAGGGAACATGGACGTGTATAAACAGACAAGTTATGCCTTCTGTAAGGCAATCAAAGACGCAAAACAACAGTACAGGGACAAAGTGAAGTCGCAATTCAATTGCTCAGACATGAGACATACACTACCGTTTAAAAGTTTGGGGCCAATTAGAAATGTCATGGTTTTCCATGAAAACATACATAAAATAAGTTGCTAAATGAATAGGAAATATAGTTAAGATGTTGACATGGTTATAAATAATGATTTTTAATTGAAATAATAATTGGGTCCTTCAAACTTTGCTTTCGTCAAAGAATCCTCAATTTGCAGCAATTACAGCCTTGCAGACCTTTGGCATTCCAGTTGTCAATTTGTTGAGGTAATCTGAAGAGATTTCACCCCATTCTTCCTGAAGCACCTCCCACAAGTTGGATTGTCTTGATGGGCACTTCCTACGTACCATACGGTCAAGCTGCTCCCACAACAGCTCAACAGGGTTGAGATCCGGTGACTGTGCTGGCCACTCCATTATAGACAGAATACCAGCTGACTGATTCATCCCTGATTCATCCCTCACCCCTAAATAGTTTTTGCATAGCTTGGAGCTGGGCTTTGGGTCATTGTGCTGTTGTAGGAGGAAATTGGCTCCAATTAAGCACCGTCCATGGCATGGCGTTGCAAAATGGAGTGATAGCCTTCCTTCTTCAAGATCCCTTTACCCTGTGCAAATCTCCCACTTTACCACCACCAAAGCACCCCCAGACCACCACATTGCCTCCACCATGCTTGACAGATGGCGTCAAGCACTCCTCCAGCATCTTAAAAAAAATTCTGCGTCTCACGAATTCCAATCTTCCTCTGTCCAGTGTCTGTGTTCTTTTGCCCATCTTAATCTTTTCTTTTTATTGGCCAGTCTGAGGTATGGCTTTTTCTTTGAAACTCTGCCTAGAAGGCCAGCATCCCGGAGTTGCCTCTTCACTGTTGACATTGAGACTGGTGTTTTGCGGGTACTATTTAATGAAGCTGCCAGTTGAGGACTTGTGAGGTGTCTGTTTCTCAAACTAGACACTCTGATGTACTTGTCATCTTGCTCAGTTGTGCCTCCCACTCCTCTTTCTATTCTGGTAAGAGACAGTTTGCGCTGTTCTGTTGAAGGGAGTAGTACACAGCGTTGTACGAGATCTTCAGTTTCTTGGCAATTTCTTGCATGGAATAGCCTTCATTTCTCAGAAGAAAGATCTTTGTTTCTGGCCATTTTGAGCCTGTAATCAAACCCACAAATGCTGATGCTCCAGATACTCAACTAGTCGAAAGAAGACCAGTTTTATTGCTTCTTTAATCAGAACAACAGTTTTCAGTTGTGCTAATATAATTGCAAAATGGTTTTCTAATGATCAATTAGCCTTTTAAAATGATAAACTTGAATTAGCTAACACAACGTGCCATTGGAACACAGGAATGATGGTTGCTGATAATGGGCCTCTGTACACCTATGTAGATATTGCATAAAAAAGCTGTTTCCAGCCACTTTTCTTTCAAAAACAAGGACATTTATATCTAAGTGACCCCAAACTTTTGAACAGTAGTGTATATACTTTGGATACCATTAAAAAGACATCATTGCACAATGTATGAATCACTAAATTGGCTGTCACTCCCAAACAGAAGACAACTGCATTGGTACCAATTTATTTGTAAATGTATCAACTGAAATGTCCCTGTATATACTGTATTAAGGAATACAAGACTCACATTACTCCTTTCAACAACAGCAGAAATGACAAATTCCAAGGGTACATCATGAAGTTGGAGTAAGATCTTTAAGATACAGGCCCAACTGACTGGAATAATTTACCTATAGAAATCAGGCCATTAAAATCACACAGTGATGTTAAGATCAAACTGTTTTAACTAATAGAAACATCCCCATGTGAAGATATTTGTAAATATGTATGTATTGTATGTATCGTCGGTGCATGGACTCTACAAGATGTCAAAAGCGTTCCACAGGGATGCTGCCCCATGTTTACTCCAATGCTTCCCACAATTGTGTCAAGTTGGCTGGATGTCCTTTGGGTGGTGGACCAGTCTTGATACACACGGGAAACTGTTGAGCGTGAAAAACCCAACAGTTTTGCAGTTCTTGACACAAACCGGTGCGCCTGGCACCTACTACCATAATCCATTCAAAGGCACTTACATATTTTGTCTTGCCCGGTCACCCTCTGAATGGCACACATACACAATCCATGTCTCAATTATCTCAAGGCTTAAACATCCTTCTTTAACCTGTCTCCTCCCCTTTGTCAACACTGATTGAAGTGGATTTAACAGGTGACATCAATAAGGGATCATAGCTTTCACCTGTATTCACCTGGTCAGTCTATGTCATGGAAAGAGAAGGTTTTATTAATGTTTTGTACACTCAGTGTATATTATAGGTACTTAGTTTTAGTAGTTGTAGCAGTAGTTGTAGCAGTAATTGTACTATTTGTAGGCCTATTAGTAGTTATATAAAAGTTTTTATGCTACTAATGTTTGTTTATTTTATTATTACATTGTTATTATTATTTTTAAACAGTAGTTGCCGTATTATTATTGTTACTAAGTATTGCAGGTAAAAAAAAAATCATTCGGGACACTTGAAAACGAGGTACATCAAGAGATTTCATAACAATTACAAATAAATAAATAAATAAACTGTAAATAACTACTGCTGTACACACCTTTCCTATTTATAGCCTACTGTCTATAAACACCATCCTATACATATATTTAGTTATTTTCCAGACTCTGACATTGCTCGTTCGGATATTTCTTAATTTACATTTGGGGTATTTGTGTATATTGTTTTGTATTGTTAGGTATGCTGAACTGTTAGAGCTAATAACATAAGAATTTCGCTGCACCTGCGATAACATTTGCAAAATACACTACATGACCAAAAGTATGTGGACACCTGCTCGTTGAACATCTCATTATAAAAATAATGAGTATTAATATTGAGTTGGTCCCCCTTTGCTGCTTTAACAGCGTCCAGCTTTCTGGGAAGACTTTCCACTTCGGACATTGCTGCGGGGACTTGTGCGCGGCTGCTCGGCTATAGAAACCCATGAAGCTCCTGACTAACAGTTCTTGTCATGACGTTGCTTCTAGAGGCAGTTTGAAACTCGGTAGTGAGTGTTACAACCGAGGACAGACGGTTTGCTACACGTTTCAGCACTCGACGGCCCAGTTCTGTGAGCTTGTGTGGCCTACTACTTCTCGGCTGAGCCGTTGCTTCTCCTAGACGTCGCTCCAAGATGTTCACACAGCACTTTTGGGAAGCTCTTGCAGGGCTTAAAACTGACCTGTGGAACGGTGCCAAGTTGAAAGTCACCGAGCTCTTCAGAAATGCCATTCTACTGCCAATGTTTGTCTATGGAAATTGCATGGCTTGTGTGCTCGATTTTATACATGTGTCAGCAACGGGTGTGGCAGAAATAGCCGAATACACTATTTTGAAGGTGTGTCCACATACTTTTGTTTATATAGTGTATGTGTACGCGACCAATATAATTTTTATTTGGTTGATTTGAAGCTTGTCGTAGCAAAGCACGAGCACGCTTCCATTCAATGCCTGATCACGTGAAAAAGTAGTGATGGGGCGGGATTAAATTATGTACTGCTACACATCCGCCAATCACAGCCTTTGTTTTGCGGCTTCCCATTCGACGATAAACATTCTGACCTGTCGCTGTAGCATTCCGTGAGGCAAGGGGTGAAGGCGAGCAATGTAAGAGTCAGGCTGAAGGTGTGTCGGGGTATAAGTATATCACAACGAATTGGATTCATTCACTAGAAAAATACATCCACTATGGCAAAATAGTATCCCTGTTAACACGGAAGAGACGCAAAGTCACTGTCGTGACCGCGAAGTTTTCAGTCAGGGGAAGGCAACGGTTAGCCTGGAAAGCTAGCTAGCTAACGCGTTACATATACTCGCTTTTGCTAGCAACTGACCTCCACCACAACACGACGCATTGGACTAGTGATCAATAAGTTACCCATTCATTGTCGTCAGCCCCCCTTGTCTCCTAACCCAAAGTGGTGCCCTGCGTCCGGGTCCTGGGAATATGAGACAGAATGAGTCAGAGAGATACCCTAGTTCATCTGTTTGCTGGAGGGTGAGTATCATAGCTAATCGCTAGCTAGTCATACAGTCCAGTGTAACGTTAGTTACCATCATTGAATGGAAGACGAAACTAGCTAGCAAGCTATATAAAATGCAAAGATGTATTTTATATGTAAAACATCTAGTTGGCTACCACGTTAGATGCTGCTAGTCTAGACGTATCCATGATGATGTGCCTGCAGCAGCTGTTTTGCTAGCTAACATTAGCTAGCTGAATTCAATGACATAGCTGACGCTGTCTGGCTTTGGTAGGGAAATCTATTTTCCGGTGCCATGTAGAAGTTTTTCACCCACATAACATTGCCAGCTCTTCAATTGTATACGAGTTTTGTTATTACCATTGTCCGACTTTTAGCCATAACCCACGCTGTTGCACTTGTTTTAGCACGTGCGCTCGGATGCCATTGTTTTGACCTTATTTCAAAAATTCTGACGTTAGCTAATGTTAACATTGCCTGTTATCCTTTACTATCAAACTATTGAGCTAATCGTGCAACTAAAGAAAGAAGGTCTAACATTGTGGTAAGCCGTAAACTATCCGGTTTCTCTCACGGAGGTATAAGGCGTTTCTCTCATAGGCATCTGATCAAGATGCGGCGTCAGAACCAAAACAAATGCCCTCCAAGGTCATACCATGGTCAGCTATAAATTACCGGATCTGCCACAGCCGGTGGGGAAACTCTTCTCCGATTAAAGTAAACCATTCTAGCTACGCAGCCCGAAGTTGTAATGGTAAATAAATAGTAATGATGCTCACACTGTGTCGGTGTGACATTGTAGCGAGCTAGCCCAAGATGTGCTCGTAAAGAGCCTAATGTTATCGTTACTCCTTATGGTCCAAGGTATGCTATTTTCAGAGGTAGACTGGCCCTGGCAGCCAAATATTCCACCGAAACGTGAATCGATTCGACATTACCACACGGTTCTAGAAACATAAAGCCCTCTTCTTTCATATAATATCAAAATAATTTAATAAATGCAAAAAAACACTTACTGTACCCTGTTTTAACCGGCCTTCTTTCATTACACCCATGTGTCTGGAGCATGCCTGATAGCTAATTAGCACAGGTGGTCCCTCTGTTTTCAGGAAACATGGCTGGAACATTTGAGATATGGCAGTGTGGGAACACTAACCCTATATAGGTGTGTATCAATTTAACATTTTGTTTTTAGAAGGAAAAAAATCTTGCTGATATGAAAGATAAGGTCCTTATGCTTCCAAAACTGTACTGCAAGATGCTTGTTAATGTTCAGACTGAGAGTCAGGGCTTCTAACAAAACTTCCCCATACAGAAGACTCCTTTGTTCAATGACTCGTATGTGTATTGTAATGGAACTGAGTCAAGACCAAGGGCTAGATGAGGACTTGATTTGTTATATAGACTCTTACTATGCACATTCATATGGACAATTGTGTGATGCAACAGATGGGGTGTTTTAAAGATTATGTTGAAGACTTCAGGACTCACGTTTCAGCTGGTTCACTGTAGTTTGTGAAGGCGCATGCTGAGCTTGAGGCTTCAGGGCAAGAAGCATTCCTGCATATGTTGCTCACAGACTCATGGCAAAAGACAGAGATGGATAAATAGAGAGCAAGAGAGCTCCTGAATGCTTGTAAACGAAGGCACATGGCCAATTTCAGCTCAGACAACCAGTTGTGTAATATGTCAGGGAGGGTTGGAAGACCCCTACTGTATGTGGTATGAGAGTGACTTGACATCAATACATTAGTGTACCTCCATATTCCTTCCAGAATTGTTATCGTTAGTTCATGATGGGCAGTAGCCTAATCAACAGGGCTGGAGGTCCAGACATCACATACAATTATGTTTTTATAAAAGAAAATGTATTTCAGCACCCAAAGAATAATAGCCTGCATTAATACAGTACTATTTTTGGGGTGCTGTATTTGTCCTGTGTAAATGCGGGTTGTTCTTTGGGTGCTGAAATACAATTTATGTTTTTATAAAAGAAAACGGCTGCTCTGTCGCAGTCCACATGTGCCAGGTGTGTATGTCGGCTTCCCTCAGTTCCACCTCTGTTTACTGTTGCCGTCTCCCTCTGTATCTGCCTCAATAGAAGTATGGATTAATGATCAACCATCATTCCAACAGAGTTAGGCCTGTAGCTGTAATCTACTCAGGTTTGGCTGAAAACATTCCCTCACTGTCTTGTCATTCACACTCTTATTGGTGTCTTTTCATAGTTTACGATACAACACAGGGCAATTGCTCGGGGCTAGGTTATAAACACATACTTTCTACTCGCCATATTTCCCCCAAAGGACTCGTAGAACTTAGTCTACTTCTTTCAAATCATCCCGCTCCCATTGCATTCAAAACCGTGTTGTTGTATTCATGAGTTCTTATAAAGAAGCTCAGACTCACAGTCAGTGGTAGCCTGGTCATTTGTGTGCTTTTGGAAAGTGTTAGGTCAAATTAGGTGTGTGAAAGGTACTGGCACAAAGTATTTGTTATTGCATTTATTCATTCCAGCCGAGAACAGTTGTCCTCAGATGGAGGGCATTACTGTGCTGCCTCCCCTAGTCTCCACACGGATCCACAAGCCTCCCCTAGTCTCCACACGGATCCACAAGCCTCCCCTAGTCTCCACACGGATCCACAAGCCTCCCCTAGTCTCCACACGGATCCACAAGCCTCCCCTAGTCTCCACACGGATCCACAAGCCTCCCCTAGTCTCCACACGGATCCACAAGCTTCCCCTAGTCTCCACACGGATCCACAAGCCTCCCCTAGTCTCTGGATTCCATCCACCGTGTATTTCTGTAATGGAATCAGCACCTTCCAGACAGACAGTTTGTCTGCTGCTTTTCTCAAGCAGCTGAGCAATATTTGCTGCCACCTCAAAAAAGCACACAATTCTACGTCTGTCCTCGTAGCTGTTCCATCAGTTTGTGTGGGTTGTTTGCTCTGACACGCATGCTCTCTCTACCCTTTCCCATCTCTCTGCTCTCTCTCTGCTCTCCTCCTCTAGGTGTGGGGGAACGGTAGGAGCCATCCTGACCTGTCCCCTGGAGGTGGTGAAGACCAGACTACAGTCATCCCACATCACACTCTACGTGTCTGGGGTGCAGCTCAGTACCGTCAATGGGCCCAGCGTAGCACGCATGTCCCCTCCAGGACCCCTGCACTGCCTCAAGTGGGTATTATGTTCTACCTGCACAACTTGATTTACTAGCATTGTCATACTAACATACAGTCTATCAGCTCGCAAGACCAAACAGGTGTAGGCTTTTATTTCAATGTCTAGGGATGTCTATTGTTAACCATCAAACACTACAAATACTATACTTTATGCTTGTGTTATTGGTTTAGATTGTTTTGGATTTATTACCGTCATTGCCCTCTAGCTTTGCACATGAAACTTCACAGTAAACAGTTCTAAGTAGTCTAACGCGTAGAAGTCTCAAGAAACCAGAGAGTAAAAATTAGGTGGTCTATTTTGGGTGTTTACACGCCCTCTGCTTTACCCCGTATCCCCTCGTGGGGTTTGGCTGCTGGATCCCTCCCTCCACACAAAACCCCATGTTGTTGTTGTTTGCTCTGGCTCATGTCTCCTTGGCAGGCAGAGCCATGTGGACTAAAATCCAACTCCTAGAGTGCCCCTCTCTCCTACCTTCAGGAAAAGGGCTGTCTGGGGATCTGTAGCCTACCCCAGCAGCAGGATATATCCTATCACTCCTATCATACATTATGTTTTTCTCTCTACAAGTTGTTGTCGCAAGTCTTTCGGCAGACCCTATTCCTAGTTAATTGTTATGAACTCCACTGAAGTTTCGGTGAATAGAATGTGAATATTTGTGAGTGGTGGGTAAGGGAATTCTGTTTTTGTCTTCAGGTTGATTCTTGAGAAAGAAGGAGCACGCTCTCTGTTCAGGGGCCTGGGGCCTAATCTAGTTGGTGTGGCCCCCTCCAGGTAAGCACCTAACATTACCAAAAAAAAGTAGTTTAATGAAATTGTAGTACTGTATGATAATTTCATATTTCAGGATAAACAATATCACCAACCACATTTCCATCTAACTATTTCATGCAGATGAATTACCTGTCACATGAAACAAGTCAACTGGGCTGATGGAAACATTAAATACCGGTACAAGTTTATAAATGCAGACAGACAATTTGTTCATTCGACATGATGGGATCTTTTTGTGTCGGCAAAATGGATTATGCGAGAAATGGTGGTGGAAACGCCATTATGTGCAAATATTGATATAATAACCATAATTTTGAAGTAAACTTGGAGTCGTGATGATATGTTGTGTGGTCCTCCCACTACGACTCGGGAAGCATGCAGTTTATTAGGCTACAGATGAAATAAGATGTTCTTCACAGGGTGGTGAAAGTGGATGGTGATGAGCTTGATGCTCCTTCCCAATAAATATTGAGGGTCTTATTCTGGTGACATGATTATCGATGCTTGGCTGCTGTTTGACAAATACAAAGAATATTGCTCTTATCCATAATAATCTCATAATGTAGGTAGCCTACCCGCACTGTATCTGCGAGCTGTTGGCTAGATCGCATGTGCCAAGACTAGCGTGGACACATTTGCTATGTAGCGCAACAGTTTTTGTGACAAAACCATCAGTAAAGTTGCAAATGCGATGGAAACCCATTTAATTTGTATTTTTCATGTACATGGGAATTTAAGGGTAAAAGTAATTTTTATCTGCACTGTCATCACGCACAGCTTTTTATCTGCAAAAAGTCAGTTTGATGGAAACATCTCTGGTGGGAAAGTTGTTTTATACAGATTTTAGAATATTCACATGTAAATTTGTCGCCGATTGAATGGAAACGGAGCTGAGCCAAATCATATCTCATTCCAATGGCCCCAAAAGTGATTAAAGTAACTGTCCAGTGAAGATCTCACTTTTAAAAGTTCATATACCGAAATATTGTTGTTTACTCGTCCTATACTCGTATTTGTGGCCAAACATAAATTGGAGAAAAAACACTTCAAAAGCCCCATCTCAAACAGACCGTTTCAAAAATGCTATTTCCTTATATAACATGTCATGTTGGCTCATTGGTTGAGTTGGCCAATCAGCACTCTATTCGCATGGATATTTTTAATGACCGGTATACGCCCACACCATACCAACACAGAAGTAGCTTTTTGACATAATTTAAGACGTCCCTTTTGAACTTTTAATGTTGAAAGGCGCTATCCCAAGTATAAATACACTAAAGTACACACACAGTTGTCATTTTTTAAATGTTTTTTGCAAAATGGTGCTTTTTAGACACACCTACACATTTCAAAGAGTAGGGAATTCTAGGAACATGATTTAACTCCTATTTTAATGAAACAATAAGGATAAGCGGCAGTGCTGTCTCATGAATACAGTCACAGGTAAATGGCGTTGTGGGCCCGACGCGATGATATAGCACTGCCTTACTGCTTTTCTAAAACTGTTACCAGCATATTAAAATAACAATGAATTATGCATTTTTATTAGAACGTTATTTTGATAAGTCAATTCATATAATTTAATTCTTCCTCCAGAAGATATAGTCCGGATAAAAATCTTGTTTTATTTTGGTCATGTTGCTACAGATGAGACCCAATAATTAATTCCTTTTGCATAGTTGCTACGCAAAACACAATGGGTAAAAGGCTGGATATGCAGGCTGGATAATGTACTTGTCACTTGCTAGCTAGCTAGCTAGCTAGCTAACTCAGTCACATCAAACATAAACATTGAACCTGGAATGACAGTACACTAGCTGCATTTTTGTTTGTTTGAGCTTCTTTTCTATTGTCGTTTACTTGTGATAATGACGTTGATGTGTGATTTTGACTGGCTCAGGAAAAAGTTGTCCTTTCATCTGGGCACTGTTCAATCTATGTATGCTACTACAGAGATCAAAATCCAACAGTTAAACATTGTTTCCGAGGTCAGACAGGCAAGGCTTATATTAACCCCCGCCGTACCAAACTACATGCAAGGGGAAATGATGTGCGAGTTGAAGTAAATGCATAAATTCAGACAGCAACAAGAATTCTTATGGAGGTGCAGGGCAAATTCTCAGATGGAATTGTTAGCGGGCATAGGTGTTTCTGTGACAGCCAATACAGCACGGTTTGGAATGCTGAGACCTTCAGAAGTCTCATAATTAGTTAATTCAAGTCCACCTTTGTGCAAACTAAGTGTCACATGATCTGTGACATGATCTCAGAGTATATACACCTGTTCTGAAAGGCCCCAGAGTCTGCAACACCACTAAGCAAGGGGCACCACCAAGCAAGCAGCACCATGAAGACGAAGGAGCGCTCCAAACAGGTCAGGGACAAAGTTGTGAAGAAGTACAGATCAGGGTTGGGTTATTAAAAAAATTATCCAAAACTTTGAACATCCCACGGAGCACCCACCGTTAAATCTTTTATAAAAGAAATTGAAAGAATATGGCACCAAAACAAACCTGCCAAGAGAGTGCCGCCCACCAAAACTCACAGACCAGGCAAGGAGGGCATTAATCAGAGGCAACAAAGAGACCAAAGATAACCCTGAAGGAGCTAGAAAGCTCCACAGCGGAGATTGGAGTTATTGTCCAAAGGACCACTTTAAGCCATACACTCCACAGAGCTGGGCTTTATGGAAGAGTGGCCAGAAAAAAATAAGCAAACATGTTTGGTTTCACCAAAAGGCATGTGGGAGACTCCCCAAACATATGGAAGAAGGTACTCTGGTCAGATGAGACTACAATTGAGCTTTTTGGCCATCAAGGAAAATGCTATGTCTGGCGCAAACACAACACATCTCATCACCCCGAGAACAACATGTTTTTCATTGGCAGGGACTGGGAAACTGGTCAGAATTGAAGGAATGATGGATGGCACTAAATACAGGGAATTCACAAGGGAAATCTGTTTCAGTCTTCCAGAGATTTGAGACTGGGACAGAGGTTCACCTTCCAGCAGGATAATGAGCCTAAGCATACTGTTATAGCAACACTCAAGTGGTTTAAGGGGAAACATTTAAATGTCTTGGAATGGCCTAGTCAAAACCCAGACCTCAATCCAATTGACTTAAAGACTTAAAGATTGCTGTACTCCAGCGGAACCCATCCAACTTGAAGGAGCTGGAGTAGTTTTGCCTTGAAGAATGGGCAAAAATCGCAGTGGCTAGATGTGCCAAGCTTATAGAGACATACCCCAAGAGACTTGCAGCTGTAATTGCTGCAAAAGGTGGCTCTACAAAGTATTGACTTTGGGGGGTGAATAGTTATGCACGCTCAAGTTTTCGTTTTTTTTGTCTTGTTTGTTTCACAATAACAAATATTTTGCATCTTCAAAGTCGTAGGCATGTTGTGTAAATCAAATGACACAAACCCCCCAAAAATCAATTTCATTTCCAGTTTGTAAGGCAACAAAATAGGAAAAATGCCAAGGGGGTGAATATTTTCACAGGCCACTGTATTTTCTCTTCAGAGATGTTTGATTGGGTTCAAGTCCGGGCTCTGGCTGGGTCACTCAAGGACATTCAGAGACTTGTCCCGAAGCCACTCCTGTATTGTCTTGGCTGTGTGCTTAGGGTTGTTGTCCTGTTAGAAGGTGAACCTTTGCCCCAGTCTGAGGTCCTGATCACTCTGGAGCAGGTTTTCATCCAGGATCTCTCTGTACTTTGGTCTGTTCATCTTTCCCTCGATCCTGACTAGTCTCCCAGTCCATGCTGCTGAAAAACATTCCCACAGCATGATGCTGCCACCACCATGCTTCACCGTTGGGATGGTGCCAGGTTTCCTCCAGACGTGACGCTTGGCATTCAGCCCAAAGAGTTGAATCTTGGTTTCATCAGACAGGAGAATCTTGTTTCTCATGGTCTGAGAGGCTTTAGCTGCCCTTTGGCAAACTCCAAGCAGACTGTCATGTGCCTTTTACTGAGGAGTGGCTTCTGTCTGGCCACTCTACCATAAAAACCTGATTTGGTGGAGTGCTGCAGTGATGGTTGTCCATCTGGAAGGTTCTCCCATCTCCACAGAGGAACTCTGGAGTTCTGTCAGAGTGACTATTGGGTTCTTGGTCAACTCCCTTACCAAGGCCCTTCTCCCCCGATTTCTCAGTTCCATTTAAGAATGTTTGATGCCACTGTGTTCTTGGAAACCTTCAATGCTATTGTTTTTTTTGGTTCCCTTCCCCAGATCTGTGCCTGGACACAATCCTGTCTCGGCACTTTATGGACAATTCCTTCCACCTTGGCTTGGTTTCTGCTCTGATATGCACTGTCAACTGTGGGACCTTTTTATATAGACAGGTGTGTGCCTTTCCAAATCATGTCCAATCAATTGAATTTACCACAGGTGGATTCCAGTAAAGTTTTTGAAACATGTCAAGGATGCTCAATGGAAACAGGATGCACTTGAGCTCAATTTCTAATCTCATAGCAAAGGGCCTGATTACTTATGTAAATAAAGTATTTTTTATAAATGTCAAATTTCTAACCCTGTTTTCGCTTTGTCATTATGGGGTATTTTGTGTAGATTGAGAACAAAAATGTATTTAATACAGTTTAGGATAAGGCTGTAACGTAACAAAATGTGGAAAAAGAGAAGGGTTCTGAATACTTTCCTAATGCACTGTATACACACACACACGTGTTGAAACCCTCATATTAAAGGTAGACTCAGTAAAATGACGTTGCCACAAGCAGCACCGGAGATATTGAGATGAGCAAGATACAATACTTCGCTGTCACACACAGTATCTGTGCATGTGCACTATAGAATAATATTTGACAACTTTTTCAATTCATTTTGTTTATTTTAAATCTAATTTAAATTTGTTCATCTATTTTACGTGTTAAGGCCACATAGAGGACCAGAGACTATTAGACACTTATTATCTAAGTTACCCAAAAGAGCAGCTACATATCTTGATATATTACTTAAAATCCTTGATAGATACCAAAAATCTGGTAGTTGACTGGTAAATGTCAAACGTTTCCTGTAATATACCCTCCCTTTACAACCCTAATCTAGCCTAGACTATGTGGAAGGAGCTACTATTAACATTATCTGACATTGACCCACTGGCGGTCAACTGCACTCTCTTTGAGTTCTCAGTTGTGGGAATGTCTAAGGGGTCATGTTGTTTAT
This sequence comes from Salmo trutta, assembly GCF_901001165.1. NCBI lineage: Eukaryota > Metazoa > Chordata > Actinopteri > Salmoniformes > Salmonidae > Salmo > Salmo trutta. The sequence continues at coordinate 75,171,723 of NC_042969.1, forward strand.
AGAGTCAAAGGGTTCTGGGATGTTACTGTGTCACTATAGTGTTTGGGGTCATGAAGTTGACGGGGATCCATTTTACATCTTACAATGGTGCTTTTACAGAGAGGAGTTGTGAATCCATCACTATCACAGTGATTATCTTACTCCTGGTTAATGTTTTAGACTGGACAAACAGCACTAATGCTCAGCACCAGGCTGTCCATCCCACAGGTTTAATGCTGTTACATAACACTGTCAGTCGCTGTGGAGGATAAATTAGGGTTTCTGGATGAGAGAGATAAGCCGATGAAAGCTGCCATGATCAGGGCTCTGAGTAGCACTGTACTCTAGCCAGCCAGTTAGCTAACCATCTGTAGGACTGGGAGCGAAAAGATTAAATGCTAAATTGCTACAAATGCTAATTAGCCTCTGGCCCACTGATGATGATGAGTCTAAGTGGTAGCTAATGGCAGACTCTAGCTAATAGTTAATGGTAGACGCTAGCTAATGCTACGTCTAACAAGAGCTTGTGCTAAGCGTGTTCAGAGTGCTTTGTTGACACTGTCAGGGTAGATGCTGATGCAGATCTCTCCCAGGGTCAAACCACCTGGACCTCTGACACAACACAACATATATAGCCTAGGCTAAACACACACACACACCACACACTGTGACTGAGAAGCTTTTAGTGGTCAGTTCTGAAGTGTTTTTAGATTTTTGTTGTTGCTCAGGGCAAGTTTGACATAACATGTACGATGGATGAAGGTATAAACTACCTGTAGTTTGCCTGACTCTCTGTCTCTGCGGTCAACAATGCTACATCTCTGCCTACCCAAACACGGTGAGACAATGACAAATTCACTGAAGAAGCAGAAACAGCCTGGCACTGGCTAGGCACAAACTTTGTCACTTTGAAAATGTGCTTCTAGACCTACAGGTAGATAATTGTTGAAAATAGACTAAGAGATTAGGCCTAGTACTTCTGAGTGTACTGAATGTATTTATTTTATGGTTGCAAAATTCCTAGGTTTTTCATGAATCCTGGTTGGAAGTTTCCTAGTACCAGGAGGGGATAAGCAGGAAATCTGGAATCCTCCAACCAGTACTTCTGGTTGGAGGATGATTTAAAATAAAAAAATATATATACCAGAATTGTGCAAACCTACTCCCTTTAGCACTGTGTGTTTTGTCCAATAATGCCTATTTAAACTGAAACACTCAGCCCAGTCATTATTGCCGTTGGCTTTATTCTTAATTAGTATGGGTGTAATGGTTCACCAAATCCATGGTTCGTTACATATTGCAGTTTTGTTACAGGGGGAAAATGAAATGCCAACAGTAACTATATTTAAAGATGCACTATGCAGAAATTGCTCAGCCATTTCCTGGTTGATAAAATTCTAATAGTTTGCCTAATTTCAGTTTGTGACAAAACAAGCAAGTATATTGTAGAGAATCATTGTACCATCTAAACTGCTGTGAAATATATTTTCTAGAGCCAAAAATATAGTATTTTTCAGCTCTTGGAAGCTAGTGTACAAAACCTAAAGTAAAAGATGCAAAAACAAAACTTAAAAATGGGAAGCCTAAAAATAGTGCCCATAGAATAACTCTACCGCTTCTTAGACTGCGTTTCAAACTCATAAAATACACACCCTTGTCCACTTATCCTCGCCTTATGCCCTTAGGGGAATCCCCATCACCATGCTGTACGTCGGTCCAAACGATTAGCCAAACAAAGGAAGTCCCTAAGCTCTTGTTTTTGATTGAGTTTGCAGTGTACAATTATGTTCACTTTGGGGCCTGAAACGCCCCATAATTCAATTCGCGATGATTGTACATCCGCTAAGAAAAGTCAGCCGAAACTTAAAACCTCAACATCAATATCGGTACGTTAACATACAAGTGTAAGTACAAACTAATGTAAAAAGGTTAGAAATTGTGATACTAATGCACATGACGGCACAAACACGTCTCGTAAAAGTAATAATGTTTTTGTTTGGTTAGCTTTTGGAAATTGTAGAAATAAAACATTTTCCTTCTTCAGAAGTTTCAGCTAGGCAGACTAACGTTAGTTAGATAATTAATTAATTAATTAATTAATTAATTAGCTAGCTATCATACTGTATGCGTATATTAATAATGATATATATATCTCTAATATAAGTAGACATGCAATCAATATTAACTGTAGCGCATATAAAGCACCCACCGGTGGCTGAAAACACAATCATCGCAGGATGAATGAGTGATGATTTTCCGGGCAAGGGCAGTCCATTTTAAAAGTCATTCCTTCCTCCCTCACCCCTTGCCCTGCAAGTGTATACTCGTCAGACATCATCAGAAGTGTCCACTTAATTTGAGGGCTGAGGGGATAGGGTGTGTCTTTAAAGTGTTTGGAATGCAGCCATGCTTTCAATGACAATTCACATTTCCATGTGAATTTTGTTGGGTTGGCCAAAACGTTAATACAAAGTGTTGGTATTCCTAACTCCATATATGATCATGAGTCGTAAAATGCCTGATGACGGCACAATCAGGAATAACAACACTATTTTCTTAAATGAAAACACGATTACTCATCAACAACACTGAAATAAATCACTATGTGTGAAATCAATTGTATAGGCCTATGTTTTGTTTTCTCACAGAGATATGGGCACTTGTGTGACTCATAAAGGGGGCGTGTCTGTAGTATGTACTTTTCATTTCTCACTCTGGGGTAATTGAAATGTTTATTTTACTTTTCTTTTTTAACTAGGCAAGTCAGTTAAGAACAAATTATTATTTACAATGATGGCCTAGGAACAGAACGATAGAGTTTTACATTGTCAGCTCGGGAATTTGATCTAGCAACCTTTTAGTTACTGGTCCAACGTTCTAACCACTTGGCTACCTGCTAATGTGATGGGCTGTCACTGTTAAGTAGCTCTTTGTAGCCCTGGAGGTCCAAGTGCAACACGGGTGCATTGGCCAATTCGTTGTCATCTTTTGCTCTAGCTTATATAGAGCGGGTACTACCCTTCGAAAGGGCAAAGTTCGTAACGTGGCTCGAGCACTTTCACGAGGTGCTGAAACCTACTATTCTTCTCAACCACCGAGAATGGGCGCATATCCGCGGCTATAAACATACAGTATTCAGACCCCTTGACTTTTCCCACTTTGTTACGTTAGACTTATTCAAAAATTGGTGAAATAATCCTCAGCAATCAACACACAATACCCAATAATGAATTATTATTATTATATTTTTTTTTTGCATTTGTATGAAATAAGAAAAACCGATACCTTTATTTACATAAGGATTCAGGCCCTTTGCTATCAGACACGAAATTGAGCTCGAGTGCATCCTGTTTCCATTGAGCATCCTTGAGATGTTTCTACAACTTGGAGTCCACCTGTGGTAAATTCAATTGATTGGACATGATTTGGAAAGGCACACACCTGTCTATATAAGGTCCCACAGTCAACAGTGCATGTCAGAAAAAATCAAGCCATGAGGTTGAAGGAATTGTCTGTAGAGCTCCGAGACAGGATTGTGTCGAGACACAGATCTGGGGAAAGGTACCAAAAAATGTCTGCGGCATTGAAGGTCCCCAAGAACCCAGTGGCCTCAATCATTCTTAATTGGAAGACGTTTGGAACCACTAAGACACTTCCCAGAGCTGGCCGCCCGGCCAAACTGGGCAGTTGGGGGAGAAGGGCCTTGGTCAGGGAGGTGACAAAGATCCTGATGGTCACTCTGGCAGAGCTCCAGAGTTCCTCTGTGGCGATGGGAGAACCTTCCAAAAGGACAAGCAGCACTCCACCAATCAGGCCTTTATGGTGGAGTGGCCAGACGGAAGGCACTCTTCAGGAGAAGGCACATGACAGCCCGTTTGGAGTTAGCCAAAAGGCACCTAAAGACTCTCAAACCATGAGAAACAAGACTCTCTGGTCTGATGAAACCAAGATTGAACTGTCTGGCCTGAATACCAAGCGTCACGTCTGGAGGACCATCCCTATGGTGAAGCGTGGTGGCAGCATCATGCTTTGGGGATGTTTTTTAGTGGCACGGACTGGGAGACTAGTCAGAATTGAGGCAAAGTACAGAGATCCTTGATGAAAACCTGCTCAGGTTCTCAGACTGGGGTCCTGGTTCACCTTCCAACAGGACAACTATCCTAAGCACACAGCCAAGACAACGCAGGAGTGGCTTTGGGACAAGTCTCAATGTCCTGAACATCTCTGGAGAGACCTGAAAATAGCTGTGCAGCGACACTCCCCATCCAACCTGACAGAGCTTGAGAAGATCTGCAGAGAAGAATGGGAGAAATACAGGTGTGCCAAGCTTCTAGCGTCATACCCAAGAAGACTCGAGTCTGTAGTGTCTAGCCAAGGTTTTTCAACAAAGTAATGAGTAAAGGGTCTGAATACGTATGTAATTGTGATATTTCTGTTTATTTTTAATACATTTGCAAAAATGTCTATAAACATGTTTTTGCTTTGTCATTATGGTATATGATTGCTCCGGTGGTAGGAATACTGGACTGACGTTGGCGTAAATGTGTCAACATGTTTGAGGTGTTAGCAGCTGCATATGTTATTCTCATTCAGCAGTAGCGACTTACTGTTAACGTTTTATCCACAACTCTGTCAATTGCCATTGTAATCTACTGGGAAACCAACATTTTCCCAAACTGGAGATTTAAACAATGGAGAATCCTCCTGGTTTCTCCACCCCACCACCTCAAAAAAAGACTGTTTGAAATGCGGAAATTAAGATTCCAACGTTTGCATAGGCTCTAGGTGTTTTAACAGAATAGCCTGATGTTTTTTTAAACCAGATTTACTTAAGGCGTCCAACGCAGCGTAGGCAATGCCTTTAGGCCTAGTGTTTTAAATGTATGTGTTCATTCGGGTTCAAGTGTTGACCGAACCAAGGTCCCCATACCAAACTGTTCAGTAGGAATACATGTACCGTAACACCCCTAATAATCAGCCCAGTCCTTGTTGACCGAACCAAGGTCCCCATACCGAACTGTTCAGTAGGAATACATGTACCGTAACACCCCTAATAATCAGCCCAGTCCTTATGGTTTTATTCATAATCAGCTCAGTCACATTAGTAGCTAGTTGGACAATAGAGTTTAGTGTGTTAGGTAATGTTGTGTCATTAATTAGCTACACTGCTGCTGGAAGAAGACTAGTGGTTTACATGTATAAGAGGCTGTTGTTCTTTACATAATGTGGGTTACGAGAGAGACTAATTCGTTTTGCAGTAAAGATGTTGCCCAACCATAACATTCAATACTTTATTTTCTTAATTGTGGCCTTCTACTGTTTGTCATAAGTTCCTTGGCAGGACAAGGGATTCCCCACCAGGGATGGTGAAGATATTGATTCCTGTGCCGTAAAGTATCATTTTCTCTGTTTAATCCCTGGACCCTGTGTCCTACTCCAGAGCCATCTATTTTGCTGCGTACTCCAGTACCAAAGAGAGACTGAATGGAGTGTTTCAGCCGGACTCCACACAGGTCCACATGGTATCTGCTGGCTTGGCAGGTAACCACACCCACCTTCTAACACTATACATGTAGTCTTTTTTTCAGTTTTATTTCTAGATTTTTCATTGGTAGTTATACTTTTCAGTCATACATTTTTCTGTGAGTATTCAGTCAGCTCTAGGTAGTACATTTGGATGATAGCCTAACCTGGAGTGTCATGTGATGTGACCACTTCTGTGTTGGTCAGACATGCCAGAGGACTGGACCTGACCGGGTCAGTGGTGGTAAGTCCAGTCCAACGCAGACTGACTAGTTCTGTAGAGGTCCCCTACCTCACCTTCCTATTCTAGGGTTAGGTTTCTATATTCTAGTCTCACGCTACAGTATATCTGTCCAGCAGCTCTCAGCCTGTTGGTTCATGTGACAGCTCCCCATATGACCTAATCCTCTAGCCTAGTGGCTAAACTAGTTTCTCACATGTCTTTCATTGTGCATGTTATTAGGATGTGTTTTTTTCCAAAGGCAAAGGAGTAGCATAAAGTCTATTTATTGTTGACGTTCCGTCTGCAAAGTCTGTTAGGCCTAATGTAATGCAGAGCGTTTCCCATGGCCGTTCGTTCCCCAAGTTAGCATGCCTATTATCATTCGCTCTGTCCAGTGACACAGTGATCCTAAGAGGAATGCAATATGTCATGTAGCTGTCATGTAGACTCCTGGCTTCTACCCTTTAGAATTGAGGTCAGTCAGGTATGCTGGGCTTTTAAAGAGCACTGCATGTTTCTGTAATGGAGAACCAGAGCCAACGTGAGACTGTGTTTTTAACAGATTTCTGTTAACACCCTATCCCTCTGAGCAGCGTGGCTTGGTCCTTCCACCAGTCTAGTCAAGGTCGGCTCTGCTTTTAGTTAGCCCATGTATGCCTCAAATACCCCCTCTAGTGGCTATGCCATGAGGTGCTGCTATCTGTAGAACTAGTTTTGCCACATAACCGGCTTCTCTCTGTGATACAGGAGAGGGGAATAGACTGGCCCCGGTATGAGGGTGATGTGTTGACAGGCAGGTGAGAAAAGACGCCTGTTTGCCATTGGTAGAGAGATATGTGATACATAGAGCTCATTGGTACATGGTAGTTATGTGATGCAGAGCTAGGAATAACCCTGAGATCAGTGTCAAGACTGCTGGGCAAAAGCAGCCTAACACTGATTATTATGGGAGTGTAACCTTTACACACACTAACATGCACACACGTTACATCACACATGCGGTCCTTGGCCTTGTCATACTGTGGTATGTTAATGAGCTCCTTTCTCTCTTGGAAGTGGTGTTGACAGGTAATTTAACCTGCCACTATTTCTGATCGTTTTGAACAGTGTTTTGTTCTGCAGCTTGGTAGACAAACACTCCAAGTGTTAGTGGTGTTTAGTCTATTAAGTAAAGTGTATCTAAATGTGAGCTCTTGTCCTTCCTCTCAGGGTTCACAGCCATCACAGCTACCAACCCTATCTGGCTCATCAAGACTCGCATGCAGCTGGACTCCAGGTAAACACACACGTCTGAGTCGGTAGTGGCTAGAGGTGGATTTAGGATGTTGTGTAGGTTGTACCATGGGTAAAACCCAATTCCGCCTGTCTTTTCATAGGAACCGCGGGGAGAAGCCCATGAATGCGTTTGAGTGTTTGCGGCGGGTGTACCAGACAGAAGGCCTGCGAGGGTTCTACCGGGGAATGTCAGCGTCCTACGCTGGAATCTCGGAGACTGTGATCCACTTTGTCATCTATGAGAGCATCAAGCGGCGCCTCCTGGAGGCCAAGGCAGCGCAGCACATGGACGAGGAGGAGGAGACGTCCAAGGATGCTTCGGACTTTGTGGGGATGATGCTCGCCGCCGCCACCTCCAAGACCTGTGCTACGTCCATCGCTTACCCCCATGGTGAGAGCAGTGCATTCTGGGAGCAGGAGGGTGGGAGTGGTCTGAGTGGAGGATAGGGGGTTTCTAGTCAGTTGTGTGTTTGTTGTCCTTATAGTAGTTAATATTGGTTGTCCTTTTATTTTATTTAACCTTTATTTAACTAGGCAAGTCAGTTAAGAACATTCTTATTTACAATGACGGCCTACCCCGGCCAAACCCGGACGACGCTGGGCCAAATGTGCGCTGCCAATCATGGCTGGATGTGATGCAGCCTGGATTCAAACCAGGTACTGCAGTGATGCCTTTTGCACTGAGATGCAGTGTCTTAGACCACTGCGCCACGCGGGAGCCCACACGTGCACCTTAGACCATGTTACTCTGAGAGTAAATTATATTTAAGTCCAGTATGGAATCTAGTATTGGGAAAGTATTTATTTTGAATCACCAGGACATGAGCGTGCTCCTCTCCCCTCTTTACAGAAGTGATCCGGACCCGGCTACGGGAGGAAGGCACCAAGTACCGTTCCTTCTTCCAGACTCTGACCACGGTGCCCAAGGAAGAGGGCTACCGGGCGCTGTACCGCGGCCTCACCACCCACCTGGTGCGCCAGATCCCTAACACCGCCATCATGATGTGCACCTACGAGCTAGTGGTCTACATGCTGAATGGTTAACCTCTGACCCTTGACCTACGACCCAAGATGAAACCCCAGAGAGAGATGGGCCGACGTGGACGGATGGCATGAAGAGACCCCAGAGAAATTAAACAGGAGAGGGACCAGGGACTGTCATATCTCCCACCTCCAGTCCCTCCATCCTGTCTTTCTAAAACTAAAGCAAATTGTCCCAAAAGCACAGTGTTTTTTGGGATGGGGAGTTGTTGTTTTCAGGGGTGCACAACACAGGAAGTGGGGTTGGTAGACAGGAAATCAATGTTTGTTTTGGGGATATGGTTTAAAGTTGTTTAAAAAGTAGCTGTCTCATTGAAAATTAGTCCTTAGGAGCCCTTTCTCTCGCTCTCTCTCATTTTCTTGCTCCTCTTATTGTGTCTCTCCTAAATAAGCTTTACAAGCGCTTAGCTTACTGGAGCAGGTACATCGGGGAGAGCACTCAAGCTAGTTTAGAGTCTAACAATGCTAATAATTTCTTTGGTTTGTGTGTCAAGGGGGCAATTGGTAGTAGAGGCTTGTTGAGTGCAGGGAGGTCTTGAGGTGAGGATAGTGTTGGATAGGGGATGTGCCTTGCATGACGACTTCAAATGACCTGTATAGATGCATAATAATGATATGAGGGGAAGCAAAGGTCAGACCAGCCCTGGTTTCTGGATCTCAGTAGACCACAGTTGGACCGCAGGCATTCAGAACCACACATAGTGCTGGGTGGGTCCACTTTGTACTCAGGACGAAGCCTGGTCCCCTCCACCCCAGTTGGTCAACACACACACACAGGGGCTAGTCCACTCTGACAGGCCTAACCTAACCTAGGAGACTGGCTAGCCCTGACTGACATCCTGACTAACACTGTAGACATTGATACTGACTCCTACTGGAAGACATATGCAGAAGTCTTTACTGTAGGACCTGGTCAGTGTGGACAGCACTTGGGCGCTTTCTCTGTGCGTATTCTGTAAAGTGAGTTGGTTGACCGTAAGAACCTCTGACCCACTTCCTCAGCACCCAGACTGACCAGAATCATCTGCCCTTTTTAACTACTTGAATGTTAACCAACTCAAGGAATAACAAACTAAAGATGATGGGAGCATTGTCTCACGTCAAAGCCAGACTATGGTAGTGAAACAACCACCAACCTTGTGAATATACTAAGAACTAAAAAATATTAACAGAAAATAAATAACTCAACAAAACAATTTTATATACTGAACAAAAATATAAAACGCTACAATTTCACTGAGTTTACAGTTCGCATAAGGAAATCAGTCAATTGAAATAAATTAATTAGGCCCTAAATCTATGGATTCCACATGACTGGGCAGAGGGCGCAGCCAATCAGAATGGGTGATTCCCCACAAAAGGGCATTAATACCCCTCAGTTTCATCAGCTGTCTGTGTGGCTGGTCTCAGACGATCCCGCAGGGGAGGAAGCCGGATGTGGAGGTCCTGGGCTGATGTGGTTACACATGGCCGGTTGGACGTACTGCCAAATTCTCTAAAACGACGTTGGAGGCGGCTTATGTTAGAGAAATGAACATTCAATTCTCTGAACACCTCTGGTGGACATTCTTGCAGTCAGTATGCCAATTGCACACTCCCTTAACTTGAGACATCTGTGGCATTGTGTTGGCAAATTAGAAATGCTCACTAACAGGGACGTAAACAAAATTGTGCACAACATTTGAGAGAAATAAGCTTTTTGTGCATATGGAAGATTTCTGGGATCTTTTATTTCAGCTCATGAAACATGGGACCAACACTTTACATGTTGCATTTATATTTTTGTTCAGTATAATAATGATATTAAATGGTGTATATATATTGTCTTCATAAGATGTAACATTGTTGAATCTTTCTGCCCAGTCATGGGAGCGTAAACTATATGTTTTGTGGGAAATTCAGGGTGAACCTCTGAACCCCCCCCCCAAGGTTTCCTCTCCCCCTTAGACAAATGTGTGATTCTTTATGCACTTTTCTGTAGACCTGCTCTGACCTACAACTGCATCTCTTCTTTCTCTGCCTCAGAATCCAAGCAAGTGTTACAGATGAGACAATTCTGTCCAGTGTTCACTTTGGAGGTGTGTTGTTGTACAGTTTAGTCTGCGTGAGAATAGATGGGATACTCTTGAGTGTACGTGATGCTACACGATAAGGAGACCCGATGTTTCTATCTCCATACTTTATGCAGTATATGTGTAGTTAGAAGAAAAAAGACAGTTTCAAACCGATTTTCAAAAAAAATTCATTTTGAAATCTTTTTCTGGTTTGTTTTCTAATCGGACTGTTTTTCGATGGAAAACAAAAAGATGCTTGCTCTCTACCTAATTCGCCTCCATTTTATTTAGCCGTTTTTCCTGTTATTTTGTTTGAGTTCTGTTTCAAAATGACAATGTTCATCTTGTCTACCTGTTGTTTACATTCAGCTGTGTGTAACCATAGAGACACCCTCACCTACTGACCTTTCCCCGCTCACATGATACGAGCACAAAGAGCCTTTCCAGCACATGTAAGCTTCACTGCAGCCATTCACTCAAATATCCACAGGTCACACTAATGCTAGAAATAAGAATTAGGTCTATAACATGACAGTTCCTTAACAGAAAATGACTGTATTGCTACTCCATATTCACTCTGGAACCCAGAAAATGAAGACGGTAATGACTGGAGTTGTATTAATATCTAGATAAACTGTAGCTAGTTTTCTTTTGAGATGTGTGCATTGCTCAAATGCAGATCTTCACTCTCCATGCCAACAGATCTGGGTGACAGGGCTGAGACAATCATGAAATCTGTAGAAGCAACTAACAACCTCACTCTAAAACAACTAAGGCTGTATGTAGTAAGCCCCATCTCTAAAGAGGGTCAACGGTGAAACCCACTTGTGCGCTGCAAACAAAACAATCTTCTGTACCTCTGAGTGACTACACCAAGGGTTTCCGAGCTCTCTCCTTAGGGACCACTGGACTTTTCACATTTGTTGTAGCCCTAAACTGGCACACCTGATTCAATTAGTCAACTATCACCAATTGATTTGTGCCAACTAATATGTAAACCATATGGTGGTCCCTGAGGAGAGGTTTGGGAAGTATTACTCTACACCAGGGATGGGCAACTTTGATGGGGGCCACTAAATCTGAACTCATGAGGAGCCACATTTGCTCACAGGTATGTGTACCGACATCTATACAAAAAAATATAATTAAAACACATTGCACACAGTGAGTCCATGCAACTTATGTGACTTGTTAAGCAAAATTTGATTCATGCAGGGTAGTAACATAATGAGTTGGGATTATGGTTCTTTGTTTACCTAGCTAGCTACATGTCTTAACAAAAGACTCCACTATGCAAGTAACCATTTCGGGTGCGTTCGTAAATTCAGTCTGACCATCTACTCTGATTTCTCAGTACTCTCATCTGAGTGTGCCAGAGCTCAGAATAACTGATAAATTAACAAACACTCAACACCCGATGCATATGGTTTGTGTCAGTAAACGTCTGCAAAAAAGCATCATGAAATTGTTGCCAGCTGCACAGTTAGTCACCAACGCTCTGGATAACATGAAAACAGCCTAACCAGCTCTGTTAGGGCAAGTAAAATGGTCAGAGTGGGGTGTTCTCATTTTTGTCTGGAAGTAGCTAGCCAACTTTAGCTTGGGTGCTGTTGAATGTTCGGATCAACCCTACTCCTCGGCCAGAGCGTCCAGTGTGCGCTCTGAACGCTCCGAGTGTGAAACGCTCTGAATTTATGAATGGACAATCTGGCAGCATAGTTGCAGTCACCAACGCTCTGGATAACATAACAGCCCAACCAGCTCTGCTAGGGCGAGTAATGTTCAGTGAGCTGTTCTCTCATTTGTGTCTGGAAGTAGCTAGCAAGTTAGCTAGGGTGCTGTTAGTACAGAATGCTCAGATCAACCCTTAAAAAGATGGGTGGGGCTAAAGCTTAAGAGGGTGTGAACGATGCTGAATGGGTGTAGACAAAGGGCTCTCCAGTAGGTACCAAAATATTCAAAGGCCATTTTCTCAAAAGTGAGTTAACAAGTTTATCAACTTCCAAAGCAAAATTACTTCCCCATTGTTCCTCAACTGTAGGGTATGATATAGAATTTTGTAGCTCTGAGTCTCTACTTTTATCCAATGTAAAAATCACGATTTCAAATTTTGCTACATAAGACCGATTTGAGCCGGTCGGTCACAAATGTTCACTCCTTAACTTATTTAGACTTGCCATAATAAAGGGGTTAAATACGTATTGACTTAGGACGTTTTTAATTTTGTATTAATTTGTAAGCATTTCTAAAAACATAATTCCGCTTTCACATTATGGGGTATTGTGTGTAGGCCAGTGACAAATCTCAATTGAATCCATTTTAAATTTGGGCTGTGAAACAAGTCAAGGGGAGTGAATACTTTCTGAAGGCGCTGTAATTTCATGCAATTCTACTCATTTTGCCGTAGGGCAGAGAAATTATATTTTTTATAGCTAACTTCCTGCAATTCTACACATTTTGACAGAGTTGCGAGAAATGTTGGCAGTTTATAATACATCTGAGGGAGACTGAATAACAAATTCAATGGGGGCCGCCGGCCAGTAATTCAACCATAATTACTAAGTATAGCTGGCCGCTAGACTAATTTACCAATCTAATAATTTTTTGCTGACATCAGTGGTGGAAAAAGTACCCAATTGTCATACTGAGTAAAGATACCTTAATAGAAAATGACTCAAGTAAAATACTACTAGAGTAAAAGTCAAAGTATTTGGTTTTAAATATACTTTAGTATCAAAAGTAAAATAAATTTCACATTCCTTATATTAAGCAACCCAGACAGCACACTTTTTTATTCATAGATTTTTCATTTAATTTTTATTTAACCTTTATTTAACTAGGAAAGTCAGTTAAAAACAAATTCTTATTTACAATGACGGCCTACCCCGGCCAAACCCGGATGACGCTGGGCCAATTGTGCGCCGGCCTATGGGACTCCCAATCACGGCTGGATGTGATACAGCCTGGACACTCCAACACTGACATTTAGTGAGTCTCAGATCAGAGACAGTTGGGATATTCTCTTTATAACTGTTTGAATTGGACCATTTTCCTGTCCTATGTATTGAAAATGTAACAAGTACTTTTAGGTGTCAGGGAAAATGTATGGAGTAAAAAATCTTCTTTAGGAATGTAGTGGGGTAAAAGTTGTCAAAAATATAAAATGGTACAGTACAGATACTCAAACGACATAAGTAAAAATACTTTACCCCACTGGCTGACATGGCCTAATTGAGTGACTGTCAGTGACTGACATGAGAAACTGCTGAACAACATTTTGAAATTGCACCTTGTGTATTGTACAAATTCAAACTGTCAACAGTAAGTTGAGACCCAGAGTGAGTTTCCACAATAATATATACAGGGAGCTCAAAGTATTGGGACAGTGACAATTTGTTGTTTTGGCGCTGTACTCCAGCACTTTGAAATTATGCAATGGCTGTGAGGTTAAAGTGCAGACTGTCAGCTTTAATTAAAGGGTATTTTCATCCATAATCAGGTGAACCGTTTAGACATTACTGCACTTTGTACATAGTCCCTCCATTTTAGGGGACCAAAAGTACTGGGACCAATTCACTTGTGTAGTAAACATTTTAGTATTTGGTAATATATTCATAGCATGCAATGACTACATTACGCTTGTGACTATAATTGGTTGGATGCATTTGCTGTTTGTTTTTGGTTGTTTCAGATTATCATTAATTTCTATTGGGCACAAAATAATGTATTGCCATTTGAGTCACTTATACAAATAATATAATATATTTCTAAACACTTCAGGATAATCTTGAATGAATCGTGAATAATGAGTGAGAAAGTTAGACGCACAAATATCATACCCCCCCAAAAAATGCAAACCTCCCCTTTTATTATAATGGTGAGAGGTTAGCGTTTCTTGGAGGTATGATATTTGTGCATCTCAGTCATCGTTAGTCACTACTCATTTAGGATACACATCTGAATTTGTCCCAATACTCTCAGTCCCCCAATTTTATGGGACCATGTACAGAAACTGGTGTTAAATCCGATATGCATGAAAATACTCTCAAATAAAAGCTGACAGCCTGCACTTTAACCTCAGTCATTGCATCATTTCAAATCCAAAGTGCTGGAATACAGAGTCAAAACAACGTGTCACTGTCCCAATACTTTGGGCGCTCTCTTTTTTTATTTATTGATCCCTGCTCTACACATGTGCTTCTACTCTGGGTATCGCTCTGTGTTTATATCTAGAGACATTTGGTACACAGTTCCTTCACGTGGATCTGTTCTCGCTTTGCCCTTGAATGTCTGAATTGTGTGTGTGTGTGTGTGTGTTTCCGTTCCATATGATTATCAATCATGCCCTTCTGTTTTTTAGGTGTGAGAGAGACCCTGTAGGGTTGTGTCCTTTAGAAGTATGCGCCCAGTCTATTAATTACTAACAGTGTGTTCCTTTTCCATTTTTTCATGTCTCTGACGAGCCTCCTAGAAGTGTGGCTGACTATGCATTCTCTTCACCCCTAGTTTGTAAAACAAATCTATTAAAAAACAAGTGGTTGGAGTGTTTTGGCATTTGTGTGGTTTAATTGTGACCAGAACATTACCATACGATTCCCTTATCAAATGTCAGTCCCACTTTACCGACAGGAAAGACAGTTCACTAAACTGGTCGTTTTTAGAACCAGCAGATGGCAGTATTGACCACAGGTACCAGCAGCTCTACCAAGTTGCTCAAAACAAACAAGTTTCCAGTTGTATTAGTCATATGTACGGGATACACATGGTATACACCATCCAACTAAATGCTTACTTGCATGTTCCTTCAATAATGCAACAATGAGAAATAAAATAATACGAATTAAGTAAATAGAAAACATTTTAGCATAATACAGGAAGGCACAATTTATAGTCCAATATTTACATGTGTTTTGGGAAAGGGGGGATTGGGGGCCAAGTGTTTAAATAGTGCAGTATTTAGACATAAGAGTCTGCTAGACACAGGTGTGGGCGAGAGTCGGTGCAGGCGGTCAGTCCAATTGTTCAGCAGGGGCTAAAAGAGTGACGGTCAAAAGGGTCTCGGAGGATATTCACATCAACCAGACACTGGACAGGAAAACAACCCTCCTACAGCTCCATACAGGACATGCCCTGTCCTTTCAGTAGAATTACCATCACACAATACCATCTACCACAACATGGACGTCAAACCATAGTGAGGTGCTCTTTTCACTGAAATGTCTTTCAACAATGTGCTTGTACTTTCCATTCTTCATACAATTCATTGACGTTACAGCAACAATGTCCTGTAATGTTCTCCTCAATGTGGCAGCAGTTGTTGAAAAGGAATATGCTCTTTCGTCTCATGGTCTTCCTTCCCTAGTCCATACCCTCAAAGTATCTCAGGAAGCCATTGGACTGTTTGTGATTTTTCCACGTCTCTTCGGTTGTTTCCTTGAGTTGACAATAGCCCCCAGGTCCACTCACAGGTCAGTGTGTGTCTGTTAGAATGTGACCACAACACAGCTCTGGAAAGAAGAGATGCAATGCAGCCTCGTGATGACGGCCATGCGCTGAGGGATGCTGACCTTTATTTGGACGCCTCTAAGTGCTAGTGGTTCTGCCAATTCTGTTCCATGCCTGCACTGACCACATTCACAGCCCCCTTCACTGGTTGCAATGAATCATGGTTCTTAAAACGCTTTTGATTGACAGTTACCTAAAGTGAGTAAAGGGCTATTTTCTGTTAAGTGTGTGCGCTTCGTCTAGAAGACTGACTATGTACCCTTTTTAAAGATCATTCAAATAGGTCTAAGAGAAAAGTAGCTTTGAGAAGTCAAGCACTCATTCATTTAATCTGAGCGAGAGAAACAGACCACAGAACCAAACAATACATTTTACATAACGCTCTGCAGGAGAAAAGAGCAAACCTAAAGAGGTGATTTTCTTTTAGGAATTATACATTTCTTCATCTTCCCTCTGTGGAAGACAACAGCCCTTCAACTGCTACAGTTCTCCTCCCACCTCCCTCAATACAGGATGAGAGGGAGGGAAAGGAATGAGGGAGTGAGCAGAGAAGAGTGAAAGGAGGAATGTTGATGGGCATCATGGAGAGTGTGAAGGCAGTAGAATAGACCGGTGAGGGGAGAGATTACACCTTTCGTGATGGATATGGAAAGTACAGGCATAAGAAGTAAAGGACAGGAGAGTGCAGAGAGTAATAATATGGACGATGATGGAAAGCTGGTTGGAGAGGGTGAGAAGTGGGGAGAAATAAATGGGTTGAGTAGGGGGCGAGGGGGTGAGGGAAGAGAAGGGAAAGGAGGGAGGGAGCCAATAGTCACTGTTGTAAGATTATACCCCAGTCAACAGTCAACAGGACATATCAGAGCTCAATTCTAAAGCGGCATAGTTGCGCAACTCAAATCAAGCTGTCACAACAAACTGTCAAGAAACGGGGGGGGGGGGGGGGGGGGAAATCAAGGATAAGCCCCTTTTAGACAGATCAAACTACTTCTGAGCACCAGCTTTTATCCTGATTTGATCCTACCTTTCCACAAGGGAGTAAATTAATTACTAAATTCAAAAGGGCAGGGATGATCTCATTTAACTGATATTTGATTTCCAATGCCTGGTCTTAGCCTCAAACTGTGATGCTGTGTCCAGCATCATGCCCTGAAGCGCTTCCTCATCCTTCAAATCCTTGCTTCTTAACCTGCACTAAAGCCTTCGCCTGAGATCCATTAAACATTTTTTTGTAACCCTTATTTTACCAGGTAAGTTGACAAGAACACACTCATTTACAGCAACGACCTGGTGAATAGTTACAGGGGAGAGGAGGGGGATGAATGAGCCAATTGCTATAACACAAGCTTATGTACACTTCTGGTAATGGGCCGGTAACTATGGCCCTGCAAGATCATCCCTACCAAGCCTTCCTATTGAGGGAGTAGGGTGATTGTTACCATTTAGGGAAATGTTTCCTTCCCTACAACTGAACTCTCTCATCACTTGTGTTAAATCATCTCATCAGTAGTACCACTTTGCTGTCCTGGTATGAACTTGATATGATCGACAGACAGATTTATGCTGTAAAACATTAAGGGGTTTTCTGAATGGTCATTTAAAGCTGCTTTGTCTGAACTGTGATCACATAACAGGCTTTGTTCTCTGTTCAAAGTCTGCCTGCCCCATGGGACATCAGCGTCAGAAAACATCACTGACTAAATATCAAATACAGGCATCCAACTACAGCAACATACTTAAAATCACAGTTAAATAAATGAATGACTATTTTTGGTTCAAAGGCTTAGTGTTGTGAATGTGCTGGGCAGCATTGAGACTTCCCTTCATTTGGATGACACTGGCATACTGAGGTGACAGTAGGTCCAACTGGACAGAAAACACCAGCGTGTTTGGTTCAGTTTGTGGTTTATTCACATTTAAAAGATTCTCATGGCAGCACATTCCTCGATAAGTCTCTCTCAGCGAGACTTCGTCTCACCCGGGTCACTTCCTGTCCGGCAAATAGAAAACAAAACCATAGAAAACAAAAATCAGAAACAAACTAAATCCTCAGTCATAAAAACAGAATGTATACTTAAAGGAGTAGTCACCATCAGGATAAGAACAGAAAGAGGGGAACAAGCAGCAGGTCTTTTTTTTGTCTCCTGTGAGAGGTGTGCTTTCCCTGAGCAGGCACATAAACAGTAACAGCAGAATGGCCCTCAGACCAACCTCAGCTTTAACACATCACACTGACTGACAACATTCCAGGTATGTCCATAATGGCACCCTATTCCCTACATAGCGCACACCATCTGATCAAACGTAGTGCACTATGTAGGGAATAGTGTGGATGCACTGTGGATGCACTACCAGTCACTCACCCAGACAGAGGCATGGATCCAATGAAACCCACTGATAAATAAAGGGAGACTGCCAGTTGAGAGGAAGGTGCAGTGCAGCAGGGGACTAGAGAGATCAGGTCTGCAGTGTTGCCAAACTCAGTGGGTCAGACTGATGTCTTGGGGTGCCTGTTGCGGAGCAAGGCCGACACGCACCAACCCACACTTGCATAAAACCTCACACACACTGAAAACAGCCCCTCTGAGCATGAGCTAGTGTTTGCATATGCATGCGTTGAACGATGTTCGCGTCCCTGTGGCTAGGGGCTGGTGAGCCTCAGTTGTCTAAATATCTACATGTTCAGAGAGGCTTCCAGAGAGTCTGTATAGATGTACAGTAACTATGTCTGTGTGCATCATCCCCAAAACGCCCTGTTCCTCCAGGAATATATTCTAGAAGCTTCCACACTATAGACCCAATGAGAAGCCAGCATCATAGCCCACCACTTCTGCTAGAGTCCAGTCTCAAGCCCATCTACCTCTGTCTGTCCATCTGGGGGACAGCAGCAGTGAGCAAATAGAAACAATGGAGGTGAAAATGGACACAAATCCTAAAAAGGATGCTCGCAACTCCTTTATAGGCTTCCTCCCAACCATCATTATCCTCAGTAGACGTCCAGTGGTTCAGGGTTCAATTGTTTGTGGTTGACCGTAGTGAAATGTAGCCGTCGTCAAGCAGTCATTGGTTGTCCTGGTGTGTGTCGAGTCACTGGTACTGGAGGTAGTTCTTGATGGTCTCTGGCAGAGGGAGGGTGTCTATCTGGTTGACTCGGTCCCGCCCCAGAGCCAGCCTGGCCACTCGCCTGCACAGGTCCATCAGGGGGAGGGGCTCCGCTGTGACAGACAGGAGAGAAAAGAGGACTTTAAAACAGGGGTTAAAAAATAGGAATGCTTACATACATTTACAAATGTAATATATGCTATTTCAGAGGGAGTGCATTTAATATAAGTGTAGACTAAGCAATATGATATCATCCTCAGAAGAGCTTTTAAGTGCATGTGTTTGTCAGAGAGATCTTCCCACACACACACACACACACACACACACACACACAGAGAGAGAGAAACTTTGATAATGAAAGTGCCCTTCACGGACGTCAGCTTGACCGTTCCACCTGCCATGACCATGTGTTTGTACTGGACTCACAGAGCAGACACTCTCCTGAGCAGTCTGTGTGAAGGTGATCCTCAGGGGCTCGCCAAACAGTCTCCCTCACTACACGCTCACTGTTGAGTCACCGGCCAACAGGATGGACGGTGTCAAGGGGGACCCTAGGGAATCCTCTAAATGGACGGGTGCCCTTGTAGCTACGTGACCACTAGACAACACAGTAAGATATATAGACACACTAACATTGGCCTCTCCTATATTATTCCCTAAGATGTTTCCATAGGAAGGATGTGATACCAAAGCAGGCTTGCTGGTACACTACTTGACATGATCCATTTCACTATTTCAACGTCATATAAGTCATGTTCTTAATGAACAAAGATGCGAGGTGTTGGATTGAGTAAACCACTTCAAGGAACGGTAACAGCATGTTATTCAGTAGAGCCATGGGAATGGCATAGGAGGGATGATAATTATGATGCTGCTGCTTCCTGGAAACTGTCCAATCACCCAGCTAGCGCACCCTCTCCCTACATCTCTCTAGCCAACCAATGGTCCCGTCAAACAGCGGGAATCTGAGCAGAAACCTGCTATTGTCTTCTGTGCATCAACTGTCTGGCTGAGCTGTCATGCCTCACTGCTACAGTGAGTGTGCCTGCATGGAGAAACATGCATGGTGCTCATCTCTTGAGAATCATGCTTAGTTTGAAATAGTCCTCAGAAAAAAAGGACAAAGGGGACAAGGGGGAGAAGGCACACATACAGAGCCAAACGGAGTCCATAACAGCTACATGTTGAACCAGCACATCTGCCTTGGCGTGCTGAACTGCAAGCCATGTGGGCTCATGAAAACCCAAATCATACTTCAAACATGGGGAAAAAGCAAACAGGATATTAAGTATTAATGGAAGCAAATGAACTGGAAGTGGTTCAGTTAAATGGACTAGAAAGTAACTCTCCATCCTGCTCTTCCTGTTCCCTTCATGTCCCACCCCGGGGACTCTCGGACTGATTCAGGCGTGGGCTCAGGTCCTACCCACAGCAGTCCAGGGCTATAGCTCTGGGAGCATCAGGAGCATGCACTAGGCTTGTATATAGGTGGTAACAGATGACCTACATATAGGCCTACACATACATGTAGAAAGACATGTGAAATGTGACATGTGAAACACATACACACCTTCCTATGACTAACACACCGAGCAGTCCCAGTACACAGTGTCAGAGAGAGGGAGCAGGGGAATTTGGGACAGCAACAGAGCTCTCCCCCTCCGTGTGAGAAGAAAGCAGACTGACTGGTGCATCGATGTGTAACAGGTTGGTGCCTTTCACTGACACCATCCTCCCAGCTATTTCAGAGCTCCTGGATGCAGGTGACCCAAAAAGTGTGCAAGTGTTCAAAACACAACCCACTTGTGTAATTTCAGGAGTCGCGCATTAAGAAGGTATCTTGATCCTGCTGTCCCAGTTTCCTCTCAGCCAGGAGCGATGCCAACAGACCTGACGTCAGGATATTCAGTGAGGAACAGACTTGTTGACTCCAGACTCGGAGCTTATCTAATCAATATGGAGAACTGTCAGTGGAGCGTGTGGAGAAGGATATCATCTCAAACTGTGCACCAGTTCCAATGACCACCTCGTGATTGGGAGTGAGTGTGTGTGTGTGATGTACATGTATAAAATAGCAACTTATTATGGAAAGTGTGTATGTGTGTGGGGGGGGGGATGTATAAAATAACCATCTTGTGAGAAGACCTGTGTGTGTGTGTGTGTGTGTGTGTGTGTGTGTGTGTGTGTGTGTGTGTGTGTGTGTGACGTCAATGCATAAAATTTGCACCTCATCCTGACAAGGAACATCTGCATGACTGATTTTTCCAATAAGTACGCATGGGAAAGTACGTACAACAGTGACTACACAGAAGTGGCACATCTCCGAGTCTAATTCATTGACCAATCCAAGAGAACATCACAGGTAGAGTGAGAAAAAGAATGAATGGAAAGAGCGGTGAGGAAGAGAAAGGAGGGAGAGAGAAAAGGGCAAGCCTCAGCCTCTCTCAAATTGGAAATCATTGACTTGAGCTGAATCCAATTGCTCACTGAACTAACAGACGACGGTCAAAATGTTGCTCCTCTTTCCTTTGGGCTGGAGTATTATTACCAGACAGAACCAAACGATCCAGCCACTGATCCCCAGACAGAACCAAAGGATCTAGCCCCTGATCTCCAGACAGAACCAAAACGCTCCAGTCCATTCAACCACCGATCCCTGCAGTGCCTCTGCACTCTGGTCCTCAGCAGAATAAAGCCTGTTACAGCCCTGATTACTCAGACCTTACTGGCACACACACACACACACTTTCGAAAAGTCTGTACCTAGCCATGAGCATTATGAGAATGAGAGCTATTGTCTGAGTATCTATTCAGAGACATTGAGTCAGATGCTCTAAAGGCACTGTAACAGAAAGGGTTTATACCTCTGTGCAAGGGTTTATACCTCTGTGCAAGGGTTTATACCTCTGTGCAAGGGTTTATACCTCTGTGCAAGGGTTTATACCTCTGTGCAAGGGTTTATACCTCTGTGCAAGGGTTTATACCTCTGTGCAAGGGTTTATACCTCTGTGCAAGGGTTTATACCTCTGTGCAAGACATTGAGTACACTTACACACAATACGATTGTGGATAGTCAGATTAATATAGTTTAAAACATTTACATGCTTTGCAAGAATAACAATTTCCCTAATAATCCTGATGGGACTTAAATGCAGAAAATCACCAATCAAAATATTATTTCTACCACATTGACAATGTTATTTTTACAAAGCCTATTTGATTCCGAGTTGTGACAAAGTTTGTATGTGAAAATTAGTTTATAAGATTCATACTTTGTTTTTCCCGAGCTCACTTCACTCATGCATAAGAGGGAGGCTTGCGCTACCCAGTGCTGGCACATGCGCAGAGCTAATACACCACTGCAATCAAATCAAATTTGTCACATGCGCCAAATACAACAGGTTAAATTACCTACAAGACCTTAACGATGCAGTTCAATAAAGAGTTGATCAAATATTTACAATTTTTTTTTTTTTTTTAAATCAAACAAAAGTAACAAATGTACATAACAATGCTAGACATAGGGGGTACTGGTACCGAGTCAATGTAGATAGTCCGGGTGGCCATTTGATTAGTTGTCTTACGGCTTGGGGGCAGAAGCTGTTAAGGAGCCATTTGGTCCTAGACTTGGTGCTCCGGTACCACTTGCCGTGCAGTAGCAGAGAGAAGTCTGACTTTGGTGACTGGAGTCTGACAATTTTTAGGGCCTTCCTCTGACACCGCCTAGTAGGTCCTGGACGGCAGGAAGCTTGGCCCCAGAGATGTACTGGGCCGTACGCACTACCCTCTGTAGCGCCTTACGGTCAGATCCCGAGCAGTTGCATACCAGGCGGTGATGCAACCGGTCAGGATGCTCTTGATGGTGCAGCTGTAGAACTTTGAGGATCTGAGGACCCATGCCAAATCTTTCCAGTCTCGAGGGTGAAAAGGTGTTGTGCCCTCTTCACAACTGTCTTGGTGTGTTTGGACTATGATAGTTTGTTGGGGATGTGGACACCAAGGAACTTGAAACACTCGACCCGCTCCACTTCAGTCCCATTGATGTTAAATGGGGGCCTGTTTCGGCCCTCCTTTTCCTATAGTTCACGATCAACTCCTTGGTCTTGCTCACATTGTGGCTCCCGAGCGGCTCAGCAGTCTAAGACACTGCATCTCAGTGCTAGAGGCGTCACTACAGACCCTGGTTTGATTCCATGCTGTATTACAACCAGCCGTGATTGGGAGTCCAATAGGGCGGCACACAATTGGCCCAGCATCGTCCGGGTTAGGGTTTGGCCGAGGTAGGCAGTCATTGTAAATAAGAATTTATTTAACTAGGCAAGTCAGTTAAAAACAAAGTTTTCCTTTTTAAATTGTTGTCCTGGCACTGCCTCTGACCTCCTCCCTATAAGCACGCACCACTGAGGTGCCCCAGTGTGGCAGATGTGTTGTTACCTACCCTTACCACCTGGGGGTGGCCCGTCAGGAAGTCCAGGATCCAGTTGCAGAGGGAGGTGTTTAGTCCCAGGGTCCTTAGCTTAGTGATGAGCTTTGTGGGTACTATGGTGTTGAACACTGAGCTGTAGTCAATGAACAGCATTCTCACATAGGTGTTCCTTTTGTCCAGGTGGGAAAGGCCAGTGTAGAGCGCGATTCAGATTGCGTCATCTGTGAATCTGTTGGGGCGGTATGCAAATTGGAGTGAGTCTAGGGTTTCTGGCATGATGGCGTTGATGTGAGCCATGACCAGCCTTTCAAAGCACTTCATGGCTACCGACGTGAGTGCTACAGGGCGGTAATGGTTTAGGCAGGCTACCTTCGCTTTCTTGGGCACAGGGACTACGGTGGTCTGTTTGAAACATGTACACAACCGTTCATAAGTTTAGGGCCACTTAAAAAAAAAAAGTCCTTGTTGAAAGAAAAGCTAATTTTTTGTCCATTAAAATAACATTAAATTGATCAGAAATACAGTGTAGACATTGTTAATGTTGTAAATGTTCTTAGGTGAGTAAGCTCTTTTCGGTGACAAGAGACAGTAGCAGCAACATTATGTACAAAATGAGAAACAATGTGAGGAAAAAAAATAAAAAATACAAAACAAAAGCCAGCCCCTCCGGCACCATTCTCTACTGAAACGCCGATTAAGAAGTTTACATGTCCTAATAATTCGAAAGGTTGCTCAGAAAACCAGGGGTTTGAAATTGCTGTATGCTTTGTTTGATTTGACCTTACACCGATTAAAATAAGCAGAACAAAGTGCTTAAAAATCGGTGTAGAGTCGAAATTGAACTAAGGATACGCCGATTTAAAACCTGGTTTTCTGAGTAATCTTTCCAATTATTAGGACATGACTACTGCCATACTTGGCCTACTGTCATAACCAGTTTAATATTGAATTATTAATGTGCATATAAATGTACTCAGTCTGAATCTATTCTCCACACTATCAGGAGACACAGCAGAGTTCCAAGGCACCGGACAAGAGGAGCCATCCATTCCCAGGCTAGATCTCCCTCCCCAAGCCAGCACTTACTGTACCGTCTCCTCTCCCCATTCAAATAAACGGTTTCTACAGCAACTCCCTGCCATGATTAGAAGTGTAAATATTGAAGCAGGGATTTCAGCATAAATTAAAGAGCGGGAGTGAGTGACAGAGCGAGAGAAAGAAAGAGCCAGCGTGAAATGGTGTTAATTCCCAACGGAGGTTTTGCAAAGTGATTGCCTCGTTATTCTCTTGTTTAGCAGTGAATGAGTTCGGCTGCTGGCAGCTTGGCTGTATTGTTGCGTTTTGTGTAGTGCCATCTTATGGGATGAACAGTGCCATAAGTAAGGAGCTGGCAGTACAGCCTCATCCCCACTCTCCTATTGTTGTCGTTTTACAGGCTTTGGGGAACAGAAACACTAAAAGAAATCGATAGCTTCTATCAGTGTGAAAGTCGTGCGGAGAAGAAACTAAGTGTTCGTGAGAAATAGAGGATCAGAGAACAGCATTAACTGTGTTGAGGGAAAATTATTTTATTGAAAGAGAAGATTCCTTTATCACGGTGAATCTAAAACAAACATGGAAAGATACCTTTGGGAATACGAGCCAATGCATACTAATAAATGGTCTGCATTTTCCTGTGAGTTACATGGGGATGTTATAGTCAATGAACTAATCACTGATCATAATCTTGATGTGATTGGCCTGACTGAAACATGGCTTAAGCCTGATGAATTTACTGTGTTAAATGAGGCCTCACCCCCTGGTTACACTAGTGACCAAACCCCCCGTGCATCCGGCAAAGGCGGAGGTGTTGCTAACATTTACGATAGCAAATTTCAATTTACAAAAAAAAAAAACAATGACGTTTTCGTCTTTTGAGCTTCTAGTCATGAAATCTATGCAGCCTACTCAATCACTTTTTATAGCTACTGTTTACAGGCCTCCTGGGTCATATGCAGTGTTCCTTACTGAGTTCCCTGAATTCCTATCGGATCTTGTAGTTATAGCAGATAATATTCTAATTTTTGGTGACTTTAACATTCACATGGAAAAGTCCACAGACCCACTCCAAAAGGCTTTCGGAGCCATCATCGACTCAGTGGGTTTTGTCCAACATGTCTCTGGACCTACTCACTGCCACAGTCATACTCTGGACCTAGTTTTGTCCCATGGAATAAATGTTGTGGATCTTAATGTTTTTCCTCATAATCCTGGATTATCGGACCACCATTTTATTGCGTTTACAATTGCAACAAATAATCTGCTCAGACCCCAACCAAGGAAGATTAAAAGTCGTGCTATAAATTCTCAGACAACCCAAAGATTCCTTGATGCCCTTCCAGACTCCCTCTGCCTACCCAAGGACGTCAGAGGACAAGAATCAGTTAACCACCTAACCGAGGAACTCAATTCAACCTTGCGCAATACCCTAGATGCAGTTGCACCCCTAAAAATTAAAAACATCTGTCATAAGAAACTAGCTCCCTGGTATACAGAAAATACACGAGCTCTGAAGCAAGCTTCCAGAAAATTGGAACGGAAATGGCGCCACACTAAACTGGAAGTCTTCCGACTAGCTTGGAAAGACAGTACCGTGCAGTATCGAAGAGCCCTCACTGCTGCACGATCATCCTATTTTTCCAACTTAATTGAGGAAAATAAGAACAATCCGAAATTTCTTTTTGACACTGTCGCAAAGCTAACTAAAAAGCAGCATTCGCAAATGGAGGATGGCTTTCACTTCAGCAGTAATAAATTTATGAACTTTTTTGAGGAAAAGATCATGATCATTAGAAAGCAAATTACGGACTCCTCTTTAAATCTGGGTATTCCTCCAGGGCTTCATTGTCCAGAGTCTGCACAACTCTGCCAGGACCTTGGCTCAAGGGAGATACTAAAGTGTTTTAGTACTATATCTCTTGACACAATGATGAAAATAATCATGGCCTCCAAACCCTCAAGCTGCATACTGGACCCTATTCCAACTAAACTACTGAAAGAGCTGCTTCCTGTGCTTGGCCCTCCTATGTTGAACATAATAAACGGCTCTCTATCCACCGGATGTGTACCAAGCTCACTAAAAGTGGCAGTAATAAAGCCTCTCTTGAAAAAGCCGAATCTTGACCCAGAAATTATAAAAAAAACTATCGGCCTATATCGAATCTTCCATTCCTCTCAAAAATTTTAGAAAAAGTTGTTGCGCAGCAACTCACTGCCTTCCTGAAGACAAACAATGTATACGAAACGCTTCAGTCTGGTTTTAGACCCCATCATAGCACTGAGACTGCACTTGTGAAGGTGGTAAATGACCTTTTAATGACGTCAGACCGAGGCTCTGCATCTGTCCTCATGCTCCTAGATCTTAGTGCCGCTTTTGATACCATCGATCACCACATTCTTTTGGAGAGATTGGAAACCCAAATTGGTCTACATGGACAAGTTCTGGCCTGGTTTAGATCTTATCTGTCGGAAAGATATCAGTTTGTCTCTGTGAATGGTTCGTCCTCTGACAAATCAATTGTAAATTTCGGTGTTCCTCAAGGTTCCGTTCTAGGACCACTATTGTTTTCACTATATATTTTACCTCTTGGGGATGTCATTCGAAAACATAATGTTAAATTTCACTGCTATGCGGACGACACACAGCTGTACATTTCAATGAAACATGGTGAAGCCCCAAAATTGCTCTCGCTAGAAGCCTGTGTTTCAGACATAAGGAAGTGGATGGCTGCAAATTTTCTACTTTTAAACTCGGACAAAACAGAGATGCTTGTCCTAGGTCCCAAGAAACAAAGAGATCTTCTGTTGAATCTGACAATTAATCTGGATGGTTGTACAGTCGTCTCAAATAAAACTGTGAAGGACCTCGGCGTTACTCTGGACCCTGATCTCTCTTTTGAAGAACATATCAAGACTGCTTCAAGGACAGCTTTTTTCCATCTACGTAACATTGCAAAAATCAGAAACTTTCTGTCCAAAAATGACGCAGAAAAATTAATCCATGCTTTTGTTACTTCTAGGCTCGACTACTGCAATGCTCTACTTTCCGGCTACCCGGATATAGCACTAAACAAACTTCAGTTAGTGCTAAATACGGCTGCTAGAATCCTGACTAGAACCAAAAAAATTTGATCATATTACTCCAGTGCTAGCTTCCCTACACTGGCTTCCTGTTAAGGCAAGGGCTGATTTCAAGGTTTTACTGCTAACCTACAAAGCATTACATGGGCTTGCTCCTACCTATCTTTCCGATTTGGTCCTGCCGTACATACCTACACGTACGCTACGGTCACAAGACGCAGGCCTCCTAATTGTCCCTAGAATTTCTAAGCAAACGGCTGGAGGTAGGGCTTTCTCCTATAGAGCTCCATTTTTATGGAATGGTCTGCCTACCCATGTGAGAGACGCAGACTCAGTCTCAACCTTTAAGTCTTTACTGAAGACTTATCTCTTCAGTAGGTCCTATGATTAAGTATAGTCTGGCCCAGGAGTGTGAAGGTGAACGGAAAGGCTGGAGCAACGAACCGCCCTTGCTGTCTCTGCCTTGTCGGTTCCCCTCTTCCCACTGGGATTCTCTGCCTCTAACCCTTTTACAGGGGCTGAGTCACTGACTTACTGGTGTTCTTCCATGCCGTCCATGGGAGGGGTGCGTCACTTGAGTAGGTTGAGCCACTGACGTGGTCTTCCTGTCTGGGTTGGCGCCCCCCCCCCTTGGGTTGTGCCGTGGCGGACATCTTTGTGGGCTATACTCGGCCTTGTCTTCGGACGGTAAGTTGGTGGTTGTAGATATCCCTCTAGTGGTGTGGGGGCTGTGCTTTGGCAAAGTGGGTGGGGTTATATCCTGCCTGTTTGGCCCTGTCCGGGGGTATCATCGGATGGGGCCACAGTGTCTTCTGATCCCTCCTGTCTCAGCCTCCAGTATTTATGCTGCAGTAGTTTGTGTCGGGGGGCTAGGGTCAGTCTGTTACATCTGGAGTATTCTCTTGTCTTATCCGGTGTCCTGTGTGAATGTAAATATGCTCTCTCTAATTCTCTCTTTCTTTCTTTCTTTCTTTCTCTCGGAGGACCTGAGCCCTAGGACTACCTGGCATGATGACTCCTTGCTGTCCCCAGTCCACCTGGCCATGCTGCTGCTCCAGTTTCAACTGTTCTGCCTGCGGCTACGGAACCCTGACCTGTTCACCGGACGTGCTTGTTGCACCCTCGACAATTACTATGATTATTATTATTATTTGACCATGCTGGTCATTTACGAACATTTTAACATCTTGACCATGTTCTGTTATAATATCCACCCGGCACAGCCAGAAGAGGACTGGCCACCCCTCATAGCCTGGTTCCTCTCTAGGTTTCTTCCTAGGTTTTTGGCCTTTCTCAGGAGTTTTTCCTAGGGAGTTTTTCCCAGCCACCGTGCTTCTTTCACATGCATTGCTTGCTGTTTGGGGTTTTAGGCTGGGTTTCTGTACAGCACTTTGAGATTTCAGCTGATGTACGAAGGGCTATATAAATAAATTTGATTTGATTTTGATTTGATTCCCCATTTCCACAGCATATTTAAGCAACAAGGTAGGGGGGGTTGTTCTCAGGCACGACACACACGTCAAACCCCAGGTGCCTTATTTCTATTATAAACTGGTTACTAAGATAAATAGAAGAGTAAATAAGTATTTTTGCGTCAGACCAGTGCTATATTGTCTGATATACACCCGGCTAAAATGCTGTTTCAGCCAAACAGTATCCAGTCCCAAGAGAACTCCAGCAGAAGGAATAAATACTCTTATCACTGCAGAGAACAGAGGACACTCACAGGATCCCTACATAATGTCTATAGAAGACTAACATGATGAGGCTACAGAGCTGTGAGACAGCAGGGACATGGGGTGGATTAAGTCCTGTCTTATAAACTGCTTCCATTAGCTTCTCTGACATTATCAAACTATAATGAACATAAAATACAACATGCAACAATTTAAAAGATTTTAATGACTTACAGAACATGAGGAAATCAGTCAATTGAAATAAATTAAATAGGCCTCACAATGGGCCTCAGGATCTCGTCACGGTATTTGCACATTCAAAATTGTCATCGATAAAATTGTGTTCGTTGTCCATAACTTATGCCTGCCCATACCATAACCCCACCTCCACGGGGCACTGTTCACTATATCAACAAACTGCTAGCCCACAACGCCATACACGAGGCCAGTTGGATGTACTGCCAAATTCTCTCAAACGATGTTTGAGGCAGCTTATAGAGAAATTAACATTAAATTCACTGACAACAGCTATGGTGAACATTCCTGCAATCAGTATGCCAATTGCGTGCTCCCTCAACTTGAGACATCTGTGGCATTGTGTTGCGTGACGAAACTGTTCATTTTAGAGTGGTCTTTTATTGTTCCCTGCACAAGGTACACCTGTGTAATGATCATGCCGTTTAATCAGCTTCTTGATATGCCACACTTGTCAGGTGGATGGATTATCTTGGCAAAGGAGAAATGATCACTAACAGGGATGTAAATAAATGTGTGCATGTATTGAAAATGTACGTATGGAAAATATCCTCTTGAAAGTAAACCAGTTGATAAAGAATAGGCCTTGTGTTCCAATGGGCTCTAGATAAATGCATTAATGTCACACGTTCTACACAAACAGCCCAGTGTTTGTCTGTGAGATAGAGCTATGGTGAACATAGCTCTATCCGGATGCTGGAGTGAGTAGTCGTGCTGTACTTCGCTCCGCAGGTAATATTACATTTCAACGGAACGATTTGATTAGTGATTTGATTAGTGTAATATTAGCTAGCTAGCTACATAGTTGTCTTTGCATCAAGGATAAAGGTGTAGGTGTAGCTTTGAGAAACTAACAAGGTTAGCTAGCCAGCTGTATTCGTTCGTTCGCACCGTTTTCCAAACGGTGTCAACACCACAGCCACTGCTAGCTAGCCAACTTTACCAACTAGCAGTACTGTAGAAACTAAATATATTACAACGGAACGTTTTGATTAGTGTAATGTTAGCTAGCTACATAGTTGTCTCTGTATCAAAGATAAAAGATAAAGGTAAACGCAGCCACTGCTAGCTAGCCAACTCTACCCGCTAGCAGTACTGTATCATTTTTAGTCAATAAGATTTTTGCAACGTAAGCTTAACATTCTGAACTTTCGAGTTGTGTAGTCCACTTGTGTAGCTAGCAGGACTGACCTTGTGTTAGCTAGCCAACGTTTAATTACTTCTGCGTTGTGAAAGGAACTAGACACGGACACGAATGATCCATTGGTAGTTTGTTGTAACCAAGTATTGGTGCTAACCGTGTGTTATTGGATGATAGCATGCTAGTTAGCTACGGCGTCATAGGATACGGTGCACTGGGTGGGTTTCACGGAAGAATACTGTACCAAGTTATCTAGCTGAATAAACTAAGTTTGAGCATATTCCTGGAAACATTGAACCACTGTAGTTTACATCAATTATAATTTCTAAAGTGGAAGTTGGAAAAGTTATATTTGAGTGTTTCAGTGAATGGTTAGTGAGGGAGGCCCTGCTCTCTCGCTTCCCCAGTTGTTTAGTTAATTTTCATTCCAATCTCCTTTGCATTAGTGTAGCCTCTCCTGTAGCCTGTCAACTATGTGTCTGTCTATCCCTATTCTCTCCTCTCTGCACAGGCCACACAAACGCTTCACACCGCATGGCCGCTGCCACTCTAACCTGGTGGTCTCAGCGCGCACGACCCACGTGGAATTCCAGGTCTCCGGCAGCCTCTGGAAGTGCCGGTCTGCGGCCAACAAGGCAGAGTTCATCTCAGCCTATGCTACCCTCCAGTCCCTCGACTTCTTGGCGCTGACGGAAACATGGATTACCACAGAAAACACTGCTACTCCTACTGCTCTCTCCTCGTCTGACCACGTGTTCTCGCATACCCCGAGAGCGTCTGGTCAGCGGGGTGGTGGCACTGGAATCCTCATCTCTCCCAAGTGGACACTCTCTTTCTCCCCTGACCCATCTGTCTATCTCCTCCTTTGAATTCCATGCTGTCACAGTCACTAGCCCATTCAAGCTTAACATCCTTATCATTTATCGCCCTCCAGGTTCCCTTGGAGAGTTCATCAATGAGCTTGATGCCTTGATAAGTTCCTTTCCTGAGGATGGCTCACCCCTCACAATTCTGGGTGACTTTAACCTCCCTACGTCTACCTTTGACTCATTTCTCTCTGCCTCCTCCTTTCCACTCCTCTCCTCTTTTGACCTCACCCTCTCACCGTCCCCCACTACTCACAAGGCAGGCAATACGCTTGACCTCATCTTTACTAGATGCTGTTCTTCTACTAAACTCACTGCAACTCCCCGACCACTACCTTGTATCCTTTTCCCTCTCGCTCTCCTCCAACACTACTCACTCTGCCCCTACTCAGATGGTACTGCGCCGTCGCAACCTTTGCTCTCTCTCTCTCTCTCTCTCTCTCCTGCTACTCTCTCCTCTTCTATCCTATCATCTCTTCCCTCTGCTCAATCCTTCTCCAACCAATCTCCTGATTCTGCCTCCTCAACCCTCCTCTCCTCCCTTTCTGCATCCTTTGACTCTGTCCCCTATCCTCCCGGCCGGCTCGGTCCTCCCCTCCTGCTCCGTGGCTTGACGACTCATTGCGAGCTCACAGAACAGGGCTCCGGGCAGCCGAGCGGAAATGGAAGAAAACTAGCCTCCCTGCGGACCTGGCATCTTTTCACTCCCTCTCCACATTTTCTTCCTCCGTTTCTGCTGCTAAAGCCACTTTCTACCACACTAAATTCCAAGCATCTGCCTCTAACCCTAGGAATCTCTTTGTCACCTTCTCCTCCCTCAATCCTCCGCCCCCCCCGCGGATGACTTTGTCAATCATTTTGAAAAGAAGGTTGACGACATCCGATCCTCGTTTGTTAAGTCAAACGACACCGCTGGTCCTGCTCACATTGCCCTACTATGCTTTGACCTCTTTTTCCCCTCTCTCTCCAGATTAAATCTTGTGACTTGTGATGGCCGGCCGCCCAACAACCTGCCCGCTTGACCCTATCCCCTCCTCTCTTCTCCAGACCATTTCCGGAGACCTTCTCCCCTACCTCACCTCGCTCATCAACTCATCCTTGACCGCTGGCTACGTCCCTTCTGTCTTCAAGAGAGCGAGAGTTGCACCCCTTCTCAAAAAACCTACACTCGATCCCTCCGATGTCAACAACTACAGACCAGTATCCCTTCTTTCTTTTCTCTCCAAAACTTTTGAGCGTGCCGTCCTTGGCCAGCTCTCTTGCCATCTCTCACAGAATTACCTTCTTGATCCAAATCAGTCAGGTTTCAAGACTGGTCATTCAACTGAGACTGCTCTTCTCTGTGTCACGGAGGCTCTCCGCACTGCTAAAGCTAACTCTCTCTCCTCTGCTCTCATCCTTCTAGACCGATCTGCTGCCTTTGATACTGTGAACCATCAGATCCTCCTCTCCACCCTCTCCGAATTGGGCATCTCCGGCGCGGCTCACTCTTGGATTGCATCCTACTTGACAGGTCGTTCCTACCAGGTGGCGTGGCGAGAATCCGTCTCCGCACCACGTGCTCTCACCACTGGTGTCCCCCAGGGCTCAGTTCTAGGCCCTCTCCTATTCTCGCCATACACCAAGTCACTTGGCTCTGTCATATCCTCACATGGTCTCTCCTATCATTGCTACGCAGACGACACACAATTAATCTTCTCCTTTCCCCCTTCTGATAACCAGGTGGCGAATCGCATCTCTGCATGTCTGACAGACATATCAGTGTGGATGACGGATCACCACCTCAAGCTGAACCTGGGCAAGACGGAGCTGCTCTTCCTCCCGGGGAATGACTGCCCGTTCCATGATCTCGCCATCACGGTTGACAACTCCATTGTGTCCTCCTCCCAGAGTGCTAAGAGCCTTGGCGTGACCCTGGACAACACCCTGTCGTTCTCCGCTAACATCAAGCCGGTGACCCGATCCTGTAGGTTCATGCTCTTCAACATTCGCAGAGTACGACCCTGCCTCACACAGGAAGCGACGCAGGTCCTAATCCAGGCACTTGTCATCTCCCGTCTGGATTACTGCAACTCGCTGTTGGCGGGCCTCCCTGCCTGTGCCATTAAACCCCTACAACTCATCCAGAACGCTGCAGCCCGTCTGGTGTTCAACCTTCCCAAGTTCTCTCACGTCACCCCGCTCCTCCGCACACTCCACTGGCTTCCAGTTGAAGCTCGTATCTGCTACAAGACCATGGTGCTTGCCTACGGAGCTGTGAGGGGAACGGCACATCCGTACCTTCAGGCTCTGATCAGTCCCTACACCCAAAGAAGGGCACTGCGTTCATTCACCTCTGGCCTGCTCGCCTCCCTACCTCTGCGGAAGCACAGTTCCCGCTCAGCCCAGTCAAAACTGTTTGCTGCTCTGGCACCCCAATGGTGGAACAAGCTCCCTCACGACGCCAGGACAGCGGAGTCAATCACCACCTTCCGTAGACACCTGAAACCCCACCTCTTTAAGGAATACCTGGGATAGGATAAAGTAATCCTTCTAACCCCCCCTACCCTCCCCCCTAAAAAATATATAGATGTACTATTGTAAAGTGGTTGTTCCACTGGATATCATAAGGTGAATGCACCAATTTGTAAGTCGCTCTGGATAAGAGCGTCTGCTAAATGACGTAAATGTAAATAGAGAAAACCATTCAACAGAGGGTGACTGTATGGGCACAATAAACACACCTCCCTTCGCAAGGCCAGACGTTGAGCTCCGAGGCACACTGGGACTGCCTCCAGAATTCTGACACTCCTGGCTCCCTTCCGTGAACTCACACACAAACAAACACCTGGCTTGCAGCCATGGACATGTAGTTCTTGTCTGACCGTCTAAGAGCCCTCGTCCTACTTTGGGTCTTTCTGTAACATATACAGTGGGGAGGGTGATAGTGTTACAATCCAAAACAGCCAGAACGGTCCTAAACGACTCCCACAGTAGGTGACATTCACGTCTGCTATACTTAGACAACCACACACAGAGACACCCAGCCATAAAGACCCAGACATCTTCCTATGGGTGTAAACACATTTTTATAGATCAGAGCAGGGCCAGACAAACACACCAACAGGCCCTCCCACTGAAGCGGAGCCAGTTACTCCACACAGGCCAGTCAACCAGGCCAGTCTGCAGTATAAAACACTGTCCATCAACCAGTCTCTCTGTACTGACATGCCACTGATCAGTGTACTGGAGGCTGTAGATTGACAGAGTGGCCAACTCTCCTGGAGAGCTACTGTGTATTATAGCTCCTGCCTTGCTCTAACACAGCTGATGCAGCTAATCTAGGTCTTGATGAGCAGCTGATTGGTAGAATCTCAGTATCCAGTAGGTCTGCAGGAAGAGGGTAAGCCACCACTGGTTTACGACATCTCTAGTCATGCTCAGACTGTCACTACTACAGTATTATTCAGACTGAGTGTCTCTGGGACTAACCTAGTGAGGAAACGGTCACTTATTCTTTCTGCTCAACACACAGCCTCCTCATCTCCAGTCTATTATGTCCAAAACACATGACAGACAGATGATTAAATCCTAAATGTTTTTCACCAAGCTTTTTGAGCAGCTTTCTCCAGTGGTTAGCTTCAGGGAGGACTATTCTGGACTGATGTGCAGTGTGCTTCTCCGATATTCCCACCCCCCAGACTCCGATACCTTCCCCCCCCCCAGACTCCGATACCTTCCCCCCCCCAGACTCCGATACCTTCCCCCCCCCAGACTCCGATACCTTCCCCCCCCCCCAGACTCCGATACCTTCCCCCCCCCCCAGACTCCGATACCTTCCCCCCCAGACTCCGATACCTTCCCCCCCCCCCCCCCCGACTCCGATACCTTCCCCCCCCCCAGACTCCGATACCTCCCCCCCCCCCCAGACTCCGATACCTACCCCCCCCCCCCCCCCCCGATACCTTCCCCCCCCCCCCCGACTCCGATACCTTCCCCCCCCCCCGACTCCGATACCTTCCCCCCCCCCCGACTCCGATACCTTCCCCCCCCCCCCCGACTCCGATACCTTCCCCCCCCCCCGACTCCGATACCTTCCCCCCCCCCCCAGACTCCGATACCTTCCCCCCCCCCCCCAGACTCCGATACCTTCCCCCCCCCCAGACTCCGATACCTTCCCCCCCCCCCAGACTCCGATACCTTCCCCCCCCCCCAGACTCCGATACCTCCCCCCCCCCCAGACTCCGATACCTTTCCCCCCCCCCCAGACTCCGATACCTTCCCCCCCCCCAGACTCCGATACCTCCCCCCCCCCCAGACTCCGATACCTTTCCCCCCCCCCCAGACTCCGATACTTCCCCCCCCCCCCCCCCAGACTCCGATACCTTCCCCCCCCAGACTCCGATACCTCCCCCCAGTGATGGGTGAAGCCAGAACTCTGAAGTCAGACTTCCCATGGAGTCGGACTTCAGAGAATACTAATGAGAAGGACTGCGTCAGTGCCACAGCACAGATCTCACAATATAATGTAGGCAGAGAACACACACAGAAGACAACTTCCAGAGAGCGAGCGAGCGGGTAGAGCGAGCGAGAGAGACAGCGAGCGAGCGAGGGGGGTAGAGACAGCGAGAGAGACAGCGAGCGAGCCGGAGGGGTGGGTAGGGTGGGCGAGCCGGCCGGCCGGAGGGGTGGGGCGGGCGGGCGAGCCGGAGGGGTGGGGCGGGCGAGGCAGACAGACTGAGCGAGGCAGACAGACAGAGCGAGGCAGACGGATGTTTCCCACTGTAAAACCATAAGGACATTGACTTACGATCCAGTCCGTTGACGTAGCAGATGGAGACCTCACAGTGTCCCCACACGGCACTGACGATAGGGTACAGCCTCCTGCCCTTTAACCCTCTGAAGGCCACGCCCAGGTACTGGCCGTCCACCATGAAGCTGAGCGTGCCCTCGTCCATGTCCAGCACCACCAGCAGGGCATCCGGCAGAACAAACGACTCGTCTGCCTCCAGGAAACACGGGTATGTTGGTGCCGAAGTGGAGGCCAGCCGGTTCTTACTGTCGTGGTAGAGTCTGTTCCGGCCCAAGTCCCAGCCCCACGACTCACAGTCAGAACCCACCAGGGCCGTGTAACCCACAGAGTGTAGAGGAGAGTCAGCCGTGCCCACCCCTACGACAGCGTGTGTTCCTCGTTGTCTCGCCGGCCAGTGGATCCTCCAGACATGGAGCCCCCGTGTGTAGCCCACCTGGCCGCGGATGCAGTCAGTGCTCTGGGCCACCGGGTGGCGGTGGAAGGTCAGCTTGTCATCCTCCTTGACAAAGACGTTGAGCGAGCGGTCCTCTGGGTTCCAGGCGTGGTGGAGCTGCAGGTCAGAGGTCGCAGGGGGCATGTCCAGAAGTAGGTCAAGACGAGGAGGCCGGCAGAAGTCTGGACCCCGCAGCTCACGGCGGACAGGCCGATATGAGGGCTCACCCCGTGCATCAACCGACTTGATGCTGCCCGAGATCTTCTGACCCATCGCTGGAGAGGGATGGAGGGATAGAGGGAGATGGAGGGCAGAGCGAGGGTGGTATGGGACTTCTCGCCGTTACCTCATGGGCGCTGTGGCCAGAAGGGCAGTCGTCCCTGGCTGAGAACCACTCTCAGAGACACTCAGTCCACTGTCAGAGGAACCTCGCTCCTACAGGAGACACATAGAAGAAAACATTACTTGACATTATCATGACATATTCTCACACCAAACTCCTGTTACACACAGCAGCAATGGCAAGACAATACAACAATGAAGGCCCTTTTCCTTACATATTCAACTCTCAAACAGACAGGCTAATGCAGCTGGCTTCCTTCACCCAGAATAAAAACAGTCAAAAGAGCAGAGAAAGGGGGAGGAGAGGAAGCACAGGAGAAAGAAAGATGTATCAGTCAGAAACGGCCCCGGGCTGCTCTGTAGTTCCTAACAGCTCTCTGGAAGAAGGGGGAACATCTGAGCAACAAAAAGGAAGGATGAACTCTTCTGACTCACTCAAAGACATTCCTCCTCGGTTACCAGCCTCACGCCAAGGGAACCACCCCTACAGACAGTGTGTGTGTCAAACCCGACATGAACCAAACGAGACTGCACCTCCCCAGAAATGTAGCTGCTCAGTTTTAACCACACACTGAACAGAGATTGTATAACATACATTGTATAACGAAACAACAAACGTGGGGTCACTCGCATGCACACAATGAAAAGGCCTGTGTGTGTGTGTGTGTTCTTAAAAAGTAAGGATATTCAGACAGAACGCTAACATTACTCAGATTTTACTCAGGCCCTTTCAGAAGGAGTGGAGACTAAAGACCAAAAAGATTTGAGAAATCATTCCACAACAAAGATCTCAAAACAGTCAGTTACCGTGACAGATGTTACATGACTATCTCTGGCACAGTCATCCTGCCACTACATTTCCCATAAACCCACTGACACCCCTGTGCATCCCTGTTACCCAGCCCTGGGCCCAGCTGTTCCAAAAACACTCCCTCCCTGTTTTTGAGGAGAACGAGACCTACTCTGCTTCCAGAGAACAGAGAGAGAACCCTTAACTGTCACCCTGCACCTCCCTGTGAGAGCAGAGCTGCTGCGGGGACAATGGAGGGAATAGGTCACACTCTGAACCCAAACTCCAGGGGGAGAGAGAGAGGTGGTGAGGCAGAGCTGGCTAGCCAGCTCCAGATTGAACAACCACATAAACTATTGTCTGTGTGAAGTAGGATGTACCTGCCTGTGTGTGTTCCAGACCTCATTTACATTATGCAGGCTCTACACAAATAACAGCTACACATATTTATTCATTTAGAAGTCTATAAATGACTCATGGTGCCATTTGTTCTGGAATGAAGGGTGCTATTTATCACAATGTATTGAGGCCCACAGACTTACTGATCACAGTCCTGCGCCTTCAGACATTCACTCTGCCTCTGTGTATGAAACAGACAGACACTTGTTTGCTGACTGAGGAGGTCCATCTTTGGTAATGAGTGGTGTGTCTAGTCTGAGGGAAGCTACTCGGCATCATATGAAGAGAGGAAAGAGAGAAATCAAATGGTGCATAATGGACAGTGACAATTACTCTCCTGCTG
The DNA here is from genome assembly GCF_901001165.1 of Salmo trutta. Lineage (NCBI taxonomy): Eukaryota > Metazoa > Chordata > Actinopteri > Salmoniformes > Salmonidae > Salmo > Salmo trutta. Next base: position 75,210,007 of record NC_042969.1, read on the forward strand.
ACCTCAACTTCATTGCCAAGATGTCTGCAGTCACATGTGCCCTCCTGTGTGAAGTCCAATCTCTGTGTGTGTGTGCACGCACTCGACCCCTTTGGCCAGTGTGTGAAGGCACACACACACCCACCCCATCTGGTGTTTCTACTAATCAGGGCCTCTATCTCCTCTTGAATATAGTTGTGGAGGAGACAAAAGGGAGAGAGATGACAGGAGATTGGTGGTAGAGTGAAAGGGAGATGCAAGCCCACAAGAGGAGACGGGTCTAAGGGAGCGCAAACACCGTGATGAATGTCGATCTGTCGCCATTATTCCTTTTTTATTTAACCAGGCAAGTCAGTTAAGAACAAATTCTTATTTACAATGACGGCCTACCCCGGCCAAACCCAGGCCAAGTGTGTGCCGCCCAACGGGACTCCCAATCATGGTCAGTTGTGATACAGCCTGGAATCAAACCAGGGTTTGTAGTGACTCGTCTAGCACTGAGATGCATTGCCTTAGACCGCTACACCATTTGTTCAGCACAATGTGTTTTAGGAATCCCCCCGCCGGTGGGGGTCAATGCCAAACATTTTAGTGCGATTCTACATGGCTTGCAAATTATGGCTCACACTCTGTTCAGAGGTGCTAAGTACTCTGTCGGCAAACGCTACCGGTGTGTCTGTGCCTTAAGGGAGGAAATATGGAGTGATGAACAGAGGAAAGGAGGTAGATGACAGGTAGAGGAGTGGAATAAGAACATCAGTTATTCTAGCAGATCTCTGTTGGTATAGGTGAGAGCAGCTGGCATGTAGAAGGCCACTGCTAGCTGGCTGGCGTTGGCAGTGTCGTTGTCAGCATATCAAAACACAGAGACTGGCCAGACAATACAAGGTCACACAGACTCATACATGCCTTGAAGACGCATTATAGCAAGATCGAGTGACAGCAGCTTTGAACCGACACATACACAGAAAACGGACATGAACAGATATGCAGTTTTGCACACTCACACCGTCTGAGTTGTAGAGCTTTTAAATAGCAGATTCTCTTTTTCCAAGAGAATTTGACATTCTATCCTCCGTCTCCCCTTAGTTCTCCTCTCTCCGCCACGTGCCATCCCTTATTGCCAAGATAGAGGCGCTTCCCCACCATCATGTGCTTTGTGGAAGAGCAGATGTCCATCACAGACCTAACTCAGTGTAAATGGAATCCCATAACATTGTGTTGTGTCACGGGCCATTGGCTGGCTGGGGGATCAATACAACGCTACTGGAGCCCAACCTCTCTAGAAATGACTATTGAGCAGAGGGGAAAACACCACAGTGATATGTTACGTATTGGAAGATAAGGGGTTACACTGTTTATTAATGTGAGATTCTGAGAACAATTCCATTGATACAAGGTGGGCGGAGTCTGAACTATTTCAGTGTTCCAGTCCATCTGAGCCAGGACTAGCAGACAGAGGTGTGACTGAACTGTTAGGGCAAGCACATCCCTAGTCGTACCCACTCAACCTAACAAATATGACTTGTTCTAACAGTAACTTAAATACAACACTGAGGGATTTAATGTGAGACTGAATAATAGGACACTGCCACAGCACAAGTATGACAACAAACCATAGGATACTGTTACTTTGAGTAAAACATCTTGATATTGAGTTTGCTTTACAGTTTACTGTTAAATGCAGAGCACATCTCACAGGACAGAAAAGACAGTGACTTATTCACTCTCCTACGCTCCAGATTTGTGTAACAGCACATCTTAACAGCTAATCATCTGTCATCTCAACCCTAGAGGAAGTGCCTTCTCTCGCTCTCTCTGTGTGTGTGTGTTAGCCAAACAGCTGTGGAATGATAGAGTACCACAAAGCTCCCTTCATTTGACATTCCCTATACTGAGTCTCTTTAGCACAACGCAGCTTGAACGCAACAGTACCACACGAACGAGACAGAGAGCGCAAGAGGGGGAAGATGGAGAAAAACAGAAAGAGACTTCTTACCATGTGAAGCGATATCCAAAGTCAAGCTGGTCTCAGCATTTAGCTTTCTCACGACTCAAGGCATTTTGTACGCAAACACCAGGAGGAGAGAGAGGGAATCTCAGACTTTTCCTGAATGCCTTGTCCAACTATTGCCAGAACACAGTGGATTGAGAGAGGAAGACCATGAGAGAGAAATAGGATAGAAAAAGAGTATGTCAGTAAGTGACGTCACAACAGGAAAACAGTCTAGCCTCAGTCAGTTCCCAGCTACGACAGGAAAACAGCCGCTGGAAGGAGCGAGGGAGGGGAAGAAAGAGGGAAAGAGCGAAGGAGGGGGCTAAGCACGAAGCAACAGAAAGTATTTCCCAACGATTACAAAACAATCTAGTCTCGCTTGCTCTGTGCTTCAAGTGGAGTGAGAGAAAAAAAAAAAGAGCAGGATCGACGTGCCACTGACCAAACCGCCTAGAAGAGACATGCCACTCAGAGCTGAAAGCCTCCCTGGCTGGAATGTACTTCGCTGGTTGCTGCAGAGACAGCCTTGTGAGTGAGTGCACTGTAGGAGAGACTGAAGAGGGAAACTGAGGGAGAAAGAGGAGGGCGGGAGGGCAGAATGATGGTGGGAGAGCTGTATCATGTTACTCCTCTCACAGACGTCATCTTCCAAGTATGGAGAGAGCATGAAGACATACTTGTTCATGTTAACATTTCAACCCTCTCCTGTCTAACCTTCTCACTGTTCAGCTTTGCAACCATGCCCGCCTCTTCTCTACCCTTCTCAGTGCCTATCCATCCCCTATCATGTTTCTCCCCTGAGAGACAAGAAAGCCTTCCCACCAACTCTACTCCCACACATTTTAGAGAGTGGCATTCCTCTCACCATGCCCTTTCCTCAATCTGGGGTGGCTTATTAAATCACACAAGCTGTAGAGAGCAGAGTCAAGTCTATACCCCACACAGATTCTACAACCACCAGCTAATAAATTGAAATGCACACTGTATAAAAAGCCCAATGCAGCTTCTGCGTATGAGTACATTAGGATGTTTCTGTTCCATTGCTTTGTTTTCACATGGGCTCCTGTTCAGTGACATCATTGCGACGTGTTTGACCTCTGTGTGAGACTAAAGAGCTCCCTTCGTCAGAGCAGAGGAGTCCCGAGGCCAGCACAGAGCACAGGCTGGAAACCCTGTCACCCCCACTGTGTCTACATTCCAGTCCATTTCAACCCTCACCACACAATGTTGACAAAATACAGTCAACCATGTACGAGTCAGTCAACTAGCTAGTAACAACCGTTACCTCAACTGTCAAACACACAGCACCACACAGAGAAGGGAGCATTGATCATTAACATGAAGAGCAAGTGGGACAAAGTGGGGAGATGAGAGGGAAAGAGATGGTTAAAGACGAAGGCAGAGTGAGGGAGAGGGGGACAAGGTGGGGAGATGAGGGAAAGAGATGGCTAAAGACGAAGGCAGAGTGAGGGAGAGGGGGACAAGGTGGGGAGATGAGGGAAAGAGATGGCTAAAGACGAGGAAGGCAGAGTGAGGGAGAGGGGGACAAGGTGGGGAGATGAGGGAAAGAGATGGCTAAAGACGAGGAAGGCAGAGTGAGGGAGAGGGGGACAAGGTGGGGAGATGAGGGAAAGAGATGGCTAAAGACGAGGAAGGCAGAGTGAGGGAGAGGGACAAGGTGGGGAGATGAGGGAAAGAGATGGCTAAAGACGAGGAAGGCAGAGTGAGGGAGAGGGGGACAAGGTGGGGAGATGAGGGAAAGAGATGGCTAAAGACGAGGAAGGCAGAGTGAGGGAGAGGGGGACAAGGTGGGGAGATGAGGGAAAGAGATGGCTAAAGACGAGGAAGGCAGAGTGAGGGAGAGGGGGACAAGGTGGGGAGATGAGGGAAAGAGATGGCTAAAGACGAGGAAGGCAGAGTGAGGGAGAGGGGGACAAGGTGGGGAGATGAGGGAAAGATGGCTAAGATGAAGAAGGCAGAGTGGGGGACAAGGTGGAGAGAAAGAAAGAAAGCAGTCAAAGAGCAACAGAACACGTTTTGCAGAGGAAGGGTAGAAACATTACAAATCAAACTGTGTGCATACACACTACAACAGAAAAGATGAAACAGAAAAACCTTGCAGGACACTAGCTATAAAATAGTAACACGTCATCACAAACAGCTATCTTGACAGATTGGTGCTATATATATATATATATATATAATATAATATATATATATATTAAAACAGACCCACACAGACAGTGAATATGAATCACTTCACGACAAAGATCAAAAGGGAGTTTGAGAGCCAGGGTTGTTCAATGAGGCCATTAGTCCAAATGACTTCCCATCTCACATACAAAAAGGAGACTGAAGAGCACAATAGCACCCCCTTACCCACTGCTTCTTCTGTAATCCAGCTCCTCCAGATTTGCACCCAGCTGAGAGCAGAATGGCTAGTTCCCTATAGAGCTGGATCACAGAAGATCAGACAGGCATCATACCCTAGCACTGCTCTGGGGGTCAGTAGATGCATTGCCACAAGTTGGATCCAGATAGTGAAGTATTTGAAACCTGGCCCCAGTACAGATATAAAGCTGCTTGTTCCAAGTCCTGTCAGACTTTGCAGGAGCGGTTTTACTGGAAGCTCAAGGTGTATTCTAGAGGCGTAATCCACTTGGGTTGAGTACACATACCCAGGTGCTATTAACGGAGGTCAGTCAAGTTGAAAGGTCAGCAGGTGTCTCCTCTTTCACAACTCCTTGTCTATTCCTTCTCATGCTCCTCCTTTGTAAACTCAAAATCCCTGTGCTACAATCCAGCTGCCTGCCTTGCCAGAGCCACACATCCTTCCCATCAGCCAACAGTTAGGCAAATTAATGGAAAGATTACAGATAATGATACTTGTCACCACACAATAGCACCGTACTGGCAACAACAAAGCCCAGAAAAACAGGTTTGAGTAGCACCTGGGAACTGACTGTGGCAGGTTGATGCTACACATGGGTAGAACTAGTGCACGAGACGAGAACCTCCTATACAATTTATAAAGGGCTTGGACAAATAATGCTCTAGAATGAAATCCACAATGGGGTGACGTGGGTTATCAACGTAGTCTAGCACACACTGTATATTGTCTATGTGGTACTAGTGTCATGACGTTGACCTGTGGGTAAGGTTTATGACCCCCCCCCATATATACCTTTCTCCCTTCCCCTCTCTCTCTGACCCTACTGAAGGACTGTTGAATAGCCTTTGTTAAATATAGAGAGTCTGCGAACATCAAACAAGTGGGGGGAAAGGAACCATATTTCGGTAATAGAACCAGTTGGAAATATACCAGGTACTTAACCTCTCTAGGGTAGGGGGCAGTATTTTCACATCCGGATAAAAAAACATACCCGATTAAATCTGGTTATTATTATTGTATAACATAATCTCCTAGGAGTGTCATCTGATGAAGATCAAAGGTTAGTGCTGCATTTAGCTGTGGTTTGGGTTTTTGTGACATTATATGCTAGCTTGAAAAATGGGTGTGTGATTATTTCTGGCTGGGTACTCTCCTGACATAATCTAATGTTTTGCTTTCGTTGTAAAGCCTTTTTGAAATCGGACAATGTGGTTAGATTAACGAGAGTCTTGTCTTTAAAATGGTGTAAAATAGTCATGTTTGAGAAATTGAAGTAATAGCATTTAAGGTTTTTGAATATCGCGCCACTCGATTCCACTGGCTGTTGACTAGGTGGGACGATTTCGTCCACATTCTAGTTATCAGATTCACATGGAATTGTTGTGCAATTTAAATGTTTGATATTGAAACTGTTTGTTAGGAGTTTCAATGTAATTTTAGCTTCCAATTGAGAGAATTGGGTTTTCATAAGGAAAGAGCCCTGACCAAATCAGCCCCTGTGAAGAGACAGGGGCTATAAACGATGAAACACACCCTTCTCTCCTCGCCACTGTATAAGTCAGTGACGAAAACGTAACCAGCCTGTACCGGGTACGTGAGGTCTGCAGCCTCTGCGTTAAAAGGACACACACGTCAAGTATAGAACTAAGCCAACCTCAGCGTGAGCTTTGGTTGCGAATGGTATGAACTTTGAACTTTTATTCACTACAGAAGTGATACTTCCTAGCCGTTGAGTTAGCAGCGGCCGCTGTAGACGTGGGCTAGGAAAGGACGGACGAGGTATCCAGTCTAACACACAACGAAGATACTACAACGTATCCATTTGACCACCTGTGACATTCTTCCGAGGACAGGAAGAACTGTTGGCCAACACGGCCAGCATCTACGACCAACCTACCGAAGCGCAGCTCAGAGTAAATATTTATTGCATTTTCCTTTTCCAAATGGGCGGTCATTTAGAATGCATACGATACTGTATTTAAAATGGCATAGCTGCTTTCTCTGTTCCTCAGTCTTCCCGCTCTTTCATTCAAGCCCAACCCCCTTTCTTTGTGTAACAAGCCGCCATGCCGGTTTAGCCCACATCCTCCTATCATTTCCTTGTAACCATATCTGTTTGTGCATTTCTGTGAATTATTTAGTTTAGTAAATAAATGATTTTAAGACAATTGATGTATGGATGACTCATAGTGAAGACTGGGTTTGTGCAGATAACCAACAATTTATGACGTTTGGAATGAGATTGACGTGAGGTAAACTAACATTAAAGGAGACTAATCGATCAGATATTAATATCTGAAAGTTATTAGGAAAATTATAACTTTAATCTGAATATTTTCCTTGGTGCCCTGACCTAGACAATTAGTTACACGATTAATCAGTTTAATCGCGTAATTATGATTACAGAGAGTTATTTGATAAACATGTCTTCTGTTTTAATGATGCCAAAGACACGACACTAGTATCATGCAGTTGGTTAAAACCCAAGGCATTCTCTCCAGGTCCACAGCACATCTCAGCTGTTTGGGCTGAGCCCTGTTCAAATATTAATAGGTACCCAGGCTGAAGGCTCTGGTTACCTGGGTGAGCAGGTAGATATGCCCAAACTGGTCTGATCAGGTTCCCCACCCTGCCCCATGGGTAACAAACGGGAACAATCTCATTGGTGGCTCCAACAGGAATGAACAATCAAAAGCACTCTGAGCCAATTGGCATCATGACATGTCCTGGATCTTTTATTAGTATCACTGAATAAAACGACAGCACCTCATCTCTGCAGCTTTGTTGCGTCAGGAAGGTTGAGTGGTGCAGCGGTCTAAAGGCACTGCGTCGCTAGAGGCATCACTACAGACCGTGGTTTGATTCCAACCTGCATCACAACCAGCCGTGATTTGGGGTCCCATATGGTTGCGCACAACTGGCCCAGCACCGTCCGGGGTAGGCTGTCATTGTAAATAAGAATGTGATCTTAACTGACTTGCCTAGTTTAATAAAAATGTAAAAAATAAAAAAATCCACTGGTTTTGTTCACATTTTACACTTTGAATGTGTCTGAAATGAAGTCAGTGACCAATAAAGGCATTGGGTACATCAACTGTGAGGAGCCAATTATTAGTAGCCGAGTTATGCTGGCTGTGCTCACTTGTTAATCCATCCGAGAGCTGGCATCCACAGCAAACCACCACATCACCAAGTCCTAAGATAACAGGTCAATCCCTTGACAGTGGTTCTGCCTACTTCCTGAGGAAAAACAGAAGGGAGCCAATGAGGCAGCAGGTAGAATCAGGACAGTACATAGACAGTGTCTGGAAACATTACTAGCGGTCAAATCCTTGCTTCCTTAATCCTTGCTTCCTCACCTCTCTTAAAAGTGGATTGCAGGAGAGGATCCAATGAGACAACCAGTAGAAGACAGGACACAGGCCTAGACAGTGATGTGGGATAAGTCTTGGGAGGTGAAAGATAAGGACACTAAAATGTAAGGTACTTCACTTGAGTGTAGGGCAATTAAGAGTCAAACAGTGACCTAGTAAACCTGAGGGTAAGGGACTTCACTAACCTGGATGTGCAGAACACTTGGCTATGCATATTATTAGTACATTTGGATAGAAAACACTGACGTTTCTAAAACTGTTTTAATGATATCTGAATATAACAGAACTCATATGGCAGGCAAAAACCCTGACAAAAATCCAACCAGGAAGTGTAGAAATCTGAGATTTGTAGTTTTAAGTGATTGCCTATACTTAGGGTTCATTTTGCACTTCCTAAGGCTTCCACTAGATGTCAACAGTCTTTAGAACGTTGTTTCATGCTTCTACTGTGAATATTGAGCGAACGAGAGGGCCTGGAGTCAGATGAGTGAGGAAATTACATGAGCTCAGAGGCACACGCTCACGTGAGAGTGTGAGCTGTGTTCCTTTTCTTTTCTGAAGACATTGGAATTGTCCGGTTGGAATATTACTGAAGATTTGTTAAAAACATCCTAAAGATCGTTTGACATATTTCTACGAACGTAAATATAACTTTTTTTGACTTTTCGTCGTGACATTTTCGCACGCTTCCTGCATTTGTAGTAGTGGACTGAATGCGCGAACAAAAAGGAGGTATTTGGACAAATGGACTTTATTGAACAAAAGGTAAGTGAATATTTATATTATTTCTGAGTTTTATTGACTCCACAAAATGGCGGGTTCGGTTTCGTGTGAACGCTGTACTCAGATTATTGCAGTGTGCTTTCGCTGTAAGTTTCTTTAAAAAAATCTGACAGTGGTTGCATTAAGGAGAAGTGTATCTATAATTCTTTGAATTACAGTTTAATATTTGATCAACGTTTGAGTATTTCTGTAAATTGATGTTCTCATTCACCGGAAGTTTTGGGAGGCAAAACATTTCTGAACATTACACGCCAATGTAAAATGTTTTTTTTTGATATAAATATGAAATGTATCCAGCAAAACATACATGTATTGTGTAACATGTCCTATGGAGTGCCATCTGATGAAGATCAAAGGTTAGTGATTCATTTTAGCTGTATTTCTGGTTTTTGTGACACCTCTCCTTGCTTGGAAAATGGCTGTGTGGTTTTTCTTGTTTAGGTGCTGTCCTAACATAATCTAATGCTATGCTTTTACCATAAAGCCTTTTTGAAATCAGACAATGTGGTTGGATTAACGAGAAGTGTACCTTTAAAATGGGATATAATAGTTGTATGTTTGAGAAATTTCAATTATGAGATTGTTGTTTTGAATTTGCCGCCCTGCTATTTCACTGGCTGTTGAATAGTGTGTCCCGCAGGTGGGATGGTCACGTCCCACATACCCCAGAGAGGTTAATGTTTTTTCTCCACAATTTTGTGATATCCAAATTGGTAGATACAATCTCGTCCCATCGCTGCAAATCCTGTACGGACTATGGAGAGGCTAAGGTCGAGAGCCATGCGTCCTCCGAAACACGACACTGCCAAGTCACACTTCTTGACGCACTGCTCGCTTAACCCGGAAGCCAGCCACACCAATGTGTTGAAGGAAACACCGTACACCTTGCAACCGTGTCAGCATGCATGCGCACGGCCCGCCACAGGTGTCGCTAGAGCGCGACGGAACAAGGACATCCCGGCTGGCCAAAACCTCCCCTAAACTGGACTGATTGTGCGTCACCTCATGGGTCTCCCGGTCGAGGCCGGCTGCGACACAGCCTGGGATCGAACCCGGATCTGTAGTGACACCTCAAGCACTGCAGTGCCTTAGACCGCTGCGCCACTTGGGAGGCCTGCAATCTCAATGTTCAGGCGACTCCTCTTCAAACATTAACCAGGTGTGTAGTGCCTCAACGCCTGTTTGCTGGCTAAATTGGCCATTAGGCCTGGGCGGAATTGATGAAATGACTCTGTCGATGTAGTACATTTCTCAGCCTCAGGCAAACAGGCCTCTAATCACAATGTGACTACAAGGTCTCTCGTGTACAGAATAATTCCCAGCCTCCACACAAACACACACACACACTTCTCTAGACAACAAACATATCCTCACGGTGCCCCTGCTGCTTCCACCTTCCAGCAAAATAGACCCAAACACACACTTAACAAATCCAAATCAGCACCAAACTCCATCCTCAATCAAGTGATGAACCACTGGAGACTAGACTACCCAGCCAAGACTACATCCATCAGCTGTGTAAAGTGCTGCCGCCTCCAGTTTCACTGGGTGGAAACCTGGTTCTAATTGGGAGTTTATCCACCTGCTGAGTCTCCAGATGTTGCTGGGCGGAACTGGGGGCTCTCTGCCACTTGATGAGACTAGAGGAGATGAGAGATGTCAGCCCTGATTAATACATCACGCCTTTCTCATTACAGCTACTTTCACCTCTCCCACAATCTCCCCGCTCACTCTCCCTCAGTCTCCAGCGGTCAGCAGCAATTAAGCAAAATGAAGATTGGAGAGCAGGCCGTTTGGTAGCTAAGGCGCTAAATAAAAACTTGAGTTAAAGCAGTGGGAGTAGGATGTGATATCTATTGGCTGCTGCTGTAAAGCTGCAGTTTCATAGACTATAAAAATAAGATTGTATAAGCAGAGGCCTGTTAACCTCTCTGGGGTATGTGGGACGCTAGCGACAGCCAGTGAAATAGCAGGGCGGCAAATTCAAAACAACAAAAATCTCATCATTCAAATCTCAAACATACCTATTATATCCCATTTTAAAAAGATACACTTCTCGTTAATCCAACCACATTGAAATCGGTCAAAAAGACTTTACAGCGAAAGCATACTGTATAGGCAATCACTTGAAAAACTACAAACCTCAGATTTCCACACTTCCTGGTTGGATTTTTCTCAGGTTTTTGCCTGCCATATGAGTTCTGTTATTCTCACAGACATCATTCAAACAGTTCTGGAAACTTTAGAGTGTTGTCTATCCAAATCCACTATGCATATCCTAGCTTCTGGGCCTGAGTAGCAGGCAGTTTACTACGGGCACGCCTTTCATCCGGACGTCAAAATACTGCCCCCTACCCTAGAGAAGTTAAGTTACACAGCTGAATAGCAACAGCATCCTTTTCACTCTACAAAAAGTTATCTTGAGAAAAGGTACTGCGTTTTGTTCAAAAGAGTTCCAGGTATGCCAGTGTGCTCCAAGAGATAGTGGTGTGGTTCTCACATCCATGTGGAGATTAATCCAAAGGATACTCAACATCAAATGAACAGAAAAAGGACTCTGAAGAAAAAAAAATATAATAATTCAACCTTTTAGGAATCTTAATCTGAGATCCATGTAGCATACATGCAAATGTTTCCATAGCAGGGCAGACTATAGTGCATACGATAAGGGATATATCAAGGGCACTTTGCATCATATGGAAAACCTGGGGGGGGGGGGGGGGGGGGAGGAGAAGTTGGACATGCTGGGCAGATCACAGTGCCCTTCCCTCAGGCCAAAAGTCCAGCATCATCATGACTGATCTGATTGAAGGGGTCATCTATCCAAGCGCACCAGGCCCACAGGCAAAAAGAAACAGATGTGAGAGATGGGCAGCAGGTTGGAACAGCAAGAGTTGAGACTCTTATTGCTCTTCCTTTACAATTGACCACCTGTTTCCTGAATCTTCTTCAGTAAGGGTCTTTATTATTTCACTGTGCCCCCCCCCACCTTATACACACACAGCTCACGCCGAGGTTACCGTGACTCTAGCACTTAAAATCGATAACCACTCTTTGTGGACAGACCGGTATGAGGGTTGAATGGGCATTGAAAAGATAGTGGCACTAAGGTCACAGCAAAACAAACAGTGAAAAAAAAGATCAGATTCCTCATTTGTTTGGGTACTGGTTTCTCTCAACACTAAAACAAGTCATTATCTTTAGGTAAGTCCCCAAATGACTGGCACACACACACACACAAAAAAAACAGCAGGTATGTACTACATCAAGACAATGATGATTTGGCTTGGGCTGCATCAAGCTCATATGTGCCCACTGGGCTAATCAGAGAGAACTGTGGGAAGCTGCTTCTTTGATTTGACTGGAGATCAGATCCCATCCATTGGTGTAGGCTGTTTATCCTCTTGAGGATATCCTACCATAGGGGGCGCCACAGCGCATTTTGGAAAAAATTCATTCCCATTTTCAACGGCCTACTAATCAAACTCAGAAGCTAGGACATGCATATACTTTTATATGGATAGAAAACACGCTAAAGTTTCTAAAACTGTTTGAATGGTGTCTGAGTATAACAGAACTCATATGGCAGTCAAAACCCCAAGACCGATTGAAACAGGAAGTGGGATTCTGAATTGTGGACTCGACTTCACAGCCTTCCCTGTAATTCACAACGTGAAAAAACGTTCATTGAGCACTTTCTAGTGCTTCCACTAGATGTCCCCAGTCTTTACAAAGTGTTTTGAGCCTTCTACTGTCGAAACTCAGTGAAGGAGACGCTGTGGCAATTGGTCACAAGTGGGAGGGCCATCAGCATTGTGACGTCAGCGGCCGTGTCTACCCCGACCTTTGGAAACACAATGAAATCGTCCCACTCGAATCTTATTGGCTCTCTTGTTGAAACAGGCCCTGAAGATTAATGTTATACAACGTTTGACATGTTTGAACGAACCTAAAGGAGGGAAAAAAGTTACTTTTCGTAACCTAAGTCCCGCGCCCGGATCAACATTTGGATACAGCCTTCAGACGCGCTAACAACAGCAAGCTAATGGAACATAAAGGATGGACTTTTTCGACCGAAAATACATTTGTCGTGGACCTGGGATTCCTGGAAGTGCTTTCTGATGAAGACAACTAAAGGTAAGGGATTATTGACAATATTATACAAGATCAGATGTGATTTGCGATTGTTCCAAGATGGCGCCGAGCTAGGTTTTCTAGCTCATTTTCTGAGTATCGCATCCCCTTTTATCTCAAAGTGTGATTACCCTATAAAGTTAATTTAAAATCTGTTATGACGGGTGTTTTCAAGAGATATTCATCTATAAATCTTAGATTGACAATATAAAATAAAAAAATCGTTTTCGAATAGTAATTTATGAAATTGTAGCACTTTCCCGGGACGCATTTTATGGGAAAATAGTTAGCCAACGTCAGACGCCGATGTAAAATGCTGTTTTTATATAGAAATATGACCTTTATTGAACAAAAGAATGCATGCTGTGTGTAACATGATGTCCTAGGTGTGTCATCTGATGAAGTTTGTAAAAGGTTAGTGCTGCATTTAGCCGTTTTTTGGTTATTTGTGATGCATGTGGTTGGTCGGAAAATTCAAATACTTTTACCATGTACTCCTCTAACATAATCTAATGTTGTGCTTTTCCTGTAAAACCTTTTTGAAATCGGACGACGAGGGTCGATTCAAGAGAGGTATATCTATAAAACGATATGAGACAGTCCTATATTTGAAAAAAAAAATAAAAAATATTGAATTGTGTTATGCTAATGTCGCTAGGAGTTTTCGCTGGAAAATGATCCCGCTAACGGGATGAGAGTCAAGAGGTTATCTCCCAAATAAGCAGTCTTCCTTCTACAGTATCAACAAGCAGGGCTGCCACAATCGCATAACTGACAATTATGGGCAATAACCATGAACTTTATTTTCAAGTAGATATAGTTCACCCAATAGCAGTTTAGTACCGGCCAAACTTCTGCTAGGGTGATTACACAGAGAACATTACTACATCATCATGACAAGCACAGTGACTCAGAAAGCCTATCGCAGAAAACAAAAAACTTCAGGTAAATAACTGAAGAACTTTTTTTTTTTTTTTTACATGAAGCAAGTAAAGTTGGTAATCATTTTACAAGCACAAGGGGCATCAAAACTTTATTGTATTCATTAAGTTGTAGCGTTATGTACTACAATAAAACCATTAAAAAAATGACAACTGTGTCCATTTCGCCTGACAATTAATAGTTACCCAACATTTAGAAATCTTCACAGCCCTAAACAACAACAGGTAATGGCAAGGTATGACAGACCTCACCTTGCCATTTTCTGTCTTCTCCAATTCTAGAAAAGACAATCATAGCAGCGCTGAGGCTGCTTCAATTTAGCTCACATGCACTTGGGAATGCAATTTATAGGGTGTGGTGGTGGAGGAAAACCCTATGGTACAATTGAGTGTTTTGCAGGTCAGGGGGAGAGAGGCTGGAAGAGTGAGTACTGTTTTCAATGATTTGACATTTCTATGGAAGACAGGGGCAAGCCATTTATCAGCGTGAGCCACTGGGGATATAAAAATACCTCCATCTCCCTTCAACCCTGTGCTCTTCATCTCTCCACAAAACACTCAGGGTGTGTTTCTCCCCCAGACTGTACTTGACTTGTATACAAGTGCCGGGCTGAATAGCGTCGTCGGCACAAACATTAAATGGTGAAATAAAATTAAAATCTGCATGTCTTGCCAATGCAGCATGGAGATGAATCACCCTGGGTGCATCTCATACACCGCTCCCTCCTTCCTCACTCCACCACCCCCATGAGACAGTAAATTAGCTCCCAAAATACCCAGCCGGCCCACCAGACACCACAGCATGAGCCTACAGACAGAGGGATTCTATAAGAACACAATCCTGAGACATGAGGCTCTGTCCAACCACTACTGGTCCACCCTGGCAGAGAGCACATTGCAGGCCCATCACTGATAACAGGCATAATTAAAGTCATGAAATACTAAGAGATTGTTATTAAAATGAGAAAGACATTTGAAGCCCTGAGGCTCCGAGAACCCTCGAGACCAAAAACTAGAGCAAGGATGCAAGTACAGTAAACCTTCACTGCAAACTCCACCTGTTGTCAGTAATTTAACTAATTTGGAGCAGTCAGTTAATTGTACTCCACAAAGCCTTGGCGACTGGTAATGATGCATGTGGATTCATTTTGAACAAACAACGCGCAGGCAAACAGTGTGCATTCGGAAAGTATTCAGACCTTGACTTTGTCCAAATTTTTACGTTACAGCCTTATTTAAAAAAAACGTACTAAATTGTTTTTCCTCCCTCATCTAGCTGCACATAAAACCTCATAATGACAAAGCAAAAACAGGTTCAGAAATCTTTGCAAATGTAGTAAAAATAAACTGAAATATCACTTTTACATAACTATTCAGAGCCTTTACTCTATACTTTGTTGAAGCACCTTCGGTAGCGATTACAGCCTTGAGCTTCGCACACCTGTATTTTGGGAGTTTCTGCCATTCTTCTCTGTAGATCCTCTTAAGCTCCGTCAGGTTGGATGGGGAGCGTTGCTTCACAGCCATTTTCAGGTCTCTCCAAAGATGTTTGATCGGGGTTCAAGTCCGGGCTCCGACTGGGCCACTCAAGGACATTGAGACGTGTCCCGAAGCCACTCCTGTGTTGTCTTGGCTGTGTGCTTAGGGTCATTGTCCTGTTGGAAGGTGAACATTCACCACAGTCCAATGTCCTGAACACACTGTAGCAGGTTTTCGTCAAGGATCTCTATACTTTGTTCCGTTCATCTTTCTCTGAAATCCTGACTAGTCTCCCAGTACCTGCCGCTGAAAAACATCCCCACAGCATGATTTTGCCATCACCCCGCTTCACCGTAGGGATGGTGCCAGGTTTCCTCCAGACGTTACTTGGCATTCAGACCAAAGAGATCAATCTTGGTTTCATCAGAACAGAGAATCTTGTGTCTCATGGTCTGCGTCCTTAATAAGTGCCTTTTGGCAAACCCCAAGCGGACCGTCACGTGCCTTTTACTGAGGAGTGGCTTCCGTCTGGCCAATCTACCATGAAGGCCTGATTGGTGGAGTGCTGCTTGTCCTTCTGGAAGGTTCTCCCATCTCCACAGAGGAACTCAAGAGCTCTGTCAGAGTGGCCATCGGGTTCTTGGTCTCCTCCCTGACCAAGGCCCTCCTCCCCCGATTGCTCAGTTTGGCCAAGCGGCCAAGTCTGGGAAGAGTCTTGGTGGTTCCAAACTTCTTCCATTTAAGACAGATGGAGGCCATGGTGTTCTTGGGGAACTTCAATGCTGCAGAAATGCTGTGCCTCGACAATCCTGTCTCAGAACTCTATGGACAATTCCTTCAACACCATGACTTGGTTTTTGCTCTGACATGCCCTGTCAACTTATAGACAGGTGTGTGCCTATTGAAATCACTACAATCAAGTTGCAGAAAAAGGATGCAGCTGAGCTCAATTTGGAGTCTCGTAGCAAAAGGTCTGAATACTGAACTACCATTCAAAAGCTGAGTCACTTAGAAATATCGTTTTCCATGAAAACATACATGAAATTAGTTGCTAAATGAAAAGGAAATACTCAAGACGTTGACAAAGTTATAAATAATCATTTTTAATTGAAATAAGTGTCCTTCAAACTTTGCTTTCATCAAAGAATCCTCAATTTTCAGCAATTACAGCCTGCAGATCTTTGGCATTCCAGTTGTCAATTTGTTGAAGTAATCTAAAGATATTTCCCCCCAGGCTTCCTGAAGCACCTCACAAGTTGAATTGGCTCTTACATACCATACGGTCAAGCTGCTCCCACAACAGCTCAATAGGGTTGAGATCCAGTGACTGCTGGCCACTCTGTTATAGACAGAATACCAGCTGACTGCTTCTTCCCCAAATAGTTCTTGCATAGTTTGGAGCTGTGCTTTGGGTCATTGTCCTGTTGTAGGAGGAAATTGTCTCCAATTAAGCACCGTCCACAGGGTATGGCATGGGTTTGCAAAATAGAGCGATAGCCTTTCTTCAAGATCTTTTACCCTGTCTCCCACTTAACCACCACCAAAAAGCACCCCCAGAAATTACATTGCCTCCATGCTTAACAGATGGCGTCAAGCACTCCTCCAGCATCTTTTCATTTTTTCTGCGACAAATGTTCTTTGTGATCCGAACACCTCAAACTTAGATGCATCTGTCCATAACACTTTTTCCCAATCTACGTCTGTCCAGTGTCTGTGTTCTTTTGCCCATCTTAATCTTTTATTTTCATTGGCCAGTCTGAGATATGGCTTTTTCTTTGCAACTTTGCCTAGAAGGCCAGCATCCCAGAGTTGCCTCTTCACTGTTGATGTTGAGACTGGTGTTTTGCGAGGACTATTTAACTTCTTGAGGGCCGGTGGCAGTATTCGGAATTTTGGATGACTGACGTGTCCAAAGTAAACTGCCTGTTACTCAGGCCCAGAAGCTAGGATTATTATACCTTTATTTCAACAAGGAACACAGACAGACCAAGTTCTCTTTTACAGCTGGGCCCTGTGTATACATGTTTACACATACAGTTTATGGACAATGATTAAAAAACTAAAACAATACAAACAAAACGATCACAGATAACACAAAAATACAACATATTTAATTTACACATAGTAGAATAACCTAAGAGCACAAAAACTTGCATTACCCGAAACAGTTACAAGCAATACAAAAATAAAAATGCTCCAATAAATATTTAAAATGAGCAGGGGGGACAAGTCTCAAGTTTAAGTTTAGTCTGCAGGCTATTCCATAGGCAAGAAGCTTAACAGGAAAAGGTAGCCATACCCAACTCTGTGGAAATCGCATGGGCCTCAAGTGTAATCCATGCTCGAGACCTGGTTTTAGGAATTATAATTATAATATTGATGAGTGATGATAAATAAGAAGGTAGCTTATTCAGAAGTGCTTTATAGACAAACACGAGAGCATGTTCTCGTCTCATGGACAGCGAAGTCCAACCCACATTTTGATATAAAACACAGTGGTGAGTTCTGTAGCTAGCACCCGTAATAAACCTAAGTGCGCAATGATAAGTAGCATCCAGCGATTTAAGTGTTGATGCCGTAGCATGCATGTAAATAATATCCCCATAATCTATAACAGACAAAAGTAGCTTGCACATTGTGTCTTCTATTTGTAGAGGACAAGCATGTCCTGTTTCTATAGAGGAAGCCTAGCTTGATTTTTAGCCGTTTACAAAGTTTGTCAATATGCATTTTAAAAGACTTTATCATCCAACCATATCCCTAAGTATTTATATGCAGGATATGCATATAACTGGTAGTATTGGATAGAAAACACTGAAGTTTCTAAAACTGTTACAATGTCTGTGAGTAAAACAGAACTGATATGGCAGGCGAAAACCCAAGGACAAGCCATCCGGGATTTTTTTTTTTTTTTTTGAGGTGTCGGCCCATTCAAATCTTTTTTATTGGGAAAATCAAAGGAATACCTCCCAGATTGCAGTTCTAGGGCAATACCTCCCAGATTGCAGTTCTAGGACTTCCACTAGATGTCAGTCTTTAGAAAGTTTCAGGCTTGTTTTTTGAAAAATGAGCTAGAATTTGTAGTTTCTTGGTGGCTCCCATTTTGACTGTAGTATAGTGCCGCGTGTGGATTTGGGCGGGCACTTTGTTATTTATCTCCGGTAATGAACATATTATTCTCCGTCTTCAATTGTATTGTTTACTTGCATATTAGGGTACCTGAGGATTGATTAGAAATGTAGTTTGACTTGTTTGGATGAAGTTCATTGGTAACTTTTGGGATTCATTTGTACGCATTTTGAACGAGGGAAACAGGTGGATTACTGAGTCAAGCGCGCCAACTAAACTGACTTTTTGGGGATATAAAGGACTTTATCGAACAAAACGACCATTTGATGTGTAGATGGGACCCTTGGGATTGCAAACAGAGGAAGATCAAAGGTAATTGATTTATTATTTTATCGCCATTTCTGACTTTCGTGACGCCTCTGCTTGTTTGGAAAATGTTTGTAATGTGTTTGTACGCGGGGCGCTGTCCTCAGATAATCGCATGGTATGCTTTCGCCGTAAAGCCTTTTTGAAATCTGCCAAAGCGGCTGGATTAACAAGAAGTTGAGCTTTTAAATGATGTATGACACTTGTATTTTC
Source organism: Salmo trutta (assembly GCF_901001165.1). NCBI lineage: Eukaryota > Metazoa > Chordata > Actinopteri > Salmoniformes > Salmonidae > Salmo > Salmo trutta. The sequence continues at coordinate 75,228,733 of NC_042969.1, forward strand.
ATGAATGTTTAATATTACGATTTTGTATTTGGCGCGCTCCGATTTCACCGGATGCTGTCGAATTTGATCCCGTTAACGGGATTGAAGCTGCCAGTTGAGGACTTGTGAGGCCTCCGTTTGTCAAACTAGACACTAATGTGCTTGTCCTCTTGCTCAGTTGTGCACCGGGGCCTCCCACTTCTTTCTATTCTGGTTTGAGACAGTTTGCACTGTTCTGTGAGGGGAGTAGTACACCGCGTTGTACGAGATCTTCATTTCTTGGCAATTTCTCGCATGGAATAGCCTTCATTTCTCAGAACAAGAAAAGACTGACGAGTTGCAGAAGAAAGTGCTTTGTTTCTGGCCATTCTGAGCCTGTAAATCAAGCTGATGCTCCAGATACTCAACTAGTCTAAAGGCCAGTTTAATTGCTTCTTAAAAAAAATAAAAATAATAAAATCAGCACAACAGTTCAGCTGTGCTAACATACTTGCAAAAGGATTTTCTAATGATCAATTAGCCTTTTAAAATGGTAAACTTGGATTAGCTAACAATCTGCCATTGGAACACAGGAGTGATGGCTGCTGATAAATGGGCATCTGTACGCCTATGCAGATATTCCATCAACAAATCAGCCATTTCCAGCTACAATAGTCATTTACAACATCAACAATGTCTACACTGTATTTCTGATCAATTTGATGTTATTTTAAAATGGACAAAGTGCCTTTCTTTCAAAAACAAGACATTTCTAAGTGACCCCAAACTTTTGAACGGTAGTGTATCTGTTTTTATTTTTAATACATTTGCTGAAATAAAAAATAAATTTTTTCACTTTGTCATTATGTGGTATTGTGTAGATTGATGAGGAAAATTTGAAAAAAGTATAGGGATTTGAATACACTAAATTGTGGAGGTCAGACATGCCCGTTTTACCAAGCGACATGATCAGCTTCCACAAAGCTTAGCCGAACGGGCAAGTCTGCCCAATGTATGCCAACCACTGATTGAAGAAACTATGTACTTAAAACTTTTGGGATAGGGGGCGGTATTTTGACGTCCGGATGAAAAGCGTGCCCAAAGTAAACTGTCTGCTACTCAGGCCCAGAAGCTAGGATATGCATATAATTGGTAGATTTGGATAGAAAACACTAACTTTCTAAAACTGTTAAAATAATGTCTGAGTATAACAGAACTGAAATGGCAGGCGAAACCGAGGACAAACCATCCCCCCCAAAAAAATTCTTACCACTGATCTCAATGGCTGGCAATTTTATAATAGGGTGAAATCGTGCCCGATTGCAGTTCCCAGGGCTTCCACTAGATGTCAACAGTCTTTAGAAAGAGTTTCAGGCTGGTTTTTGGAAAAATTAGCCAGAAATTTTAGTTTTTCTAGGTGGCTCCCATTTTGCCTGTAGTATTTCCAAGCGCGCGGTCTTTTTCTCCGGTAAAGACAATAACGATTCACCGTCTTAAATTGTATTGTTTATTTGCATATTAGGGTACCCATTGTTTGATTATTAACATTGATTGACTTGTTTGGATAAGTTCATTGGTAACGTTTGGGATTCATTTTGTATGTATTTTGAAGGAGGGAAACCGAGTGGATTATTGACTGAAGCGCGCCAGCTAAACTGAGTTATGGATATAAAGAAGGACATAACCGAACAAAAGGACCATTTGTAATGTAACTGGGACCTTTTGGAGTGCCAACAGAAGATCTTCAAAAGGTAAGGCATATATTATATCGCTATTTCTGACTTTCGTGTCGCAACTCCCTGGTTGAAAATGATTTGTTATGCATTTGTGTGCTGGGTGCCGTCCTCAGATAATCGCATGGTTTGATTTCGCCGTAAAGCCTTTTTGAAATCTGACATGGCAGCTGGATTAACAACAAGTTAAACTTTATTTTGATGTTAAACTTTCATGAAATCCAAGTTCAATACATTTATAGTAATTTCATTTGGCGCTCTGCAATTTCACCGGAAATTGTCGAAATGGGACGGTAGCGTCCCACTAATCTGCAAGAAGTTAAGACTTATGCAGTCTGATGTCTAGTTCAAATGTCTAGGCTTTAGCTCAGTGGGCTAAAATCATCTTGTGACTCGGAGACCCATGTTCAAACCCGGTCTGTCACACTGACAACCAATGGGTCATAACACACTGACCACCTTATAATATAATAATAAAAAATGTAAAAATTAAATCCCCTTTCCTGAAGGCAAAACTACATAGGACTCGGTAGTATTTTGTGATCACACTATGTATGCACTGTGAGCATTCATTTGACATCGGGTACCATGTTAGCAGTTAAAAAAATGGCAGGTCACTTTAGCAGTTAAATTGGCTCACACACACTAAAGTCATTAACTTATGTAGCAGCAGGCAAAGTGTATTTTTAGTTATATCATTTATGGGTCACTCAGCTTGGCCCTTTGACAGCCTCCCTAATTAAAAATGTAAAACAAAACCTTTCGTGACAAATATCATTTCAGTTTTTCACATCTTTGATCCTGTCCCCTGGCTTATTCTGCGTCACTGAGCTTGTCAAAACCCCCCAGGGAGCGATGAACCCCCCAGGAGAGATGACCCCGTTTGGGATGGACAGAGCCATCACTCATGTGGACAGGGATGTGATGACCTCTACTCATAACAGGGCCCTGCCGTGATGGCTTCACACACAAGCGCTGTATGCATTAACAGGCAAAACATGCAAACGCCGACCTCGAGGATAAAACATTTACAGTATATGTGGTCTGTCACTGCAAGCAGCACAACTCTAGGCCAGAGCAAGCAAAGTTGCTTTAAAAATACCTATGTAAATATATGTCAGTTGCCAACAAAATAATAGGGAAAATTGTACAGAAGAAAGAATTCCACGGACAGGAACAACTGCTGAGAACAAAAGATATATTAGATTGTGCAGTGTGGCAGGACCCACAAACCCGGAGCTGGGGTGTTAGAGGAACACTAGGCCCTGTGTAGAGCACATCACTGAACTCACAAGACAACTCTATTATTCATGTTGCAACTGCGCAACTAACAGCTTACACAGAGAAAACTGGTGAACCCAGAAAGAGGGATACCTAGTCAGTTGTCCAACTGAATGTATTCAACTGAAATTAGTCTTCTGCATTTAACCCAACAACTCGGAATCAGAGAGGTGCGGGGGGGGGGGGGGGGCTGCCATAGTCGACATCCACGTCTTCGTATTTTGGTTAAACTATCCCCAATTCAATGGAATTGCAACCCTCTGCATGCACAGTGCATTCTTCCATCACATGTACAGCTGATTCTCAAGATCTTGCACACTAATGAGATGCAATTGAGCCCACACTACTACACTGTCTGAGCCAAGGACTACATGCTTTCTGCTCAGTTTTGATTACAATACTGGGTGGGGTGAATATATTTTATATGACATGCATGATTTTTTTGTTAACTAATAAATAGTACCCTACATAAGTGTTTAAATAATTTCTAACTTGTTCATTTCTGCTAGTAAGTTTTTGCTACCATGTAGGGTTTCGCTTGCTTGAGCTTGCTAAGTGAGGTGTGTTAATTCATCTTACAAAGGAGTTGTTTAATCTACCTGCTTAACTATTTATCTGTAGAAAAAAAAAATTATTCAAATCTTTACAGGACAATGCCACGGGCATCATCTGATGACAATTCACTACAGCTAATGTAGAAGGAAAAGCTGTGTACATTTGCAAATTCTGTGCCAAATCATATGTGAAGAATGCAAAGATGCAGAATCACCTGGCCAAGTGCATAAAGTTCCCTCAGCGCTCATAACAAGCAACCTCTGACAAAAGTCCCTCTACATCTATTTGAGGTGAAAATGATGAATCAGACATCTTATCGATAGCAACAGCTCATGGTCCTCCTGGAATCAGACGTTTTTTTGGCTCAATGGAGGAATGTAGTCAGAAATGCTGATGAATGTCTTTCTCGAGCTGTGTATGCAACTGGTTCACCTCTGATGCTCACAAGCAATGTGTATTGGAAGAGATTTCTGAATGTATGCTGGGTGAAGAACACCAACCAAACATGCTTTATCTACTCATTTGCTGGATGCAGAGTTAAACAGAGTTCAAGTTAAGGTCAAGCAAATCATAGAGAAAGCAGACTGTATTGCAATCATCTCTGATGGGTGGTCAAATGTTCATGGGCAAGGAATAATTAACTACATCTCCACCCCTCAACCAGTATTCTACAAGAGCACAGACACAAGGGACAACAGGCACACCAGTCTACATTGCAGATGAACTGAAGGAAGTCAATGACCTTGGACCACAGAAGGTATTTGCACTGGTGACAGACAATGCTGCGAACATGAAGGCTGCTTGGTCTAAAGTGGAGGAGTCCTACCCTCAAATCACACCCATTGGCTGTGCTGCTCATGCATTGAATCTGCTCCTCAAGGTCATCGTGGCACAGATAACAATGGATACACTCTACAAGAGAGCCAAGGAAATGGTTAGGTGTGTGAAGGGTCATCAAGTTATAGCAGCAATCTACCTCACCAAGAAAAGTGACAAGAATAAGAGCACCACATTTAAGCTGCCCAGTAACCCCCTTTGGTCTGGTGTTGTCATGTTTGACAGTCTCCTGGAGGGGAAGGAGTCTCTCCAATAAATGGCCATATCACAGTCTGCAGATATGGACAGTACCCATCAAGAGGATCCTCCTGGATGATGTATTTTGGGAGAGAGTGGTAAGCAGCCTGAAACTTACAGCAGTAGCCATTGCACAGATTGTCTTCCTCAATGTCATCCTGTCTGATATTCAGACTGCTTGCAGATGTAAGAGAAGAAATCCGTACTGCCCTGCCAACTTCACTGTTGCTCAAAGCAGAGGAAACTGCAGTTCTGAAGACTTCTGCCTGAAGCCCATACACGCCACAGAGTACATGTTGGACCCCAAGTATGCTGGCAAGAGAATCCTGTCTGGTGCAGAGATCAACAAGGCCTATGGTGTCATCATTAACATGTCTCGCCACCTTGGCCTGGATGAGGGCAAGGTTCTTGGCAGTCTGGTGAAGTACACTTCCAAGCAAGGGCTTTGGGATGGAGATGCAATATGGCAGTCGTGCCAAGATATCTCATCAGCCACCTGGTAGAAGGGATCTGAGGCTCTTTCTCCTGTTGCCTCCATCATCCCACCAACATCAGCCGCCTCAGAGCGCAACTGGTCCTTGTTTGGGAACGCATGCAACAGGCTGAACAATCAAAGGATTGAAAAATTGGTGGCCATCTGGGGCAAATTAGGCATTTTGAGCCTGACAACGAGTCATCCTGAACAAGGTTGGAAAGTGACAGTATAGGTGAGGCCTCAGAGTGATGTTCAAGAGGTGGACATTGAGGAGGTCCATGGAGAAGACACGGAAGCCTGAAGGGAAGACAACCAAAGCTTTAGTTTCTAGACCATCATTTTACAGATGTTTGTTGAAAACATTTTTGGGAGAAGCGATGGATCATTGGGGATCATTCAATATTCCCTTTCATTGTTCAGTGAAATCATCCCATGTGAAGAGTCAACTCATTTAAAAGTTCAATTCATAACTAATTTTTTTTTATTTCTATTGGAAGGATTTAATCATTTGTAATTACAGTGAGGGGAAAAAGTATTTGATCCCCTGCTGATTTTGTACGTTCGCCCACTGACAAAGAAATTATCAGTCTATAATTTTAATGGTAGGTTTATTTGACCAGTGAGAGACAGAATAAGAAAAAAAACATTAAAACGCATGTCAAAAATGTTATAAATTCATTTGTTTTTTAATGAGGGAAATAAGTATTTGACCCACTCAAATCAGAAAGATTTCTGGCTCCCAGGTGTCTTTAATACAGGTAACAAACAGATTAGGAGCACACTCTTAAAGGGAGTGCTCCTAATCTCAGTTTGTTACCTGTATAAAAAGACACCTGTCCACAGAAGCAATCAATCAGATTCCAAACTCTCCACCATGGCCAAGACCAAAGAGCTCTCCAAGGATGTCAGGGACAAGATTGTAGACCGACACAAGGCTGGAAAGGGCTACGAGACCGTCGCCAAGCAGCTTGGTGAGAAGGTGACAACAGTTGGTGCGATTCTTCACAAATGGAAGAAACACAAAATAACTGTCAATATCCCATGGCCTGGGGCTCCATGCAAGATCTCACCTCGTGGAGTTGCAATGATCATGAGAACGGTGAGGAATCAGCCCAGAACTACACGGAAGGATCTTGTCAATGATCTCAAGGCAGCTGGGACCATAGTCACCAAGAAAACAATTGGTAACACACTACGTCGTGAAGGACTGAAATCCTGCAGCGCCCACAAGGTCCCCCTGCTCAAGAAAGAACATATACATGCCCGTCTGAAGTTTGCCAATGAACATCTGAATGATTCAGAGGACAACTTGGTGAAAGTGTTGTGGTCAGATGAGACCAAAATGGAGCTCTTTGGCCTCAACTCAACTCACCGTTTTTGGAGGAGGAGGAATGCTACCTATGACCCCAAGAGCACCATCTCCACCATCAAACATGGAAGTGGAAACATTATGCTTTGGGGGTGTTTTTCTGCTAAGGGGACAGGACAACTTCACCGCATCAAAGGGACGATGGACGGGGCCATGTACCGTCAAATCTTGGGTGAGAACCTCCTTCCCTCAGCCAGGGCATTGAAAATGGGTTGTGGATGGGTATTCCAGCATGACAATGACCCAAAACACACGGCCAAGGCAACAAAGGAGTGGCTCAAGAAGAAGCACATTAAGGTCCTGGAGTGGCCTAGCCAGTCTCCAGACCTTAATCCCATAGAAAATCTGTGGAGGGAGCTGAAGGTTCGAGTTGCTAAACGTCAGCCTCGAAACCTTAATGACTTGGAGAAGATCTGCAAAGAGGAGTGGGACAAAATCCCTCCTGAGATGTGTGCAAACCTGGTGGCCAACTACAAGAAACATCTGACCTCTGATTGCCAACAAGGGTTTTGCCACCAAGTACTAAGTCATGTTTTGCAGAGGGGTCAAATACTTCAATCAATTTATAACATTTTTGACATGGGTTTTTCTGGATTTATTTTGTTGTTATTCTGTCTCTCACTGTTCAAATAAACCTATCATTAAAATTATAGACTGATCATTTCTTTGTCAATGGGCAAACGTACAAAATTAGCAGCAGATCAAATACTTTTCCCCCCTCACTGTAAGTCTACTTATGATAAGGTAAAATGTTTGCTTCTGTCTCCATATGATATGGTAAATATATCCAATGCAAAAAACACCTACATTGAAATGGTATTAATATTAATTTGCATATATTCCCATTAAATCCCACGGAAAGTTTCCACCTCTGAATATTCCCCAAAATGTGCAACCCTAGTGTTGACTCTTAAAGACTCAGTCAGGTACAAAGAATAACATTTTCCAGCTCTGCATTACTAGTCTCGGCTGGCCGGTGATTGACTGAACACTGAAGGACTTGTGTATTGTTCAGCGCACACCGGTGCTAAGGGGGACTTTGGGAAGTAGTGTTCAGTCACAGTCGTGTTCTGGTCAACAAGACTCACTGTGCAGGGACCACTGTCATGTCAAACCTGCTGGGAAGGCCTAGACTGAGTCTACTGCTGCCTAGCAAACATAGCCTAACTGGAGAAGCAACAGCCATCGTGTCGTGTGCCATCGTGCTGAGCCGCCATGCTGTCTCCATCTGGAAAGCTACTGGATGTGCAGGATTATGGTCAGCTTATCAAGGTCCTGTTGAACAGCTGATTTTTTACAATGTCATGTGTTCATGCAGGGCTGAACCCCCAGTAGCGCTCCTGGAACCCCCAGTAGCGCCCCTGGAACCCCCAGTAGCGCCCCTGGAACCCCCAGTAGCGCCCCTGGAACCCCCAGTAGCGCCCCTGGAACCCCCAGTAGCGCCCCTGGAACCCCCAGTAGCGCTCCTGGAACCCCCTGGCAAGAGGACAAGCGTTAATGTCAAGTCCTGCTGTTCCATTAGGCTGAGATGAGAAGGGGGAAGTGATGCGTGACTGACTATTCTGAGCAGGTCAGTCAGGGTGAGAATTATCTGTGTGCCCGTCTGTGGATAGTAGCGCAGAGACACTGCCCTGTGTCTGACCCAGGCAACGGGTACAACGCTTTGCATGCCAGATAGAACAGACTATAAAACAGATGAGAAAAAGCAGCAGAGCTGGAGTGAGTTCTCACTAACATACTGGAAGGAATACTTCCTGGTGCGTGATTTAGTGACATGACACAGCGATCTCTCGACCTATAAGACTACGGTGAACCTGACCATCCGCTGAACTAAACTGAAAGACCAATTTGGTGGGAAAACCCAATGCCATTCATGATTATTAGAACTTTACAAAACTCCCATCCTCCCAGATACATGTCACTGGGGACTAGGGCTTGATCTGAACAGCATGTGACAGAAAGAAAACAGATGTTTTGTTTGGGGGCAGTGCTGTGTGTTAGAGTTGGCTGAACCCAAGTGGTCCTTCATGCTACTCTATTTCTCTAATGCAAATAGGGAACGCGTTGATCTGTCACTTACACACTCACACATATTTGTCAGAAACTGCCCAGGGCTCTCGCTCACTCTATCAATTGCTCCCATCGTTCCCAAACTCAACCATTCCTATTATCTTTTAGGCAGCTACTCGTGATAAAGGTTAGAAGTGCCTGTCTCAAACTAATTGATTAAAAATACATTTGTAAAAAATTACGAGGGAAATTGCAATCTCATTAATTTTAAATAATTATCTCACTGTCAGATCAATTTGATCCACAGTCTTACTCCCATGTCTCTCCCTCCGGCCCCCTCTCCTCGCCTCTCCCTCCGGCCCCCTCTCCTTCCGGCCCCCTCTCCCTCCGGCCCCCTCTCCTCGCCTCTCCCTCCGGCCCCCTCTCCTCGCCTCTCCCTCCGGCCCCCTCTCCTCGCCTCTCCCTCCGGCCCCCTCTCCTCGCCTCTCCCTCCGGCCCCCTCGGTACATTTCCCTGTATCCTGCTCCCCATTTTCCATTTCAGTCAAACTGTGCTTTCCTGCTCTCCTCTCCTTTAGTTCAGACTCATGCAAAACCATAGTGGTCTTTTGCATGCCCCGTCTGGTCTAATCGGATTTAGGGGGAACAGAGGTGAACATGCTGTACATCAAGATTAGCATCAAAAGAGTCTGCCGACTGACTTATACACTAACACACAGTTACCTGGATACAAATGGGAGTAATATATTTGTATTAAGGCTCATTTTAGAATATCCAAGACCAGAAAGATGTGCAATGCATATCGATTGTCATCCTACTCATCACAAAAGTAAACTCAGCAAAAAAATAATTGTTCTCACTTTCAACTGTGTTTATTTTCAGCAAACTTGTGTAAATATTTGTATGAACATAAGATTCAACAACTGAGACAAACTGAACAAGTTCCACAGACATGTGACTAACAGAAATTGAATAATATGTCCCTGAACAAAGGGGGGGGGGTCAAATTCAAAAGTGACTGTCAGTATCTGGTGTGGCCACCAGCTGCATTAAGTAGTGCAGTGCATCTCCTCCTCATGGACTGCACCAGATTTGCCTGTTCTTGCTGTGAGATGTTACCCCACTCTTCCACCAAGGCACCTGAGCAGGTTCTCAGACTGGGGCGAAGGTTCACCTTCCAACAGGACAACGATCCTAAGCACACAGCCAAGACAATGCAGGAGTGGCTTAGTCACAAGTCTTTGAATGTCCTTGAGTGGCTCAGCCAGAGCCCGGACTTGAACCCAATCAAACATCTCTGGAGAGACCTGAAAATAGCTGTGCTGCGACACACCCCTTCCAATCTGAGAGCTTGAGAGGATCTGCAGAGAAGAATGGGAGAAACTCCCGAAATACAGGTGTACCAAGTTTATAGAGTCATTCCCAAAAAGACTTGAGGCAGTAGTCGCTGCTAAAGGTGCTTCAACAAAGTACTGAGTAAATGGTCTGAATACTTATGAAAATGTGTTTTATGCAAATGTTTCTCTGAAAATATGTTTTTGCTTCGTCATTATGGGGGTAGTGTGTGTAGATTGATTACATTTTTTTTGTTTTAATACATTTTAGAATAAGGCTGTAACGTAACAAAATGTATACTTTTCGAAAGCACTGCTTAATGGAGTTATTTATGCAACTTTAATACAAACGTTGAGCTATAGGTTTGGATTTTTAATACATTACAAGGCTGCATGGTGGGACTAATGATGAATTGAAAAAAGTCACATGAAAAGGCATGAGCTCTGATTTGTTTCTTGTTCAAGCTGCACATGCTTCATTCACAATTTCACAAGCACTTGATAATATTGTCACCAGGCCTTAAATTTCCCGTGGCATCCCCCTTGTGAGGCCATAATGCCCACTAAAAAAATCCATGCCTTTTGCGGCCAAAGTGGTCGTTGTGCCCTTGGGCTGAATATAATTATACTTTGTCAGCCAAAAAGAGCAGACCTAACAAACAGCAAAAGTAAGTAGCCTATCTCACTACTATCCCCTATAGTACAAAAGTTGACCTATTCTATTGGTCAACTTGTCCTTCTGTGAAAATGATTTTGCCCAAACTATGTATGCCAGTTAGGATCTACAGCATCTATAAAGCTGATTAAATGTGCTTCATTTTGAGAAGTTATTTGGCCACTAGTTGTGACACAAACCTTATCAAAACATATAGGCCTATGGGCGAGGCTACATGAGGTGTGCGACTACGATTTGAAAAAATTGCAACAAATAAAGACATGAGCCGTTTGTCTTACTGGACAAGCTTGGCATCATTCACAAGTGATAATTGATAAGGCTAATATTGTCACTAGAAAAGCTGTGGTCAGACGGACATCCTTAAAAACATAGGTGCTAGGCTAATAAAGAACACTAGCATAGAACAAGGCCCGCAAACTGTTAAAGCTCCCAATTCACCGCTTTATTGACAACGTTTCGGTCCGAAACAGATCTACATCCGATCAAAAAAAGACCTGACGAACATCCGCTTCGGATCAAAACGTTGTCAATAAAGCGGTGAATTGGGAGCTAACAGTGTGCAGGCCTTGTTCTGTACTAGGCTAATATTGTCACCCATCAGACTATTCTAAATGTCTTTAAATATACAAAATTGTGTGAAATTTGTTTTGATTTCAAATAGACCATTATCATGGAACAGGGGCATGTAGGCTATACTCCTGTTGTAAAGCTTAGTAAATGTGCTTAATATTAGAAAAGTTGACAGATAAATAGTAGGCCTAGCCTATAGAAAGCTGATGGTATCCTCTTTTTAATAGAGGCCATCAAAATCTTTAATGCAATTGCATAGGCTGTCATGAAGAGTGATTGGATTTTCAATTACATTGATATCAGAGTGATTAGAGGAACAATAGAGTGCTGAGTCCCAGGCAGTTAGAAAGTTTGGTAGGATACTAATGACCAGCAGCAGCATCAGAGCTTGGAGAAGCCTAATTACCGTGACTAAATGGTCACATGGAATTTTTCCAACAATTGTTTACAGACAGATTATTTCACTGTATCACAATTCTACATACATTAAGGTGACTGTGACAATAAACAGCTTGGAAAATTCCAGAAATTGATGTCATGGCTTTAGAAGCTTCTGATAGGTTAATTGACATAATTTGAGTAAATTGGAGGTGTACTTGTGGATGTATTTCAAGGCCTACCTTCAAACTCAGTGCCTCTTTGCTTGACATCATGGGGAAATAAAAAAAAGAGCCAAGACTTCAGAAAAAAAATGTAGACCTCCACAAGTCTGGTTCATCCTTGGGAGCAATTTACAAACGCCTGAATGTACCACGTTCATCTGTACAAACAATAGTATGCAAGTATAAACACCATGGGACCACGCAGCCGTCACACCGCTCAGGGAGGAAACTCGTTCTGTCTCCTAGAGATGAAAGAACTTTGGTGCGAAAAGTGCAAATCAATCCCAGAACAACAGCAAAGGACCTTGTGAAGACGCTGGAGGAAACAGGTACAAAAGTATCTATATCCACAGTAAAACGAGTCCAATAGAGACATAACCTGAAAGGTCACTCAGCAAGGAAGAAGCCACTGCTCCAAAACCGCCATAAAAAAAGGCAGACTACGGTTTGCAACTGCACATGGGGACAAAGATTGTACTTTTTGTACTGGTCGTACTGGTCTGATGATACAAAAAAAAAATATATATGTTTGGCCATAATGACCATTGTTATGTTTGGAGGGAAAAGGGGGAGGCTTGCAAGCCAAAGAACACCATCCCAACTGTGAAGCACACCATCCCAAACATGAAGCACGGGGGTGGCAGCATCATGTTGTGGGGGTGCTTTGCTGCAGGAGGGATTGGTGCAATTCACAAAATAGATGGCATCATGAGGATATATTGAAGCAACATCTCAAGACATCAGTCAGGAAGTTAAAGCTTGGGTCTTCCAAATGGACATTGACCCCAAGCATACTTCCAAAGTTGTGGCAAAATGGCTTAATCCGTTTGGGATACGGGGCAGTATTTTCACAGCCGGATAAAAAAAACATACCCGATTTAATCTGGTTACTATTCCTGCCCAGAAACTAGAATATGCATATATAGTAGATTTGGATATAAAACACTCTAAAGTTTCTAAAACTGTTTGAATGGTGTCTGTGAGTATAACAGAACTCATATGGCAGGCCAAAACCTGAGAAGATTCCATACAGGAAGTGCCCTGTCTGACAATTTGTTCTACTTCTAGGGCATCTCTATCAAAAATACAGCATCTCTGCTGTAACGTGACATTTAAGGCTTTCATTGGCTCTCAGAAGGCGCCAGAAAGTTTAATGAGAGCTCTCCAGTCTCTGGGCGAAAAACACCAGGGGTTTTTGTGAGTGGTCCTTCTGGGAACAATGAAACTGGCGCGCGCGTGCACGAGACGACTCCATTTTTTTCTTTCAGTGTTTGAACGAATACAACGTCGCGCGGTTGGAATATTATCACTATTTTACGAGAAATCGCATAAAAATGTATTTTAAACAGCGTTTGACATGCTTCGAAGTACGGTAATGGAATATTTTGAATTTTTTTGTCACGAAACGCGCCGGCGCGTCACCCTTCGGATAGTGACTTGAACGCACGAACAAAACGGAGCTATTTGGATATAACTATGGATTATTTCGAACCAAAACAACATTTGTTGTTGAAGTAGAAGTCCTGGGAGTGCATTCTGACAAATAACAGCAAAGGTAATAACATTTTTCTTATAGTAATTCTGAGTTTGGTGAGGGCCAAACTTGGGTGTCAAATTAGCTAGCCGTGATATCTACTCAGAATATTGCAAAATGTGCTTTCACTGAAAAGCTATTTTAAAATCTGACACTGCGATTGCATAAAGGAGTTCTGTATCTATAATTGTTAAAATAATTGTTATGTATTTTGTGAACGTTAATCGTGAGTAATTTAGTAAATTCACCGAAGTTTGCGGTGGGTATGCTAGTTCTGAACAAAACATGCTAATGTAAAAAGCTGTTTTTTTATATAAATATGAACTTGATTGAACAAAACATGCATGTATAACATAATATCCTAGGAGTGTCATCTGATGAAGATCAAAGGTTAGTGCTGCATTTAGCTGTGGTTTTGGTTTTTGTGACATATATGCATGCTTTGAAAATGGCTGTGTGATTATTTTTGGGAGGGTACTCCTGACATAATCTAATGTTTTGCTTTTGTTTTAAAGCCTTTTTGAAATCGGACAATGTGGTTAGACAAAGGAGAGTCTTATCTTTTAAATGGTTTGAGAAATTAAAATTATAGCATTTAAGGTTGTTCGTATTTCGCGCCAGGCGCTACCATTGGATATTGGTGAGGCGTTCTGCTAGCGGAACATCTGTCCATAAGATGTTATCAATAAGGACCACAAAGGCAAGGTATTGGAGTGGCCATCACAAAGACCTGACCTCAACCCTATAGAACATTTGTGGGCAGAACTGAAAAAGCGCATGCCAGCAAGGAGGCCTACAAACCTGACTCAGTTACACCAGCTGTCAGGAGGAATGGGCCAAAATTCACCCAACTTATTGTGGGAAGCTTGTGGAAGGCTACCCGTTTGACCCAAGTTAAACAATTTAAAGGCAATGCTACCAAACACAAATTGAGTGCATGTAAACTACTGACCCACTGGGAATGTGATGAAATAAATAAAACCTGAAATAAAATCACTCTACTATTATTCTGACATTTCACATTCTTAAAATAAAGTGGTGATCCTAATTGACCCAAGACAGGGAATTTTTAAATGTCAGGAATTGTGAAAAACTGAGTTTAAATGTATTTGGCTAAGGTGTATGTAAACTTCCGACTTCAACTGTATACATACACACAAAAAGTAGGTCACATGGGGGAGAGAAGTGCCGTGAGGTGTTGCTTTATTTGTTTTTTGAAACTAAATGAGCGGTTCACTTGCGCTATATGAGATGGGAGTTCCATGCCATCATTATTATGTATAATACTGTATGTTTCCCTGCAGGACTTGCTTTGTGGAGTGTGGTGTCAAAAAAGCTGAGCATCTCTTTATAGGAGACAGACTTCTCCCCATCTTTACAACCACTGAATCAATATGTTTTGACCATGACGGTTTACAATCTAAAGTAACACCAAGCAACTTAGTCTCAACAGCCACACCATTCATTACCAGATTCAGCTGAGGTCTAGAACTTAGGGAATGATTTGTACCCAATAGTTTGAGATGTTGGGGGACCAGTATATTACTGGCCACACATTCCAAAAATGACTGCAACTCTTTGTTTAGGGTTGCTGTGATTTCACTAATTGTCGTTGCAGACGTGTATAGGGTTTAATCATCAGCCTATAAGGACACAGGCTTTGTTTAATGCCAATGTCAGATCATTGGTAAAAATATTTTCTTTAAAGAGTAGAGGGCCTAGAGAACTGCCCTGTGGTACACCACGCTTTACATGTTGAACATTAGAGAAGCTTCCATTAAAGAAAACCCTCTGTTCTATTAGATAGATATTATGGATTATGAGCTATGGCAGAGTTTAAAAAGCTATAACATAAGTTCTCAACAACAAGTTATGGTCAATAATATTCAAGGCTGCACTGAAATCTAACAGCACAGCTCCCATAATATTCTTATTATCAATTTATTTTAACCAATCAGCCATTTGTGTCAGTGCAGCACATGTCGAGTGCTCTTCTCTATAAGCAAGCTGAAAGTCTTAATTCTTTACAGAGAAATAACATTGTATTTGGTCCCCCCTAAAAATACAACAGTTTGCCTATCCCAGCTCTGCATCTGTGTGGTCATGATGCACTGTGGATGTAGCCCACCCAGGTGGCTGGGCTCTGAGAGCCTATTGGAGCCCTGGGAATTGTCACGTTACAGCTAAGATCCTTACTTTTCAATAAAAAGATGCAAGACGCACGACTCCTTGTCAGACAGGGTACTTCCTGCTTGAAACCTTGTCAGGTTTTTGCCTGCCATAGGAGTTCTGTTATACTCACAGACACCATTCAAACAGTTTTAGAAAATTCAGAGTGTTTTCTATCCAAACCTGAACAATAATATGCATATTCTAGCTTCTGAGTTGGTGTAGGAGGCAGTTAAAAATGGGAACATATTTTTTCCAAAATTCTCAATACTGCCCCCTACCCCAAACAGGTTAAATAGCTGTAAAATAGTCATATGTTTGAGAAATTGAAGTAATAGTATTTCTAACGATTCAAAAATCGCGCCACTGGAATTTCAGTAGCTGTTACGTAGGTGGGACGAAATCGTCCCACATACCCGAGAGAGGTTAATCATTTGGAGTGTGGGGGCCATGAATGGTTCTACACCAGAAAATAAAATATGGACTGCTTCCTACCCCAGGGAACTATTCATTGATTAGGCCTATATGCAACCACCATAAACTGGTAATAGTTTTCCATTTAATGGGTTAGTTGTAAGCCTAGTCAAAAGAGTAAGCGAGGCTCCTACTCTGGTGACAACTAGGTGTAATGTACCATCCACTAAAACGCATTAAGGAAAGAAATCATGATCTATATAACTGGCTCCTCCACTTGTCCATCACACAGTAACTGGTCATCAGACACTTCATCTGGACAGTGCCCATGCCAGTTAGATGGTGTGGTTACCCGCTACTCCAGGGGATAAAGCATTTACTACCAACAAACTGGAACAGATCCACTGGAATAGGCGTCCGATTTGGCAAACCCACATCCGTTGTAAAATACTGTATCTCTCTACTGTTTGCTCACGTCTGTAGACTCCCTCACAGACGTGAACTCCGCTGTGACAATGGGAAATCAAATTGAAACTGAAACCAGACATGCAAGTTCTGCAAAGGTGTACACCACAATACAGTGGCCTAATATTTTCTGCAAAAAATTCCTTTCCTAATGTAAGTAACAATTACGGTGGCCCTGTTCTCGACAATATGAGGTGCTGAATATTCTGCATGTTGTCAACTATTAACATGTTTGGAAATTATTTATTTGCCTGCAGCCACAGAACATTTTCATTTTATCGTTTCGAAAACATTCGAATCAGTGTATTAACCTTTCGTCATAGTTTTCCAAGCTATTGTAAACGGTGGGATGAATGAATAAAACGTCCTTTATAAGTAACGTTAGATGCCAGAGACAAGTTATAGTTTCTCAAGTTACCAACCGCGCTTCCCAGTAGACTTAATTTGATTCCGCTTGTTTTCAAAAAGTCCTAAATTAGCCTTCTCATGCGGTTTGAGTCGGTGCGGTCATACAAACATGTACCAAAACAAAGTTGTAAACATTGACAAGTTTTCTAAACATCACGAATAAAGCATAATTGAACAACACTATATAATGTGTTGAAACATGATTATATTCGACGCAATAAAATGAAACAGGCAAGATATGTTTTTACTTACGTTCCAATGTAGCCAACAGCCTCGCCAGGCGATCGACAGAGCTCTCACGAGGCCAAGTTCCCTCCTTGAGCAAAACAAAACCAAAACTGTTGGACTTTGCGTCGAAGATATTCATTTGGTTTCACTCAAGCCTTAACAACTCAAATGTTCTGTGCTGTTTCATCCGCGAATTTTCTCTATCGACGGGAATTCGAGACGGGCGGCTTCTTTGTGCTGCGAGCCATTCCTTGGATATCACCGTTCATGTGTCGCTGACACACACACTGATTGGCCACGTCGCTCGAGGGATAGACAGGATCGGGAATAGGTGAAGGATAGGGCACCAGCAGAGCCATTTCTTTTCGCCGTCCTAAAGTCTGCCTATTTCCGTAGCAAGGATATAACGATACAGCTCAACACTGACCTCGGGGAGTGAATAAGAAGCCTCGTCTAAATTGGACAACACATCGCTGTTGAGAGAGAGTTGAACATTTTATGAAACTAGCCTAAATGCAACTAAATATACTGAACAAAAATATAAACGTAACATAAAGTGTTGGTTTCATGAGCTGAAATAAAAGATTCCAGAAATTTTCCATACGCACAAAAAGCATATTTCTCTCAAATTTAGTGCACACATTTGATAACATCCTTGTTAGTGAGCATTTATCCTTTGCCAAGATAGTCCATCCACCTAACAGGTGTAGCATATCAAGAAGCAGATTAAACAGAATAATCATTACACAGGTGCACATTGTGCTGGGAACAATAAAAGGCCAGTTATAAAAAAAAACACAATGCCACAATGCCACACAAGTTTTGAGGGAGCGCACAATTGGCATGCTGATTGCAGGAATGGCCACCAGAGCTGTTGCCAGACAATTTAATGTTAATTTCTCTACCATAAGACAACGTTTTAGAGAATTTGGCAGTACGTCCAACCGGTCTCACAACCGCAGACCACGTGTAACCACACCAGCCCAGAACCTCCACATCCGGCTTCTTCACCTGCGGGATCGGGATCATCTGAGACCAGCCACCTGGACAGCTGATGAAACTGAGGGTTAGCACAGCCAAAGAATGTCTGCACAAACTGTCAGAAATCATCTTAGGAAAGCTCATCTGCGTGATCGTCGTCCTCACCAGAATCTTGACCTGACTGCAGTTTGGCGTCGTAACCGACTTCAGTGGGCAAATTCTCACCTTCGATGGCCACAGGCACGCTGGCGTCGTGTGGGCGAATGGTTTGCGTTTTGAACAGAGTGCCCCATGGTGGCGGTGGAGTTATGGTATGGACAGGCATAAGCAACAGACAACAAACACAATTGCACTTTATTGATGGCAATTTGAATGCACAGAGATACTGTGACGAGATCCTGAGGCCCATTGTCGTGCCATTCATCCGCCACCATCACCTCATGTTTCAGCATGATAATGTACGGCCCCATGTCACAAGGATCTGTACACTATTCCTGGAAGCTGAACATTTCCCAGTTCTTTCATGGCCTGCATACTCACCAGACATGTCACCCATTGAGCATATTTGGAATGCTCTGGATCGACGTGTACGACAGCATGTTCCAGTTCCCGCCAATATCCAGCAACTTCGCAGACTTTGAAGAGGAGTGGGACAACATTCCACAGGCCGCAATCAAGTGCCATCTCTTTGCTAAAGAGATGTGTTGCGCTGCATGAGGCAAATGGTGGTCACACCAGACACTGACAGGTTTCTGATCCACACCCCTACCTTTTTACAAAAGGTATCTGTGACCAACAGATGCATATCTGTATTCCCAGTCATGTGAAATCCATAGATTTGGGCCTACCTAATTCATTTTTTTCAATTAACTAATTTCCTTATATGAACTGTAACTCAGAAAAATCTTTGAAATTGTTCCATGTTGCCAAATTTTGTACTAAAGGAGCCTAACGTTTGTCTTTAGTCCAAGGACCTTCTATTTAAAGGGTGAATTGGCTCTGGAAGCCAAACAGCCAAATACTCTATCTAAAAGTGAATCAATTCTCAATTGCGGTATGGTTCTATTTATTTTTTTATTTAACTAGGCAAGTCACTTAAGAACAAATTCTTATTTTATAATGATGGTCTACCCTGTCCTAACCCTCCCCTAACTGTGACGATGCTGGGCCAATTGTGCGCTGCCCTATGGGACTACCGATCACAGCCGGTTGTGATACAGCCCAGGATCAAACCAGGGTCTCTAGTGACGCCTCTAGCACTGAGATACAGTGCCTTAGACTGCTGCGCCACTCAGGAGCCCAAGAAACATAAATCCCTCTACTTTAATATCACATACAAACTATTTCAAAATGTACACTTACTGTAAACTGTTTTAACTGGATGTAACACAGTTGCAGCTGACAGTATTCTTCAGTGACAACATGTTTACACACAGGTGTACGGAGACGCAGACAGATAATTAGCACATGTGGTCCACTCTGTCTTCTGTCTGTTTTTCATAAACAAGCGTGGTAACATAGAAATATGGCAGTGTAGGAACCCTAACCCTAAAAAGGAATGTATAAATTTAACCTTTTACATGTTTTATGATTTCTCGCCATTATGAAAGATAAGGCCCTTATGCTTCCAAAACCGTACCACAAGCGATGTATATCAATGTTCAGACCGAGCATTGCGGCTCTTAACAAAACTCCCCCCTACAGACGATACCTTTGTCCAATGACTCTTCTATGTAATGGAATAGAACTGAGAGTTATGATCAAGGGCTAAGGCATACACAGCTATAGCCTCGAATACATGCTTGTAGGCTCTTCTCCTAATAGGTCTACAGAGAGTAAGATAGGCCTACATGAAGGTAGACCAGATAGTAGACATAGGCGTTATGATTTACGGCCTATAGATTCTGGCCTCAGGGGACAGGATATCGAAAAGCGTGAAATCAATTTCAATACTAAACTTCACCATTGATCACAAGTCATTGTACAGCCATATTGATATTATATTTTGTCATTATACACATTACCATTGATCGCCCGACAGTATACATATTTTTTAACGGCTTGACTGCATTCACCTTAGAATTGTTAAAATGGTGCCTGAGGTATTGTTATTCTGTGCTGTGCTCAGCCTGCATATCCTTGTGTGTGTGTGTGTGTGTGTGTGTGTGTGTGTGTGTGTGTGTGTGTGTGTGGTCAGACTGCCAGATGGATGTGTTCTCATTGTTGTTGACACACCTGAAGCTTGAGTAACAGCTGCCTGCTCAGCACTTTTATAGAACTATGGAAATTCTCTCTCTCTTTCTCGCTCCCCTTCTCTTTCTTTCTCTCTCTCTCTCTTTCTTTCTCTCTTTCCCTCTCTCTTTCTCACGTTCTCTCTCTCTCTCTCTCTCTCTCTCTCTACCTCTCTCTCTCTCTACCTATCTCTCTCTCTCTACCTCTCTCTCTCTCTCTACCTCTCTCTCTCTCTCTACCTCTCTCTCTCTCTCTCTACCTCTCTCTCTCTCTACTCTCTCTCTCTCTACCTCTCTCTCTCTCTCTACTATCTCTCTCTCTCTACTATCTCTCTCCTCTCTCTCTCTCTCTCTCTCTCTATCTCTCTCTACCTATCTCTCTCTCTCTCCTCTCTCTCTCTATCTCTCTCTACCTATCTCTCTCTCTCTACCTATCTCTCTCTACCTATCTCTCTTTCTCACGTTTCTCTCTCTCTCTCTCCCTATCTCTCTCTCTCTCTCTCTCTCTCTCTCTCTCTCTTACCTCTCTATCTCTCTCTCTCTCTCTTTACCTCTCTATCTCTCTCTCTCTCTCTTTACCTCTCTATCTCTCTCTCTCTCTCTTTACCTCTCTATCTCTCTCTCTCTTTACCTCTCTATCTCTCTCTCTCTTTACCTCTCTATCTCTCTCTCTCTTTACCTCTCTATCTCTCTCTCTCTCTACCTATCCTCTCTCTCTCTCTACCTATCTCTCTCTCTCTCTCTACCTATCTCTCTCTCTCTCTCTACCTATCTCTCTCTCTCTCTCTACCTCTCTCTCTCTCTCTCTCTTTCTCACGTTCTCTCTCTTTCTCTCCCTATCTCTCTCTCCCTATCTCTCTCCCTATCTCTCTCTCTCTACCTCTCTCTCTACCTCTCTCTCTCTCTCTCTCTCTCTCTCTTTACCTCTCTCTCTCTCTCTCTCTCTCTACCCTCTCTCTCTCTCTCTCTCTACCTATCTCTCTCTCTCTACCTATCTCTCTCTCTCTACCTAGCTCTCTCTCTCTACCTATCTCTCTCTCTACCTATCTCTCTCTCTCTACCTAGCTCTCTCTCTCTACCTATCTCTCTCTCTCTACCTCTCTCCCTCTCTCTCTCTCTCTCTCTCTTTCTCACGTTCTCTCTCTTTCTCTCTCCCTATCTCTCTCTCTCTCTCTCTTTCTCTCTCTCGGGCTATGAATCATCATCATCAGTTGGATGTTTATGTCTTAGAGTGAGCATTTTGCTGGGTCTGTGAGCTACAGACAGACTGTGTGTGTGTGCTGTAAGCTACAGACAGGCTGTGTGTGTGTGTGCTGTGAGCTACAGACAGGCTGTGTGTGTGTGTGCTGTGAGCTACAGACAGACAGTGTGTGTGTGTATACAGTGCATTCGGAAAGTATTCAGACCTCCTGATTTTTTTCACATTTTGTTACGTTACAACCTTATTCTAAAATTGATTAAAAAAAGTTTTTCCTCATAATGACAAAGCAAAATGGGTTTTTAGATATTTTAGCAAATGTATTAAAAATAAAAACCTGGGTATGACGCTACAAGCATGGCACACCTCTCATGCTCTGTCAGGGTTGATGGAGAGCGTCACTGCACAGCTATTTTCAGGTCTCTCCAGAGATGTTCGATTGGGTTCAAGTCCGGGCTCTGGCTAGGCCACTCAAGGACATTCAGAGACTTGTCCCAAAGCCTGCATTGGTTTGGCTGTTTGCTTAGGGTCATTGTCCTGTTTGAAGGTGAACTTTTACCCCAGTCTGAGGTCCTGAGTGCTCTGGAGCAAGTTTTCATCAAGGATCTCTGTACTTTGCTCCGTTCATCTTTCCCTCAATCCTGACTAGTCTCCCAGTCCCTGCCGCTGAAAAACATCCCTACAGACTGATGCTGCCACCACCATTCTTCACCTTAGGGATCGCGCCAGGTTTCCTCCAGACATGTCACTTGGCATTCAGGCCAAAGAGTTCAATCTTGGTTTCATCAGACCAGAGAATCTTGTTTCTCATGGTCTGAGAGTCCTTTAGGTGCCTTTTGGCAAACTCCAAGCGGGCTGTCATGTGCCTTTTACTGAGGAGTGGCTTCAGATTGGCCACTCTACCATTAAGGTGGAGTGCTGCAGAGATGGTTGTCCTTCTGGAAGGTTCTCCCATCTCCACAGAGGAACTCTGGAGCTCTGTCAGATTGACCAGATTGGTCACCTCCCTTACCAAGGCCCTTCTCCCCCGATTGCTCAGTTCCATTTAAGAATGATGGAGGTCACTGGGTTCTTGGGGACCTTCAATGCTGCAGACATTTTTTGGTACCCTTCCACAGATCTGTGCCTCGACACAATCCTGTCTCGGAGCTCTACGGATAATTCCTTCAACCTCATGGCTTGGTTTTTTCTCTGACATGCACTGCCAACTGTGGGACCTTATATAGACAGGTGTGTGCCTTTCCAAATCATGTCCAATCAATGGAATTTTCCACAGGTGGACTCCAGTCAAGTTGTAGAAACATCTCAAGGATGATCAATGGAAACAGGATGCACCTGAGCTCAATTTCAAGTCTCATAGCAAAGGGTCTGAATACTTATGTAAATAATGTATTTCTGTTTAAAAAAAGAATATTGGGTATTGTGTCTAGATTGAGGACAATGTTTTATTTAATGCATTTCAGAATAAGGCTGTAGCGTAACAAAATTAGGAAAAAGTCAAGGAGGTCTGGATGCTTTCCGAATGCACTGTATGTGTTTCTCATCTCAAATGTCATAGTGTGTTTCTCATCTCATTTCCTACCTGGTGTGTCACTAAACCAGATTGATTTGATCATCCTATATTGACAGTCAAACGCCACCATGTTTTCTACTCATTAAAAACCAGGAAAATGAGTAACAGCCTATATTGCTTCCACTGTGCTGAACTTTCTTTCACTTCGCCTTATATGTGGTCGTGTGTTTTGTTTGAATTTAAGTGTGTGTGTGTGTGTGTGTGTGTGTGTGTGTGTGTGTGTGTGTGTGAAAGAGAGAGTAGAAAGAAGGATTTCTATTCGGGGCCCCTGACTTTCCCCTCCGTTATGTGATGTGCTTTTGCAGGTGATAACTTGTTGGGTGGCAGAGTTAGCCAGAGATCAGACAAAGCTCAAGTTTAGTGAGTTTGTGTTTGTAGGCCTATACAGTGCTGAGGTGGGGGTCTTCACCTAGATAGTGGGCACCAGGAACAGTGGATGTCTGAAGGAACACAAACAGAATGTTAACTTTGCCATTGTTTCTCTCTGTTTTGCTGGTATTTTGTCAGTGTCAATCACAGGAGGTTGGTGGCACCTTCATTGGGGAGGACGGACTCGTGGTAATGGCTGGAGCGGAATTAGTGGAATGGTATGAAATACATCAAACACATGGTTTGATGCCATTCAATTTTCTCAGTTCCAGCCATTATCATGAGCCGTTCTCCCCTCAGCAGCCTCCACTGATGCCGATGTAGACTACCAGACAGTTTTGACTGTTCTGCCCCTATAGCTGACTCACCTGACCAGTGGAGGCGGCTGAGGGGAGGACGGCTCATAGTAATGGCCGGAATGGAATAGTACATGTGTTTGATATAATTTCATACACTGCATTCCAGCCATTATACTTCATTCCAGACATTATTATGAACCTCCACTGCACCTGATATAGGATAAAGTTGTCTCCAGACACTGATCTAAGGTCAGTTTGGTAGTTTCCCCCCTAATAATTAGGATAGGGGGAAGGGGAAGCTGGTCGTTAATGATTAGGATAAGGGGAAGCTGGTCGTTAATGATTTGGGGACAGGGAAGCTGGACGTTAATGATTAGGATAAGGGGAAGGGGAAGCTGGTCGTTAATGATTAGGATAAGGGGAAGGGGAAGCTGGTCGTTAATGATTAGGATAAGGGGAAGGGGAAGCTGGTCGTTAATGATTAGGATAAGGGGAAGGGGAAGCTGGTCGTTAATGATTAGGATAGGGGAAGGGGAAGCTGGTCGTTAATGATTTGGGGACAGGGAAGCTGGACGTTAATGATTAGGATAGGGGGAAGGGGAAGCTGGTCGTTAATGATTAGGATAGGGGGAAGCTGGTCGTTAATGATTAGGATAAGGGGAAGGGGAAGCTGGTCGTTAATGATTAGGATAAGGGGAAGGGGAAGCTGGTCGTTAATGATTAGGATAGGGGAAGGGGAAGCTGGTCGTTAATGATTAGGATAGGGGAAGGGGAAGCTGGTCGTTAATGATTAGGATAGGGGGAAGGGGAAGCTGGTCGTTAATGATTAGGATAGGGGGAAGCTGGTCGTTAATGATTAGGATAAGGGGAAGGGGAAGCTGGTCGTTAATGATTAGGATAAGGGGAAGCTGGACGTTAATGATTAGGATAGGGGGAAGGGGAAGCTGGTCGTTAATGATTAGGATAGGGGGAAGCTGGTCGTTAATGATTAGGATAAGGGGAAGGGGAAGCTGGTCGTTAATGATTAGGATAGGGGGAAGCTGGACGTTAATGATTAGGATAGGGGGAAGGGGAAGCTGGTCGTTAATGATTAGGATAGGGGGAAGCTGGTCGTTAATGATTAGGATAAGGGGAAGGGGAAGCTGGTCGTTAATGATTAGGATAAGGGGAAGGGGAAGCTGGTCGTTAATGATTAGGATAGGGGAAGGGGAAGCTGGTCGTTAATGATTAGGATAAGGGGAAGGGGAAGCTGGTCGTTAATGATTAGAATAGGGGGAAGGGGAAGCTGGTCGTTAATGATTAGGATAGGGGGAAGGGGCAGCTGGTCGTTAATGATTAGGATAAGGGGAAGCTGGTCGTTAATGATTAGGATAAGGGGAAGCTGGTCGTTAATGATTAGGATAAGGGGAAGGGGAAGCTGGTCGTTAATGATTTGGGGACAGGGAAGCTGGACGTTAATGATTAGGATAAGGGGAAGGGGAAGCTGGTCGTTAATGATTAGGATAGGGGGGAGGGGAAGCTGGTCGTTAATGATTAGGATAAGGGGAAGGGGAAGCTGGTCGTTAATGATTAGGATAAGGGGAAGGGGAAGCTGGTCGTTAATGATTAGGATAAGGGGAAGGGGAAGCTGGTCGTTAATGATTAGAATAGGGGGAAGGGGCAGCTGGTCGTTAATGATTAGGATAAGGGGAAGGGGAAGCTGGTCGTTAATGATTAGGATAAGGGGAAGGGGAAGCTGGTCGTTAATGATTAGGATAAGGGGAAGGGGAAGCTGGTCGTTAATGATTAGGATAAGAGGAAGGGGAAGCTGGTTGTTAGTATGTGATTACGAGTAACATCTACTTCGAGTGGCTCACCTTCCCAGAGCAGTCATCTGTGTGTCACTGCTGAAGAGGATGATGATGATGGGAGATTCCCCTATAGGTTCATCTAAGACTGGGGTCTCCCCTCATCCTCTTACACTCAGCCTCCCTCTTCCACCAGTTATTTCTCTGCATGATGGGAGGTGCCTCTGCAATGCTGGAAAAGTGATAGAGGGGGAGTAGAGCAGGGATTCAGAGACACAGGCAGGCAGTGAGAAGTGATAGTAAAGGATAGAGGAAGATGGGGAAAGATTGACATCAAGTATACTTTAAAGAGTAGGAAGGGTGAGAAAGACGATGGGCTCTTCTCCTTCTAGCTTGTTAGTCCTCAGAGTAAGCACAGCACCAGAGATGCACTGAATAATTGTTTCTTTATTTAGCCAAGATAACAAAAACACAAGCCTCTAAGAGTCATCTACTAAGCCTGTTTGATATAATCCCCACCGACAACTATGGGAAAAATCCAAACAAGTCTCTCACTCATTCTTCCTCTCTCACTCTCTCTCTTTTTCTCTCTCTCTTTCTCTCTCTCTCTCTCTCTCTCTCTCTCTCTCTCTTTCTCTTTCTCTCTCTTCTCTGTCTCTGTCTCCCTCCTCTCCGAAAGGATGATACGGCTTAGCAGCTTGCTGCATCTGTTTTTGCAGGGTGTTGTTGTGTTACTGTGTATGTCTGATGCCCAATTCCAAACAAAGTCCTAGCCACTACCTCTAGGTGCCATAGCAATTCTGGGAGGATTGGATAGTGGATCTACTACTTAACTAATAACACATATCATTTCCGATTAAGTTCCAACGGGTAGAGGCTCGGACATTGAGTATGCAGTATGTGTTGAAGGTGTTGCATTGAGATTGGCCTATCATACTATCGGTACTGTTTGTGTGTGTATTGAAGGTGATGTTAATTCTAGTCATATTGAGCTAGCAGTGGAGTGATAAAAACAGATGATATGTTTGTGTAGATGTCTACTCCAGTTAGCCAGAGGGTAGATGCTATACTCCACATTCTGTACACCAGCAGGACAGATCAACCTTAAACACACTTCTCAGTATGGTGCTCTCCCTTATCTAATTTTAACACTCTTTATTGCTCTCTCGCTCTCTCTCTCTCTCTCTCTCTCTCTCTCTCTCTCTCTCTCTCTCTCTCTCTCTCAATCTCTCTCTCTCGTCATCTCTCTCTCTCTCTCTCTCTCTTGTCATTTCTCTCTCTCCCACTGCTTCCTTTCCTACCTCCTACTTATCGCTTATTGTTATTGAATAAATATGAGTTTTGCATAACTGCATATTGTATAACTGCATACTGAGAACAGGTTTTGAGAGATGGAGGACATAGAGAAGAAAAGAGAAAGACTGAGTGACATGGCAATACATTTTGCCTATCACAGTATATTGTAAGCATAGGTATTTATTCGATTTTTACAATAATTGGGCTATGGACTAGCAAGGGCAAAAGCTTGAGTCTCAATGCTTTATCCTCTGGCCATTCCGCACAAGGGGACCAATTATTTTGTCAGAATACGAGTGAGACCTCCCCACCCTCCATCTCAACCTTTTCAAATGTCAACCACTGCCTATTCAGGGTTCATCTCAAATTAGCAACTCTAATACATACACACACACACACACACACACACACACACACACACACACACACACACACACACACACACACACACACACACACACACACACACACACACACACACACACACACACACACACACACACACACACACACACAGAGTATTTGGAGGCCACAGCCTTAAGGCGGTACCAGTGACATTGCCTAAACCCCTTACAGCTGTGTGTGTTTATGTGCGTGTGTGTGTGGTGCGTGTTCTGCAGATAACATCAACACCTTCGGTTGACTGTATGGCCTCCTGACCTTACAAACAAACACAATCTTATAGCGAACGCATGCATGGATTCACAATGAGTCACTATGCCAAAAGGAACACAGGCTTTACTGTATGGGAGAATCTCAATTGCCTACTGCTCACATTCTCTCTTCCTTCTCAAAACCCATTGGAGGAGAAGGTCATAGGGGAGGGACCTCTGGCTTTCTCATCCAATGGGTTTTGAGAAGGAGGCGAGGAGAGAGGACACGAGGAGTATTCAATTAAGATTCTCCCTCTCTGTCCACAAACGTCACCCCTGCTGTGTTTGTACTGACGTCGGCCCTACAAATGTATGCAAGTCATTTGTGCTCGGCATGAGTCCCAGTTCCTCTGACTTTGCATGCTACACTCTGTTATTATACAATCATGATCGTCAGCAAAAACTCTGATGAAGGTCAAAACCGTGTGATAATAAACTCACCTCGGAGTTAGAGTAGTTTTATATTTATATTTGTCCCTTCACCTGATCCGGTGCTGGTAGGATCTATGCTGCCATCTTTTGGTCAATTCTGGTCATTTCTGATCATTTAAACCATTGTACTTGTCCAGGAGGAGCAGGCCTACTGCACTGTAACATTGTACTTGTCCAGGAGGATCAGGCCTACTGCACTGTAACATTGTACTTGTCCATGAGGATCAGGCCTACTGCACTGTAACATTGTACTTGTCCAGGAGGAGCAGGCCTACTGCACTGTAACATTGTACTTGTCCATGAGGATCAGGCCTACTGCACTGTAACATTGTACTTGTCCAGGAGGAGCAGGTCTACTGCACTGTAACATTGTACTTGTCCAGGAGGATCAGGCCTACTGCACTGTAACATTGTA
This sequence comes from Salmo trutta, assembly GCF_901001165.1. NCBI lineage: Eukaryota > Metazoa > Chordata > Actinopteri > Salmoniformes > Salmonidae > Salmo > Salmo trutta. The sequence goes on from NC_042969.1 coordinate 75,256,821, forward strand.
CTTGTCCAGGAGGATCAGGCCTACTGCACTATAACATTGTACTTGTCCATGAGGATCAGGCCTACTGCACTGTAACATTGTACTTGTCCAGGAGGATCAGGCCTACTGCACTGTAACATTGTACTTGTCCAGGAGGATCAGGCCTACTGCACTGTAACATTGTACTTGTCCAGGAGGAGCAGGCCTACTGCACTGTAACATTGTACTTGTCCAGGAGGATCAGGACTACTGCACTGTAACATTGTACTTGTCCAGGAGGATCAGGCCTACTGCACTGTAACATTGTACTTGTCCAGGAGGATCAGGCCTACTGCACTGTAACATTGTACTTGTCCAGGAGGAGCAGGCCTACTGCACTGTAACATTTCAATTCAAGTCACTTTCTCATATTCCTACAGCAAGTACACAAGCAGGTGAAATTACAATATTATCTCTGATGAATCTTCAAATAACACTGTGCCATAAATCCTCTCTTTCTTCACAGACAATGGTGATGGTAACGATGATGATAAGGATGATGATTGATAAGATGATGCAGTATGTAGATTTTGAAGAAAATAGAAAAGATGACATTATGATCAATGTGTAAACCTCAGCAAAGAACACAGAAAAACTGATGAGAAAGACAGAACTATAAGGCTGTGTTTACACAGGCAGCCCAAATCTGATCTTTTGCCCAATTATTGGCAAACCAACTGATCTGATTGGGCAAAATAACAATTAGTGGGAAAATATCAGAATTGGGTTGCTTGTGTAAACGTGTATGAATGAAAGAGAGAGTGAGGGAGACAGAGAGAAAGAAAGAGAGAGTGAGGGAGACAGAGAGAAAGAAAGAGAGAGTGAGGAGACAGAGAGAAAGAAAGAGAGAGTGGAGGAGAGAAGAGAGACAGAAGAGAGATGAGAGTAAAGGAGGAAGGACAGAGAGAAGAGGAAGAGAGAGTGAGGGAGACAGAGAGAAAGAGAGAGTGAGGGAGACAGAGAGAAAGAAAGAGAGAGTGAGGGAGACAGAGAGAAAGAAAGAGAGAGTGAGGGAGACAGAGAGAAAGAAAGAGAGAGTGAGGGAGACAGAGAGAAAGAAAGAGAGAGTGAGGGAGACAGAGAGAAAGAAAGAGAGAGTGAGGGAGACAGAGAGAAAGAAAGAGAGAGTGAGGGAGACAGAGAGAAAGAAAGAGCGAGTGAGGGAGACTGAGAGAAAGAAAGAGCGAGTGAGGGGAGACAGAGAGAAAGAAAGAGCGAGTGAGGGAGACTGAGAGAAAGAAAGAGAGAGAAATAGAGCGATGCCAGTAGTGATTTTACAGGACACAATGACTGTTTTATAGATGTAGTGTGATATTGCAGGTTAACAGCCTCTCATAGTGGAGCAGATGACTCATATTACAGCACTGTTACCTTGTTCACCCTACAGACTCTATCACCCAGACCAACCCTCATATAACCAACCACGCACCGGGTGAACCGGTAATTAGCCAAACAACTGTTACACTCTCCTCTCGCACAAACACTATTAACCCTACACACACACACACACACCACGGTGTAACACTTACTGTACGTGACACTCTATCCACTCATTAGCATTTAGCTTACATCATTTTTCCTGACAGTGCACTTTCTGAAGTGTGTTAATTAGAATGAGTGTATTACCATGTCCTTGAGAGTGGTGTGGGCTGTAGTAGCAGAGGGCTGCTGCTGGGGGTAATAGGATGTAATTATTTCATGTTGTATAACGAGAGGGTCACCTAGGACTCGTTAGCCTGATGCTAATGAGTGTTTTGTTTCATAGGTGATTAAAGAAGGATCTCCGCTGTTTGCACTGGGCACCGAGACGTGACTAAAGACTATGATTTGTCAAGTGGTCAATACAATGTAATTCTATGTAACCATGATTTATTAGTTAAGAACAAATTCCACAAAGCAAAAAGAGGTGTGCATTGTGTTTGGTGAAAAAATTCAATAGCTCACTTTTTCAAAGTTGCTTGCTTTATTTTTATTATGCAATGTATGTTTCTGCTTGATAATGCAGTTTACAGTGATATGTGGAAAAGACAGATTGTAAGTGACATATGTATGACATATGATGTGCGGGATCTTCATTTCCTGTTGTAAGAGTTAGATTTCCTGTGTCACGGCTGCCTTGGCCTCGTCTCCCAGGCGCTCGGTATTCACCTGGGAACAATGACAACATGAACACAACTCAAGTTAGTTGTCAGTAATACTAATGTATCTTGAAATAGGATTGGCCTCACAGTCAGTCAGTGAATGTCATTGGTCATGTAGTACCGTACTCACCCTGTAGGACGAGCTCCACTCCCCGGCCCCGTGGCTGTTGACAGAGCGTGCCCGGAACAGGTAGTGTGTGTCTAGGCGGAGCCCAGCCGTCTGCAGGTTGCAGGTCTTCAGCCCCTCCAGGACCACTCCCTTCCTCTCCTCCATGGCCATCCCCACGATAACAGCATCCTGGAAGTGGACGTCAAAGGTCTCCACCTCCTCGCCCATGGGCAGCATCCAGAAGATCTACACAAACAGATAGAGAGTTATCATCATATTGGATAACTTCACATAGATATAAACAATACATTTTACATTTATAATAAGTCCCTAGATGCTGTGTAACTGTACCTCCACAGTGTCTCCGCTGACGATGTGCTGGTAGATGATTGGGGGCCTGGGCAGCAGGTGCCGCTTCTTATCGCTACAGTCCCCAGCCGACAGGCCCAGCTGTTCCTCCATCACCAGCTTCCTGGGGCTCTTGGGGTTCCGGGGGCTCAGTGGGGGGTCCGCCAGGGCCAGTGTGCGGTGGGGGGTCCCTGGGCAGGATGGTACCTGCAACACCTCGCAGCACCCCCCCAAAACATCTGGCTCCACGCTGGTTGCCGCTGAAACCACTGCATCCGCTTCAGGGCTCTTCCAGTGGAGGTGGGTCCCCAGCAGGCCCTGCAGGTCTCTAAAGAGGGCGTCGAAGTCCATCTTCACCCCCTTGAAGGGCTCCCCCTCCTGTAGAGTCAGGGCAGGGCGGTGGATGTCCCCGTTGACCCTCTGCAGCCACTGGGTCAGAGCCACGGCCCCTGTCAGGAAGGCCACGGTGTCGGGCTCCAGGAGGGCCTGCTCAGAGATCACCTCCAGCCCAGTCAGGGAGCCTAGGAGTGGGGCAGAGGTCTGGAGGAAGTCCCTGGCACCGCTGCGGGTACTGGAGGTCAGGTTGTCCAGGTGGGAGAGCAGTGCTGCTTCCTGGTCTAGCAGGACATTATGGAGAGACAGGAAGCCCTCACGCACTCGGCGTCTCAGCTCGGCGCCATCGGAGCCCGTTCGGGCCCTCAACTGATCCATGGACACCATGTCGGCTTCACACTGGGACTTCACTACAGCCACGTGACAAGGGCAGCAATAAACATCTGATACAAACTTAACTTCCTGTATTAACTTTCAATTAATTTACTTTGAGTTTACTCAATTGCCACAACGGAGTAATCTGTTTGACATAATGGCTACCATTACTGTGGTTCACAGAGATGTGGTTTGGAGAATGTATTTTTTACTTACAGTAATTAAGATGTGAAAGCTTAACTCTGGTAGATTTTGGCTGCACTTATGAAAGCTAATTAACTGAACAAAAGCTGTTTGTGCAGCAACATTAAGACTTCAAATGAACAACATAAATCCATAAAATGAATCCAAAGAAAAACAGCCCTTAGTGGAACTTATATAAAGCGTCTCAGAAACAATAGAGCAGTGATGTGACCTTACCCTTCTCAGCCTGCTCCAGCCAATTGCGGATGCCCACCTCCCTGCGGGCGCGGGCCTCGTGGACGGGTGACACGTCATGCCCCTGGTGCCCCTGTTCCATGCACCCCTGGCACCCCAGAGCTCCATCGTCAAGGCAACAGTGGGACAGGGAGCGGTCGTGGTGGGTGGGGCATGGATCGCGGCACCCACCCTCCACGGGCTCCGTCAGCACGTGGGCCTGGAATGCTCGGTTGCCATGGAGGTTTCTCAGGCACTTGGCACAGTAGTTGAGGCCGCAGGTGCGGCAGTAGTGCTGGGCCTCGCGCTGCTTAGAGCAGATCTCGCAGGCGGTCACCCTCAGGGATGTGTCCTTGGCCCGGGTGTTTTTAGGTTGCTTCACCTGCCTCAGGCCCTCCAGCCTCTCTAGGAGCTGCTCAGATACGTTGGCCAGAAGAAGGTTCTCTGGGAAGGGCCAGGCACCGCCAGGCTGGAGGGAGTAGTGGACCAGGCAACGGGGGCACTGGGAGTAGGGCTGGGCCTGTTGGGCATCAGAGGCCTTGGTGCTGGAGGGCTTCTTGCGGATGCCTTCCAGGCAGGGCTGGCAGAGGCAGTGGCCACAGGGCAGAGACACAGGCTGGAGGAGTAGAGTGTCACAGGCGGGGCAGCACAGGTGGAGAGCCAGGGAGCAGGTCATCGGGTCTAGCTCAGCTTTAGTCTGGGCATCCTGAGCGCTAGAAGGGGCAACAGGCAGGCTTAGGTTTCAGAAGGGAGAGCTGGAGAAAAATACTAATGTAGCCTACATACATCATCACTGTTACAGTACAATATCATCCCTCCACAACTACGCCAGCCATTTTCAGATAACTACAACTGTTATTCCTGTCTATAAACATAAAAATCATATTTGGCTCTACTTCAGTACTTGTTAGGCTTTTTAAAATCAGTTTCATACCCTATCTCCTTTCCTGTGTGTTTGGCTTTGGAGTTGGAGCGCTTCTTTGAAGATCTCAAGCGTGGCCAACAGCCAGATTCTGAATCAGTCCCAGGCATTATTGTATTAGGTAAGTGATTCCTAATTGTATTTTATGTGCTGAGATATCCTAAAGAAAACAAAGTCATTATTAGATGTCACTCATTAGGCTAGCCTACTTTATATTTGACTTATTAGCTTACATTTTGCTTGCACATTCTAATAGAGATCTTTATATTTAATTGCCCAATGTTGACACTTTAACACAATTCGCCTAATCTGGTCAATTCCTTTGCATTTTTCATTGGATTACAGATGGAGGGCTACTGAGGCACTTACGTTCTTCAGCACGTCTGTGTGTGATCAAAATGTCAATCTTGCGGGAATATCTCAACTGTTTTACTATGACGTAAACTTGCGGCCGTCTATGACGTAATTATAGCAGCGTCCGCGGCCGAATCATGTCGTAACGCGAAGAAATTCCAAGCCCTATAATAGGGTCTGCTATGGCCTATTTCCTCAGTGAGAAAAAGTTGAGAAAACACCACCAAACACACCACTAGAAATATCCACTAGATGGAGACATTGGATTAAATGTGAACTTTCAAATCAGAAGTTGGTGATTCGTCTTCTCGCAATGAAGATGCTGTGTTGAGTATTGCCCTCAGTTTAAACGGTTAGATGGGCCTAATACCTTTCATAGCTTTGAAATGCCATAGCCTGAAATGTCCATAGTCTTAACTATATGACTAACTAGAGATCCGGCTGCTGAGTATTTCCCACCCCATTTGAATTCCCACATTCTATAGGCCTAGTTGTTTTCTGTATTGAACAAATTGATCTGTGACTGCAGAATGAATGAGAGAAACAGCTAGATTCTAATGACTATTTCCCACCCCATTTTAATTCCCACATTCTATAGGCCTAGTTGTTTTCTGTATTGAACAAATTGATCTGTGACTGCAGAATGAATGAGAGAAACAGCTAGATTCTAATGACTATTTCCCACCCCATTTTAATTCCCACATTCTATAGGCCTAGTTGTTTTCTGTATTGAACAAATTGATCTGTGACTGCAGAATGAATGAGAGAAACAGCTAGATTCTAATGACTATTTCCCACCCCATTTTAATTCCCACATTCTATAGGCCTAGTTGTTTTCTGTATTGAACAAATTGATATGTGACTGCAAAATGAATGAGACACAGCTAGATTCTAAAACAACTCTTTATTGGTCAATTTACAGAAAGTGCTGTAGTGACCATCCAAAGGAAACTAAGAAAACAGTCCAAAGAAAACGTCAAGAAAAACTAAAAAAGGTTTTACACATTTTACAAGGTTCATATTTATTTTCACCTTCCACCTCTAAAACAAACGTTGGGAGAACATTGGGGAGGGTTGATGCAAAGTCTAGCAAAAGTTCCTAGGGGGTAGGGGTACAGGTGTGAGAGGGGTTCAGGAGCTGAAAGTAACATGGTGGAGGTTGAGGACAAGGTCTCACGTCACAAGCACAGTTGTAACCCTACACAACCGTTGAAAACTTTACATGAACTTGTAGCTAGCTATACACGGGCTCTTCAAGACAGGGTTCTCCCAGATAGAACCGAAGGACTATCCCTGGAAAGGATTACATCAAGCAGAATCACACAGTCAAATACCCAAATGTAGAAAATAGAAACTTTCAATTTCTCCTCGTGCCAGGTAAAGTAACATTTTACATTAGGCAGACTGTGTAAGATAGGGGTAAGGGGGGTTGCTGGTATTGACTGCAGAAAGATAGAAGACCTTATACATGCCCATTAACCAGTTTAAGTTGGCCTTAAGTTGGGCTTAAGTTGGGCTTAAGTTGGTTTAACTTGCCTGTCTTAGCAGAGACAGAAAGCATAGCCATTCGGAATGAACTGAACATTGAGATAAAAACACAGAGAGCAGGGCAGGGTTTGGTGTAATATGTACAGATTTAATTGAGATGGGTGGGGTTATGTGCATACATACAGAAGAAAAGAGGGAGGGGCTTTGCTAGGTTCAGGGCGGGGTCACCTACTCTAGTTAGTATTTACAGGTAAGAGGAACATATACACATTTACAAGGTTCCTCCTCTTTCGTAGTGTGTCCAAGAAACAGAACAAAAAAAGCCAACTTTCACCTGGGTGCTTATTCAGTTGTGTGCAATGTATATACACAATATTAAAGATAGAATTGAAATGCATAGAGCTGACATGGTTATTGTTTTGCATGACAGAGAAACGTGTCAGTTTTATGCAACACATTTCTATTTGAACATTCTGTAATGTTGCACCTGCATGACTATGCCTCAGGTAAGTACAACATCTCCAACAGCACATCAATCGAAAAACGAATAAAGACTGTTTAGTGCCATTGGGGGACGGCATAACTCTTTAAAATCACCTGGACACATCATCCAGGATTAAATAAGCAGTGCTAAATAAATTATATTCCATTGCAACAAACCCCCAAAATATTTTTCAGGTATTAAAATACTGCAAATCAATGCAATAATATTTTTCTTATTTTGCCTTAAATTTTCATTTGATGCAATGGACAGAAGGTATGATATACTGTACACAGATAATATGGTAAGGATTGAAGGAGTTTCCCTATATTAGCCGGTACCATCTTAACTATCCCACTGTACCACGCTAACTCTAGCACAGTGGACTGTACCACTATGTGCCTATGGGAAAGAAACCATTACGAAGGATCATGGCAACCAGTTTTTCAGATTCGATTTTAGACCCTGAAAAAATAGGTGGAAATCAGATGTTTGACGAGCAATATCAGCTGTATACAGTATTTTAACATTTAGTTTTGTTGTTTTTTCACAGTCTCAGTATAAAACAGTAGATAAGCTGTTAGTTTGTGGACTTGGGCTTGAGGTCTGTGTACTGACTCAAGACCACAAGATAGTATTATAGCATTGGAGTACCACATTGTAGCCTTTAGTTAACACCAGATGATTTGACATTAAGGAAAGGAGTATTTTTAAATGGAGTACAGGCTGGCGTTGTTCGCTTGTATGTGAGTGAGTGAGTGTGTGTGTGTGTGTGTGTGTGTGTATGTGAGTGAATGAGTGTGTGTGTGTGTGTGTGTGCAGGTTTGACACGTGAGTGAGTGTGTGAGTGTGTGTGTGTGTGTGTGTGTGTATGTGAGTGAATGAGTGTGTGTGTGTGTGTGTGCAGGTTTGACACGTGAGTGAGTGTGTGTGTGTGTGTGTGTGTGTGTGTGTGTATGTGAGTGAATGAGTGTGTGTGTGTGTGTGTGCAGGTTTGACACGTGAGTGAGTGTGTGAGTGTGTGTGTGTGTGTGTATGTGAGTGAATGAGTGTGTGTGTGTGTGTGCAGGTTTGACACGTGAGTGAGTGTGTGAGTGTGTGTGTGTGTTTGATGCATGTGTATTACTTTAGTGCTCATTCTATTCTCATCACCATTTCCATTTTCACCAGTAGGGGGGGATGTTAACTCAACTGAGAGAAATCTCAGGTAGTCTCTCATGATTAAACAATTGATTTTATGGTAGTGTGTATGTTGATGCCTCAGCGTGTGTGTATGCACATTAGTGTTTGTGTGTGTGTGTGCGTCAGTGTGTATGTGTGATTGTATTCAGTAGGTTAATGTAGAGTTGTCCCAGTCCAGCTGGCCCCTCTTGCTGCCCTGTTTTACACTGAGAGATCCTGGGACCTCCTCCTCCTCCTCGCTGTCGTTTGACTCGGCACTTGTGATGTCATCGTCTTCCTCTTCATCATCGTCCTCCTCGTCCTCCTCGCTGGCCTCTTCCTCAGCTCCCTGGGGCTCCTGGAAGCTCTGCATGGGGCACAGAGAGGCAACAGGTGTGTCACAGGTTCCGGAGCTGATTACTGTGGCCCTTGTGTATCCTACTCTGTTTCACTATGTCCCATTTCTCCCTTTCTCTCCTCTTCCTTGTCATTCGTCCCTCTGCCCTCAAACTTCAGTTACTCACTCTACTTCAGATGCTGTGATGAAGCTGACTCAGAAGCTCTCGTCACTAATAATTGAATTCCCCTTCCCCATAAATTGTTTAGCGTGTTAATTTCCCCCCATATATCTAGTAATTCATATATCTTAAAGGTATCTACTGTTGTTATTTTCCTTTTTTGCCAGTATCACTAATATTTACTGTTGCGTAATGCTAATTACAGTGAGGGAAAAAAGTATTTGATCCCCTGCTGATTTTGTACGTTTGCCCACTGACAAAGAAATGATCAGTCTATAATTTTAATGGTAGGTTTATTTGAACAGTGAGAGACAGAATAACAACAAAAAAATCCTGAAAAACGCATCTCAAAAAATGTTCTAAATTGATTTGCATTTTAATGAGGGAAATAAGTATTTTACCCCCTCTCAATCAGAAAGATTTCTGGCTCCCAGGTGTCTTTTATACAGGTAACAAACTGAGATTAGGAGCACACTGTTAAAGGGAGTGCTCCTAATCTCAGCTTGTTACCTGTATAAAAGACACCTGTCCACAGAAGCAATCAATCAATCAGATTCCAAACTCTCCACCATGGCCAAGACCAAAGAGGTCTCCTAGGATGTCAGGGACAAGATTGTAGACCTACACAAGGCTGGAATGGGCTACAAGACCATCTCCAAGCAGCTTGGTGAGAAGGTGACAACAGTTGGTGCGATTATTCGCAAATGGAAGAAACACAAAAGAACTGTCAATCTCCCTTGGCATGGGGCTCCATGCAAGATCTCACCTCGTGGAGTTGCAATGATCATGAGAACGGTGAGGAATCAGCCCAGAACTACACGGGAGGATCTTGTCAATGATCTCAAGGCAGCTGGGACCATAGTCACCAAGAAAACAATTGGTAACACACTACGCCATGAAGGACTGAAATCCTGCAGCGCCCGCAAGGTCCCCCTGCTCAAGAAAGCACATATACATGCCCGTCTGAAGTTTGCCAATGAACATCTGAATGATTCAAAGGACAACTGGGTGAAAGTGTTGTGGTCAGATGAGACCAAAACGGAGCTCTTTGGCATCAACTCAACTCGCCGTTTTTGGAGGAGGAGGAATGCTGCCTATGACCCCAAGAACACCATCCCCACCGTCAAACATGGAGGTGGAAACATTATGCTTTGGAGGTGTTTTTCTGCTAAGGGGACAGGACAACTTCATCGCATCAAAGGGACGAAATCAATTTAGAACATTTTTTACTTGCGTTTTTCTGGATTCTTTTGTTGTTATTCTGTCTCTCACTGTTCAAATACACCTACCATTAAAATTATAGATTGGTCATTTCTTTGTCAATGGGCAAACGTACAAAATCAGTAGGGGATCAAATACTTTTTTCCCTCACTGTATGAGTCAAGGAAATGTTTGGTTGTTGCATTGTGACACATTTCAGTTTCATATTTAAATGCAGTAATTGACCCTTTTTCAAACCTCCAAGTGGATGCCATTTTCAGGTGGACATGAACACTTGCTACGTAAATGTAAATGTGGGTGTAATGAAGATGCCTGTTATTATGATTGAATGCTTGATCGAATGATTTAATGCCTGAAGATCTCCATGGTTAATAGTATGATAGGGAGGGGCCACAGGTATAAAGGTACCTGTTTCACCTCGGAGTTGGAGTGATGTTCTAGCTCTGGTATGTGAGCTGTGTGGGATGCTGTTCATAGCCTGGTTTACCCCAACCTGCTACAGTTGGTTTGGTATGTGAGCTGTGTGGGAGGCTGCTCATAGCCTGGTATACCCCAACCTGCTACAGTTGGTTTGGTATGTGAGCTGTGTGGGAGGCTGTTCATAGCCTGGTATACCACAGCTACAGTTGGTTTGGTATGTGAGCTGTGTGGGAGGCTGCTCATAGCCTGGTATACCCCAACCTGCTACAGTTGGTTTGGTATGTGAGCTGTGTGGGAGGCTGTTCATAGCCTGGTATACCACAGCCACAGTTGGTTTGGTATGTGAGCTGTGTGGGAGGCTGCTCATAGCCTGGTATACCCCAACCTGCTACAGTTGGTTTGGTATGTGAGCTGTGTGGGAGGCTGCTCATAGCCTGGTATACCCCAACCTGCCACAGTTGGTTTGGTATGTGAGCTGTGTGGGAGGCTGCTCATAGCCTGGTATACCCCAACCTGCTACAGTTGGTTTGGTATGTGAGCTGTGTGGGAGGCTGTTCATAGCCTGGTATACCACAGCTACAGTTGGTTTGGTATGTGAGCTGTGTGGGAGGCTGCTCATAGCCTGGTATACCCCAACCTGCTACAGTTGGTTTGGTATGTGAGTTGTGTGGGAGGCTGCTCATAGCATGGTATACCCCAACCTGCCACAGTTGGTTTGGTATGTGAGCCGTGTGGGAGGCTGCTCATAGCCTGGTATACCCCAACCTGCTACAGTTGGTTTGGTATGTGAGCTGTGTGGGAGGCTGTTCATAGCCTGGTATACCACAGCTACAGTTGGTTTGGTATGTGAGCTGTGTGGGAGGCTGCTCATAGCCTGGTATACCCCAACCTGCTACAGTTGGTTTGGTATGTGAGCTGTGTGGGAGGCTGTTCATAGCCTGGTATACCACAGCTACAGTTGGTTTGGTATGTGAGCTGTGTGGGAGGCTGTTCATAGCCTGGTATACCCCAACCTGCCACAGTTGGTTTGGTATGTGAGCTGTGTGGGAGGCTGTTCATAGCCTGGTTTACCCCAACCTGCTACAGTTGGTTTGGTATGTGAGCTGTGTGGGAGGCTGTTCATAGCCTGGTATACCACAGCTACAGTTGGTTTGGTATGTGAGCTGTGTGGGAGGCTGTTCATAGCCTGGTATACCCCAACCTGCCACAGTTGGTTTGGTATGTGAGCTGTGTGGGAGGCTGTTCATAGCCTGGTTTACCCCAACCTGCTACAGTTGGTTTGGTATGTGAGCTGTGTGGGAGGCTGTTCATAGCCTGGTTTACCCCAACCTACTACAGTTGGTTTGGTATGTGAGCTGTGTGGGAGGCTGTTCATAGCCTGGTATACCCCAACCTAATACAGTTGGTTTGGTATGTGAGCTGTGTGGGAGGCTGTTCATAGCCTGGTTTACCCCAACCTGCTACAGTTGGTTTGGTATGTGAGCTGTGTGGGAGGCTGTTCATAGCCTGGTTTACCCCAACCTGCTACAGTTGGTTTGGTATGTGAGCTGTGTGGGAGGCTGCTCATAGCCTGGTATACCCCAACCTGCTACAGTTGGTTTGGTATGTGAGCTGTGTGGGAGGCTGTTCATAGCCTGGTATACCACAGCTACAGTTGGTTTGGTATGTGAGCTGTGTGGGAGGCTGTTCATAGCCTGGTATACCCCAACCTGCTACAGTTGGTTTGGTATGTGAGCTGTGTGGGAGGCTGTTCATAGCCTGGTATACCCCAACCTGCCACAGTTGGTTTGGTATGTGAGCTGTGTGGGAGGCTGCTCATAGCCTGGTATACCACAGCTACAGTTGGTTTGGTATGTGAGCTGTGTGGGAGGCTGTCCATAGCCTGGTATACCCCAACCTGCTACAGTTGGTTTGGTATGTGAGCTGTGTGGGAGGCTGTTCAAAGCCTGGTATACCACAGCTACAGTTGGTTTGGTATGTGAACTGTGTGGGAGGCTGTTCATAGCCTGGTATACCCCAACCTGCTACAGTTGGTTTGGTATGTGAGCTGTGTGGGAGGCTGCTCATAGCCTGGTATACCCCAACCTGCTACAGTTAGTTTGGTATGTGAGCTGTGTGGGAGGCTGTTCATAGCCTGGTATACCCCAACCTGCTACAGTTGGTTTGGTATGTGAGCTGTGTGGGAGGCTGTCCATAGCCTGGTATACCACAGCTACAGTTGGTTTGGTATGTGAGCTGTGTGGGAGGCTGTTCATAGCCTGGTATACCACAACCTGCTACAGTTGGTTTGGTATGTGAGCTGTGTGGGAGGCTGTTCATAGCCTGGTATACCACAACCTGCTACAGTTGGTTTGGTATGTGAGCTGTGTGGGAGGCTGTTCATAGCCTGGTATACCACAGCTACAGCTGGTTTGGCAGGGTAGGCCTGATTGAGACTTAGGTTTTTGATTTCTATTCAAACCTGTATTTCGAGTTTGTTTATTTAGTAAATACCTTTGTAGATGATGTAACTATTCATATGATTTTGTCATTCACCTGGAACCACCTGTCACTGTTAATAAACTGGATAGTATTCTGCCCCTGATCCTGACTGCACTTAAGGCTGTTCCAACATCTGGTCCATACAACGCTCACCTTCCTTGCTTTATTCCTCCCTCGCCTCTCCCCCACTGTTTTGTTTTCAGTCCCCCCTTCCCCTTACCTCCATAGGATTGACTGTGATATTGAGCGCTGAGTCGTCCCAGTCCAGCTCTCTCTCTTTGGTTGTGTCTGAGTTCCTGCCCTCCTGTTGGTGTGTCAGATGAATACGGTAGATGCCTAGCACAACCACCACCACCAGGGCGGCGATACAGATCACTATCACCACTGTGGCAGCACTGGGGGCTCCTGGGGAGAAAGGAAAGGTAATGTTAAAATACTAAATGTTAAGTAACATGGTGCACCCACACGCATACCAAATATTTGGTTATGCACACAACCAAAACATCTCAGATGTACAGGATGCTCACATACCAAACAACAACACACACACACACACACACACACACACACACACACACACACACACACACACACACACACACACACACACACACACACACACACACACACAGAGAGAGAGAAGGTCCTAGATCTGTAATGTTTATCTGTTGTGCTGATCTGTACTATACTCTCAAAATAACATCTCCCTGCCTCATCTCTCTCTCCTTCAGATAAGTTATTATACTGTGTGTGTATTCATCCAGCTACAGAGGACTCTTTTAATTGGTAATTTGATTCAGTCTGCTTCCTTATTACAGAGAGAGGGGGAGGGTGTGGGAGAGTAGAAAGAAGAGAGGAGAGAGATAATTTTTTAAACACCAATCCATAGCCTTTGATCTCTCTCATGTTAAAGGCACCCCAGTGTATATACATGAATGCACACAGAATGTTACTAGAGGGTCTGTACGGTCTCCCAACAGAACAATCTACACAGAATGTTACTAGAAGGTCTGTACGGTCTCCCAACAGAACAATCTACACAGAATGTTACTAGAAGGTCTGTACGGTCTCCCAACAGAACAATCTACACAGAATGTTACTAGAGGGTCTGTACGGTCTCCCAACAGAACAATCTACACAGAATGTTACTAGAGGGTCTGTACGGTCTCCCAACAGAACAATCTACACAGAATGTTAATAGAGGGTCTGTACGGTCTCCCAACAGAACAATCTACACAGAATGTTACTAGAGGGTCTGTACGGTCTCCCAACAGAACAATCTACACAGAATGTTACTAGAGGGTCTGTACGGTCTCCCAACAGAACAATCTACACAGAATGTTACTAGAAGGTCTGTACGGTCTCCCAACAGAACAATCTACACAGAATGTTAATAGAGGGTCTGTACGGTCTCCCAACAGAACAATCTACACAGAATGTTAATAGAGGGTCTGTACGGTCTCCTTACAGAACAATCTACACAGAATGTTAATAGAGGGTCTGTACGGTCTCCCAACAGAACAATCTACACAGAATGTTAATAGAGGGTCTGTACAGTCTCCTAACAGAACAGTCTACACAGAATGTTACAGTGGGTCTGTACGGTCTCCCAACAGAACAATCTACACAGAATGTTACTAGAGGGTCTGTACGGTCTCCCAACAGAACAATCTACACAGAATGTTACGAGAGGGTCTGTACGGTCTCCTAACAGAACAATCTACACAGAATGTTAATAGAGGGTCTGTACGGTCTCCCAACAGAACAATCTACACAGAATGTTAATAGAGGGTCTGTACGGTCTCCCAACAGAACAATCTACACAAAATGTTACTAGAGGGTCTGTACGGTCTCCCAACAGAACAATCTACACAGAATGTTAATAGAGGGTCTGTACAGTCTCCTAACAGATCAATCTACACAGAATGTTAATAGAGGGTCTGTACGGTCTCCTAACAGAACAATCTACACAGAATGTTAGTGGAGGGTCTGTATGGTCTCCTAACAGAACTATCTACATCATTCACTTCATTAACTTCTCTAGGGTAGGGGGCAGTATTTTGACGTCCGGATGAAAGGCATGCCCAAATGAAACTGCCTGCTACTCAGGCTCAGAAGGTAGGATATGCATATTATTAGTAGATTTGGATAGAAAACACTCTGAAGTTTCTAAAACTGTTTGAATGATGTCTGTGAGTATAACAGAACTCATATGGCAGGCAAAACCTGAGAAAAATCCAACCAGGAAGTGTGGAAATCTGAGGGTTGTAGTTTTTCAAGTGATTCCCTATCCAGTATACAGTGACTTAGGGTTCATTTTGCACTTCCTAAGGCTTCCACTAGATGTCAACAGTCTTTAGAACATTGTTTCATGCTTCTACTGTGAATATGGAGCTAACAAGAGGGCCTGGAAGTTGATGAGTGAGAAAATCACATGAGCTCAGAGGTGCACGCTCACATGAGAGTTAGCTGTGTTCCTTTTCTTTTCTGAAGACATTGGAATTGTCCGGTTGGAATATTACTGAAGATTTATGTTAAAAACGTCCTAAAGATTGATGCTATACATCATTTGACATATTTCTACAAACGTAAAGTAGTGGACTGAACGCGCGAACAAAAGGATGTATTTGGACATAAATGATGGACTATCTATAATTCTTTAAATAACTGTTGAATATTTTATCAACGTTTATGGTGAGTATTTCTGTAAATTGATGTGCTGATTCACCGGAGGTTTTGGAGGCAAAACATTTGTGAACATCACGCGCCAATGTAAAATGTTTTTTTTTATATAAATATGAACTTTATCGAGCAAAACATTCATGTATTGTGAAACATGAAGTCCTATGAGTGCCATCTGATGAAGATCATCAAAGGTTAGTGATTCATTTTAGCTGTATTTCTGGTTTTTGTGACGCCTCTCCTTGCTTGGAAAATGGCTGTGTGGTTTTTCTTGTTTAGGTGCTGTCCTAACATAATCTAATGTTATGCTTTCACCATAAAGCCTTTTTGAAATCGGACAATGTGGTTGGATTAACGAGAAGTGTACCTTTAAAATGGATATAATAGTTGTATGTTTGAGAAATTTCAATTCTGAGATTTTTGTTGTTTTGAATTTTCCGCCCTGCTATTTCACTGGCTGTTGAATAGTGTATCCCACATACCCCAGAGAGGTTAAAGACACCCCTCCATACACACTTCTCATGTGTCCTCTCTTCCCTCCCTTTCTCTCTCTTCATATCCGTGCGTCATCTCCTCCCTCTCTCACTCTGAATGTTTCTTTTGTCTCTCTCTCTCTCTCTCTCTCTCTCTCTCTCTCTCTCTCGCTTTCACCTCCCTCTCTCTCTCTCTCTCTCTCTCTCTCTCTCTCGTGTTCTCCTGTCTCTCTCTCGCTCTCTCTCTCTCCCTCTCTCTCTCCTCCCTCTCTCTCTCTCTCTCTCTCTCTCTCGTTTTCTCTTCCCTCTCTCTCACTTTCTCCTCTCTCTCTCTCTCTCGCTTTCTCCTCCCTCTCTCTCTCACTTTCTCCTCCCTCTCTCTCTCTTTCTCCTCCCTCTCTCTCTCTCTTTCTCCTCCCTCTCTCTCGCATGCTTGCTTTCTCTTCCCTCTCCCAGTCTCTCTCGCTTTCTCCTCCCTCTCCCTGTCTCTCTCGCTTTCTCCTCCCTCTGTCTCTCTGTCTCTCTCTGTCTCTCTCTGTCTCTCTCTGTCTCTCTCTGTCTCTCTCTGTCTCTCTCTGTCTCTCTCTGTCTCTCTCTGTCTCTCTCTGTCTCTCTCTGTCTCTCTCTGTCTCTCTCACTTTCTCCTCTCTCTCTCTCTCTCTCTCTCTCTCTCTCTCTCATTGGCATGGGAAACATATGTTAACATTGTCAAAGCAGGTGATGTAGACAATATACAAAAAATAAACAATAAAAATGAACAGTAAACATTACACTCACAGTAGTTCCAAAAGAACAAAGACATTACAAATGTGATATTATGTATATATACAGTGTTGTAACGATGAGCAAATGGTTTAAAGTACAACAGTGAAAATAAATAAACAGAAATATGGGTTGTATTTACAATGGTGTTTGTTCTTTACTGGTTGCCCTTTTCTTGTGGCAACAGGTCACAAATATTGCTGCTGTGATGACACAATGTGGTATTTCACCCAGTAGATATGGGAGTTTATCAAAATCAGGTTTGTGGATCTGTGTAATCTGAGGGAAATATGTGTCTCTAATATGGTCATACATTTCGCAGGAGGTTAGGAAGTGCAGCTCAGTTTCCACCTCATTTAGTGGGCAGTGTGCACATAGTGTAAGGGGTGCGTACTGGCGGCAGAGAAGTCAGACGCAGGAGAGCAAAAACTGTGTTTCCAACGGCGCAGTTTAATAATAAAAACCCACTGGAAAACAGAACAATCAATAAATGGGTACAAAACCCGACGCACACCAGACATAACGTGCACAAGCACTTACAATAAAAAATACCGGACAAGGACATGGGGGGAACAGAGGGTTAAATACACAACATGTAATTGATGGAATTGGAACCAGGTGTGTGGGAAGACAAGACAAAACAAATGGAAAATCAAAGGTGGATCGGCGATGGCTACAAGACCGGTGACGTCGACCGCCAAACGTCGCCCAAACAAGGAGAGGGACCGACTTCGTAGGAAGTCGTGACACATAGCCTATCTTCTCTTGAGAGCCAGGTCTGCCTTCGGCAGCCTTTCTCAATAGCAAGGCTATGCTCACTGAGTCTGTACATAGTCAAAGCTTTCCTTAAGTTTGGGTAAGTCACAGTGGTCAGGTATTCTGCCACTGTGTACTCTCTGTTTAGGGCCAAATAGCATTCTAGTTTGCTGTTTTTTTCTTTATTCTTTCCAATGTGTCACGTAATTATCTTTTTGTTTTCTCATGATTTGGTGGGGTCTAATTGTGTTGCTGTCCTGGGGCTTTGTTTGGTCTGTTTGTGAACAGAGCCCCAGGACCAGCTTGCTTAGGGGAATGTTCTCCTGGTTCATCCCTCTATAGGTGATGGCTTTGTTATGGAAGGTTTGGCCTAATTCTGCTCTGCATGCATTATTTGGTGTTTTATGTTGTACACAGAGGATATTTTTGCAGAATTCTGCATGCAGAGTCTCAATTTGGTGTTTGTCCCATTTTGTGAATTCTTGGTTGGTGAGCGGACCCCAGACCTCACAACCATAAAGGGCAATGGGTTCTATAACTGATTCAGGTATTTTTAGCCAGATCCTAATTGGTATGTCGAATTTTATGTTCCTTTTGATGGTATAGAAGGCCCTTCTTGCCTTGTCTCTTAGATCATTCACAGCTTTGTAGAAGTTACCTGTAGCGCTGAAGTTTAGGCCAAGGTATGTATAGTTTTTTGTGTGCTCTAGGGCAAGATGGAATTTGTATTTGTGGTCCTGGCGATTGGACCTTTTTTGGAACACCATTATTTTACTGTCAGGGCCAAGGACTGGCAAAATCTGTGCAGAATATCTAGGTGCTGCTGTAGGCCCTCCTTGGTTGGTGACAGAAGCACCAGATCATCAGCAAACAGTAGACATTTGACTTCAGATTCTAGTAGGGTGTGGCTGGGTGCTGCAGACTGTTCTAGTGCCCTCGCCAATTTGTTGATATATATGTTGAAGAGGGTGGGGCTTAAGCTGCATCCCTGTCTCACCACACTGCCCTGTGGGAAGAAATGTGTGTTTTTTGCCTGTTTAAACCGCACACTTGTTGTTTGTTTACATGGATTTTAAAATTGTATGTTTGTATGTTTTTCTCTCGCTCTCTCTCTCTGTGTGTGTTCAATAATAGTAGCTATTTACACATGCACACAGAGTCCTCTCTAGTCTTACCTGGACCGTGTGTGGGGTATAGACTGTGGACCATGGCCAGATGAGGAACGACTTGCATGTACTGGGACGGGGCTACCATGTGATTGACATGCTCCCCAGCCTCTGATTTGTGGAGTACACTGATCTGGGCGGGGCAAGAATACAGAGCAAGGTTACAGGTATAATAAATGTCCCAGAAAATATAAGAGTAAACTCCAAATAAGGACTATTAGACATAGAACCGTCAGAGATTTTCTGGGAAGAGCAAGTTGACAAGGCAAAGGGTCTCAGGGCAGGAAATGTTTAATCAAATATAATTTCTGAAAGCGTAGGAACATTGGAATTCCTGTATTTTTATCGTTCCGCTCTCTAGTCCACTGACCTCCAGGGTGAACTCATTGCTGGTGTAGCGTCCGTTTAGCTCAGAGCAGGTGAGACGGAACTTCCTGTCTGGGGTCTGGGCGGGGTGCCAGTTGTGGTAATACACCTGTCTGATCACCTGCTCATAGTTGGACATTGAGTCCACACCTGAGAGAAATGGTGGACACATTCCTATGGTCACTACCAGTTTCATAGATCAGGGGTTATGGATTTAGAGGAAGATAGCGGTTATGGCTATAAATGAAGATAGGGGTTATGGATATAGAGGAAGATAGGGGTTATGGTTATAGAGGAAGATAGGGATTATGGTTATAGAGGAAGATAGGGATTATGGATATAGAGGAAGATAGTGGTTATGGTTATAAACGAAGTTAGGGGTTATGGTTATAAATGAAGTTAGGGGTTATGGTTATAGAGGAAGTTAGGGGTTATGGTTATAGAGGAAGATAGGATTATGGATATAGAGGAAGATAGGGGTTATGGATATAAATGAAGATAAGGGTTATGGATATAGAGGAAGATAGGGGTTATGGTTAGGTGTTTGCATGGTAACATGGATGGAGGCATGCCAGAGGTGGAGTTGGAATTGGGGTAGGAGTCAGAGGTTAGATAGGGATTAGAGGTCAGGAAGTTAGATGTTTCCATGGTAACTTACCGTATATAGACATGCCGGAGGTAGAGTTGGTGGCGTCCAGGTGTTTCCCCAGCAGGGTGCTACGTTGCAGCTGGAGACTCTCCTGCTCTGGCCTCAGCTCCTCCCCCAGCACCAGGATGTCACAGTAGTCCAGGTTATGAATGATCTCCTCCTGGACCCCCGGCCTGCCCGCTGAAACACACACACACATGTGAGAATGCATGCACACACACACACACACACACACACACACACACACACACACACACACACACACACACACACACACACACACACACACACACACACACACACACACACACACACACACCAGTGGAGGCTCCTCAGAGGAAGAGGAGGACGGAGGACAACTAGCTTCTGTCCTCCTCTGGGTACATTGACTTCAATACAAAACCTAGGAGGCTCATGGTTCTCACCTCCTTCCATAGACTGACACAGTAATTATGACAACTTCTGGAGGACGTCCTCCAACCTATCAGAGCTCCTGCAGCATGAATTGACATGTTGTTCACCCAATCAAATGATCAAATAATGAATCTAGTACTGAAAGCACAAGATACAGCTAGCTAACACAGCAGTGCATAAACTGCAGCGAGTAGTTAACTTAAAGAGAGAGAAAGAACAGTTATGAACAGTTGAACATAACTTTCGAACATAACTGAACATAACTGTTGAACAGTTATGAACAAATTTAAATTTCTTCCAAAATGAAGCAGAGGCAAGAGAGAGATAGAGATTGTCATTTTTTTCAGTTTCACTTACTTAGCTAGAAAATGCAGCAAGCTAGTTTAGCCTACTCAAACACCCTGCTTAAACAGAGGGATGCTATGTTAGCTAGCTGGCTATGACTATCTAACACAACACTGGAACTCTTCCAAGTCAAGGTAAGCTTTTGGTTTAACTAATTTATTGCCACTGGGGCCTGCCGGTGTAACTGTTAAACTGCTACGTGACTATACACTGTAACGTTACTGCATGATTGTAGCGGGTTTACTAACGTGTTACTAGTAGTTATATTAGCTATGTTGACTATGACGTTACTTTAGCTAATATGCGACTCGTTTCAGGAAACTAGGCGTATGTCGCGGGTCACTAGGGGAGCCGTTTAAACGTAAACTTTTAATTTTTTTTGTCAAAATGCGTTTTTTGGCAGAAATTCCTTCTGGAACATGTGAATTTCATGTGCCTTACTAACAAACTTGTATGCCATCTGCAAATACGAATACAATTGTTAAATTACGTGCCTAGTTGGTTTAGCCACAAAAAAAGTTTGCAACCTTCCCTCTAGTAATGATTGGCTGAGATACAGAATGCTTCTGTCTATTTGAGCTGGTCAGTATGTCTAGGTAATCCTGTCTAACGCATATTTTTTTAAATGTATTGTGTAGTAAAACAGCATAAGCCTAATGTCAAGTTAACGTGTACTGTTAGCTAGCTAATGTTAGCTGGCTGGCTCGCTAGCTAACATTACGTGTATGTCAAGTTTTGAAATTAGTGGAATTTGAGTATGATACAGTAGCTAAGGAGATGGAGAAAAACCCTGTGTCATCTTCAAATTAAGGGCTACCATGGCATCTGACAGGAGACGCACCCATCCATGATGTATATGGGTAAGATAGTATAGCTAGCTACATTTTCAGATATTTCACATTTCCAATTTTGACAGGAAGTGGTTTCATTTCAAGTTAAAGTGTACTGTTAGCTAGCTAACGTTAGCTGGCTGGCTTGCTAGCTAATGTTATGTGTATGATCTTTTTATTCTTATCTCAGAGCCATTTGCTTGACTAGTTATAGACTATTGTTAGCTAGCTAACATTGAACCTGGTTGGTTAGCTACCTGCAGATTCATGCAGGGTATTAACATCATGAGTTGGGATTATGGTTCATTGTTTAGCTAGCTAGCTAGCTACATGTCTTAACAAAATACTCTCATCTGAGTGTGCCAGAGTGTAGAATAACTGATGAATTTACGAACCTTCAACACCCGTTGAATATGGCCGGTGTCAGTAAACGTCGGCAAAAAAGTGTACAGTAATTAAATTGCTGCCAGCAGCACAGTTTCAGTCACCAATGCTCTGGATAACATGAAAACAGCCTTACCAGCTCTGCTAGGGCGAGTAAAATGGTCAGAGTGGGGTGTTCTCTCATTTGTGTCTGGAAGTAGCTAGCAAGCTAGCCAATGTTAGCCATTTAGCTTGAGTGCTTGACTGCCGTTGTGAGGTCATAACGTTCGGATCAACCCTACTCATTGGCCAGAGCGTCCAGTGTGCTCTCTGAACGCTCCGAGAGCGAAACGCTCTGAATTTACTGACAGCACAGTTGCAGTCATCAACGCTCTGGGTGTAGACAACAAAGGGCTCTCCAGTAGTAGTACCAAAACATTCAAAGGCCATTTTCTCAAAAGTAGTTTACAAGTTTAGCAACATTCAAAGCAAAATTGCTTTCTCATTGCTTCTCAACTCTAGTGTATGATATAGAATTTTGTAGCTGAGACTCTATTTTTATCCAATGTAAAAAACACAATTTAAAATGCTACATAAGACTGATTTGAACCGGTCGGTCACATATTGTGACAACGATGTAGGATGTGTGTGGCGGTTTGGCTTGGAAAGGTTTTTACGCCTGGTCACATACAGCTGATGTGTTGTGCATTAAAGTCCACAAACCAAGGAAAAGGTGAGAGGAGAGCACATAGATGCGAGAAGGAATGCAGCGTGGCTGCTATGAATGTGAACTGTGTTTATGCATGACCAGGGGTGTTATTCATTCTGCCGATTCTGTTGAAAAACATTTCTTAAATGGAAGCAAACAGAGCAAAACGGGTATAAACATACCTGAATTTGTCGAATAGAAACTCTCTTGTTAAACTGTTGGACTAATGATTGCACCTTAGATCAGCTAGATGCACGCAAGAGTTTGCAAGGCGGTATTGAATGTCACCTAAACATTTCCTCTCGACATGTGTGCAGGTCTGCTAGGCTAGGTTATAGCAACCTCATGACGGGTATAGGGAAAATTAGAGTATCATGTAGTAGCCTAAACCCATCAATGTTACATTGACCTGGTAAAATGGGTTATGAATGAGAGTCATCCAATATGCTGTAATAGAAATAAGGCAATGCTCATAAAAATGTTTTTGTCCTCCCTTAACTTACACGGCACTGACACACACACACACACACACACACACACACACACACACACACACACACACACACACACACACACACACACACACACACACACACACACACACACACACACACACACACACACACACACACACACCGTCTTCCTATCTGTGCAAGTTACCTCAACTAAACTTAATTTACCCTAATGAAAAATGTATCACCACCTACAAAATTGTCCATTAATTACAATCCACATAATCCACATAAATTTCCTGTTGCTGCAGGATTATTTTCCTGCTGTGAGAAGCAGGGTCAAATTAAGATAGCGCATCTGTACACAACAACATTATCCAAGACTAAAATGTTTCATTCCACTATTCCACACTAACAAACCTAAATTAACAAACTATTTTAGCCAAAACACAGTTCAAAAACACAGTTCAAAAACACTGTTAAAAGACTCCATAGCTGCATTATTAACGCTCTCTATTGCTACACAATCAGCCAGCCTGATGTCACAGAGTCTGCTGTACAGCCTGCTAACCGGTTAGACACAGTTCTCTGTAGCTCTCCGTGCCTTTCAGCCTGCTGTGTTCTCTCCTGGGTGGGCTATCACCTGCCATGCCCACTCCACAGCCCCCCTACGGTGAGGCACTCCTCAGAGCAGGGGCTGTCCCTGGAACAGCAGGGTTCCCGGGAGACCCTGGCTCTCCTCTATCCCTGGCTGAGGCTTGATTGATTGCAGAGCTGTGCTAACTGGGGGAAGGAGGGGAAACATCTGGAGCTGAGTAGACCCCCTGAGACACACAGACAGAGAGAGATGGAGGGAGGGGAGAGGGAAAGTTAAGAAAGGACTGGAGACACAGTGAAGAGAAGAGGAGAGCATGTGCTGGTGGTAAGGAAAGAGCATGAGAGACTAACAAAGAAAGAGAAAAGGAGAATAAGAGGGCAAACATAGGGAAACCTGAAAGAAAGAGAGAAAGAGAGAGAGAGACAGAGAGAGGGAAAGAGAGAGAGAGATAAAGAGAGAGACAGAGAAATAGAGAGAGAATAGATGGCAGATGATGGAGAGAATGAAATGTGTATTTCATATTGTATGAGATCAAGATTCAATGTGTGTGTGTGTGTGTGTGTGTGTGTGTGTGTGTGTGTGTGTGTGTGTGTGTGTGCGCACATCTCCAACAATCCCACCGCTGCACTGAGCAGTTTAATGACTGTTGACCCTTTCTCCACACTAAGTACCTGTCTAATCCTGCTGTGTGAACCAAACTTATGGCTTCTAAAGGAACTGTGAATGGAGGGGGGGGGGGGGGGAGTGGGGGGGCAGAACAGAGTCGGCCTGTACTACCGGCCTTAGGACTTGCTCCCCCCCTCCTACTCTCCCCAGCATCTACAGTCCAACCCCCCTGCTGACTAAAGCCTCTGCCTACCAGACAAATGATTCTGTGGGTTCCTGCCTGGCTGAACTGCAAATGGAAATGACATTTTAATACCAGCTCTTGTCTTCTCAGAGCGGAGACTAGGATCAACACGGAACAGCTCTGACTCAGCCTTGACGCTATAGCTGCCAATTAGACAGCGATAACCAGAGGTTTCACTCGCTCCACTGCCAGGGAGTTGGAAAAAAAAAACCTGCATCGCTTTCAGGACTCAGACTCTCTCTTTCCTCCTCATGTTCTGCCTCTGAAATGGAGACCACAGCTGGAGGCTATAGATTAGCCAAGTCTTGTGTGACTAGGAGTGTGTGGCTAATGGTGTGTGTGTGTGTGTGTGTGTGTGTGTGTGTGTGTGTAAGAGAGAGAGGAGTTGATGAAATTCCATAGTAAGAGGAGATGTTGTACTCTCCAGTCTAATCAAATAGTTTTGTGGTGCTGTCCCCTTAGGACCATATCATCATTATCCCTCTGCTATTCTCTGTCTATTGATCTCTCTCTCTCTCTCTCTGGTTTGCACCTAGTGTCTATCTATCTATCTATCTATCTATCTATCTATCTATCTATCTATCTATCTATCTATCTATCTATCTATCTATCTACTATCTCTCTCTCTCTCTCTCTCTCTCTCTCTCTCTCTCTCTCTCTCTCTCCTCTCTCTCTCTCTCCTCTCTCTCCTCTCTCTCTCTCTCTCTCTCTCTCTCTCTCTCTCTCTCTCTCTCTCTCTCTCTCTCTCTCTCTCTCTCTCTCTCTCTCTCACACACACACACACACACACACACACACACACACACACCACACACACACACACACACACACACACACACACACACACACACACACACACCCCTCTATGCCTGTACCCTGTACCTGTATGGTGTGAGGCTGTGTCTCCCTTGGTGACAGTACTGATGATGTGAAGGTCCTGGAACAGAGTGAGTCCTGCTGGTCCTCTGAGGTCAGCTGCTGGCCTGGTCAGTCTGTCCACCCCAGCTATGGTGATCCTGGGTTCACTGGGCTGCAGCACCATCACCACTGCATCGATGTCCGGGATGAAGATACACGTGTCCTCCCCAAAACACCTGGGAGATGGAGAGTAGGGAAGGCTTGAATCTGATTCAATTGCATGTGAATGTACTGTATGTTTCAGTATGTGTTTGACTGGGTATCACTTTAGGCATGTGTGAAATATCAGAGCCATTGTGCCCTTAGAATGCTTAGATACTTTGAGAATGTGTGTGTGGGTTAATTCCAGGAATCAGCAACCTTGGAAGGTTAAATAAGCCTCCTCCTAGTACACTGTAGGGGTGATGAGGCTGACCGAACTGTGACAGACTCCCAGAGAGCAACAACACACAGACAGTGATGCAGACATCTGACATAGACATGCAAAAAATAACCTGACACATACTGCCTAAACAATGCAGACTAGACATCAATCAACGAGAAACCAGAGAGAGAGAGAAAGAGAGAGAGAGACAGGGCGGCTGAGGAGCGAGAGAGAGTGAAAGAGAGAAATTGGAGGCTGAGGAGAGTGAGCGAGAGAGAGAGAGAAAGAGAGAGAGAGACAGGGAGGCTGAGGGGCAAGAGAGAGAGAGAAAGAGAGAGAGAAAAGGGAGGCTGAGGAGAGAGAGCGAGAGAGCGAGAGAGAGAGAAAGGGAGGGAGGGAGGCTGAGGAGAGAGAAAGAGATAGAAAGAGAGTGACTTGAATGTTGAGGAGAGAGAGAGAAAGGGATGCTGGTGAGCGAGAGAGAGAAAGGGAGGCTGAGGAGAGAGAGAGAAAGAGAAAGGGAGGCTGAGGAGAGAGAGAAAGAGAAAAAGGGAGTCTGAGGAGAGAGAGAGAGAGAGAAAGAAAGAAACAGATAGAGAGAGAGAGAGAGACAGGGAGGCTGAGGAGTGAGAGAGAAAGAGAGAGAGACATGGTGGCTGAGGAGAAAGAGAGAGAGAGAGAGAGAGAGAGAGAGAGAGAGAGAGAGAGAGAGAGAGAAAGGGAGGCTGAGGAGAGAAGGAAAATATAGCTAACAGAAGAGCTGCGAAAGTAGCAAGTAGTGGGATGTTTTTCACATACATTTAGTTACAGAGGAGGTAGATGAACATCTGTCAGTGGCTGGGACTGGGAGAGGGAAGAAAAAAAATGTTGCACGACAACAGCTCTTTGTTCTGTTGGAGCTTTGGATAAGGAGGTTATGACTCGTTCATAATTACCTGTGATTACTCGTCATCCCAGTTTGCTGCTAGCCTATTTAATGTTTTATTTCATGCCTAAACACCGCTGTAAACTTCATCACATAGCACTAATACACAGGCCTTTAAGAACCATATTTTCCTTTTCTGGTATAAAAAAACATGTTTTCAGTCAAGCGTGGTATAGCCTACTCTCTCTTTCTCTTTTTCTCTCAAGCGGTGATCTGCATGTTGTGTCTTTCCCCGCCTCAGCAGGGTATTGTTGTGGAGAGGAGGCAGAGACAGTGGAGCGGCAGGGTATTGTTGTGGAGAGGAGGCAGAGACAGTGGAGAGGCAGGGTATTGTTGTGGAGAGGAGGCAGAGACAGTGGAGCTGCAGGGTGTTGTTGTGGAGAGGAGGCAGAGACAGTGGAGCGGCAGGGTATTGTTGTGGAGAGGAGGCAGAGACAGTGGAGCGGCAGGGTGTTGTTGTGGAGAGGAGGCAGAGACAGTGGAGCGGCAGGGTGTTGTTGTGGAGAGGAGGCAGAGACAGTGGAGCTGCAGGGTATTGTTGTGGAGAGGAGGCAGAGACAGTGGAGTGGCAGGGTATTGTTGTGGAGAGGAGGCAGAGACAGTGGAGCGGCAGGGTATTGTTGTGGAGAGGAGGCAGAGACAGTGGAGCGGCAGGGTATTGTTGTGGAGAGGAGCAGAGACAGTGGAGCGGCAGGGTATTGTTGTGGAGAGGAGGCAGAGACAGTGGAGCGGCAGGGTATTGTTGTGGAGAGGAGGCAGAGACAGTGGAGCGGCAGGGTATTGTTGTGGAGAGGAGGCAGAGACAGTGGAGCGGCAGGGTATTGTTGTGGAGAGGAGGCAGAGACAGTGGAGCGCAGGGTATTGTTGTGGAGAGGAGGCAGAGACAGTGGAGCTGCAGGGTATTGTTGTGGAGAGGAGGCAGAGACAGTGGAGCGGCAGGGTGTTGTTGTGGAGAGGAGGCAGAGACAGTGGAGCGGCCAGGGTATTGTGTGGAGAGGAGGCAGAGACAGTGGAGCGGCAGGGTATTGTTGTGGAGAGGAGGCAGAGACAGTGGAGCTGCAGGGTATTGTTGTGGAGAGGAGGCAGAGACAGTGGAGCGGCAGGGTATTGTTGTGGAGAGGAGGCAGAGACAGTGGAGCGGCAGGGTATTGTTGTGGAGAGGAGGCAGAGACAGTGGAGCGGCAGGGTATTGTTGTGGAGAGGAGGCAGAGACAGTGGAGCGGCAGGGTATTGTTGTGGAGAGGAGGCAGAGACAGTGGAGCGGCAGGGTATTGTTGTGGAGAGGAGGCAGAGACAGTGGAGCTGCAGGGTATTGTTGTGGAGAGGAGGCAGAGACAGTGGAGCGGCAGGGTATTGTTGTGGAGAGGAGGCAGAGAGACAGTGGAGCGGCAAGGGTATTGTTGTGGAGAGGAGGCAGAGACAGTGGAGCGGCAGGGTATTGTTGTGGAGAGGAGGCAGAGACAGTGGAGCGGCAGGGTATTGTTGTGGAGAGGAGGCAGAGACAGTGGAGCGGCAGGGTATTGTTGTGGAGAGGAGGCAGAGACAGTGGAGCGGCCAGGGTATTGTTGTGGAGAGGAGGCAGAGACAGTGGAGCGGCAGGGTATTGTTGTGGAGAGGAGGCAGAGACAGTGGAGCTGCAGGGTATTGTTGTGGAGAGGAGGCAGAGACAGTGGAGCGGCAGGGTATTGTTGTGGAGAGGAGGCAGAGACAGTGGAGCGGCAGGGTATTGTTGTGGAGAGGAGGCAGAGACAGTGGAGCGGCAGGGTATTGTTGTGGAGAGGAGGCAGAGACAGTGGAGCGGCAGGGTGTTGTTGTGGAGAGGAGGCAGAGACAGTGGAGCGGCAGGGTATTGTTGTGGAGAGGAGGCAGAGACAGTGGAGCGGCAGGGTATTGTTGTGGAGAGGAGGCAGAGACAGTGGAGCGGCAGGGTATTGTTGTGGAGAGGAGGCAGAGACAGTGGAGCTGCAGGGTATTGTTGTGGAGAGGAGGCAGAGACAGTGGAGCTGCAGGGTATTGTTGTGGAGAGGAGGCAGAGACAGTGGAGCGGCAGGGTGTTGTTGTGGAGAGGAGGCAGAGACAGTGGAGCGGCAGGGTATTGTTGTGGAGAGGAGGCAGAGACAGTGGAGCGGCAGGGTATTGTTGTGGAGAGGAGGCAGAGACAGTGGAGCGGCAGGGTATTGTTGTGGAGAGGAGGCAGAGACAGTGGAGCTGCAGGGTATTGTTGTGGAGAGGAGGCAGAGACAGTGGAGCGGCAGGGTATTGTTGTGGAGAGGAGGCAGAGACAGTGGAGCTGCAGGGTATTGTTGTGGAGAGGAGGCAGAGACAGTGGAGCGGCAGGGTATTGTTGTGGAGAGGAGGCAGAGACAGTGGAGCGGCAGGGTATTGTTGTGGAGAGGAGGCAGAGACAGTGGAGCAGCAGGGTGTTGTTGTGGAGAGGAGGCAGAGACAGTGGAGCATGGAGACTTAGCGTGGGTGGGCCACGGTGAGGACTTGGACTCCAGCCAAATGAATTAAAGAAAATGTGACAAGGTAGAATAAAAGCCCTGCATAGATTAACACTAGTTACTTGTTCCTGATGGCTGCAGTAATGCCTTATTAAATTGAAAACACACTTAAGTGTATTTTATGGAATTAATGAATGACTCTATTTATTTGTTTACACTGATGCCACTTGCGGGGTAATTTCCAGCAAACAGCAGTATTCCTCAAGAGGAGCTTGTGTTTTGGCTGTGGCCTAATAGACAGTTTGATCTGCAGGCCTGTTTACTGGACGTTGTTTTAAATGATTTACACATTATTGTTATCAAAGCTTGTCTTGGACGACTACCAAGCCCTCTCTTTGTGAGCAACAGCTGGAGAGCAACAAGGTTCATAGGCAGTGCAGACCACTGGACAGCCTGCACAGCGCAGCCCCAGCCAGCCGCCCACACACAACCAGAAAACTCTATTAAACAACATCGAGAAATACACAAGCTTAAGCATAGTTAGCATAATGTATTCATTTCTAATTGGTGTGCCTGCAGCCCAGTCTACCCCTCCTCTTCCTGCCCCCCCCTCCTTGCTAGGCTAGCTGAAGGGATGGGCCCGCAGCACTGCGTCGAACCCAATAGGGGGGCGGAGTACACCCCTCCAGGGCTGAGCTGTGGGGGCTGCACATATTTAAACCTGCAATGAATATTCACCACAGCCCACCAGGGATGGCTGTTATACAATACCATCCAGCCTCGCTCAGTCTCTCTCTTTCGCTGTCCTCTGACAAAACCCAGACAGAATTATTAATAAATAACATGAAAATGTAAAAACTTGCCCCAGGAGGCGATGTGGAACAGAGAGAGTGGTGGATTAAAGAACAAAAGAAGTGAAGAGGGGAGAGAAAGAGGAAGAGGAGGAGAGGGGGCAGCTAACTAGCTACAGGAGTGAGTGTGAGATGTGTTGTAATAAGTTGTGCTGCTGTTGTGTGTTGACAGTGAGAAGGTGTTGAAACTAGTTTACAGATCACAGGAAGATGAGAGGAAGATGGGGAGAACGGAGTGAGAAGTCAAAAAGAGTGAGGAGAAAACTCAGGAGAAAACAGAGAGAGATGGAGAGGGAGGACAGAGAGAGATGGAGACGGAGGACAGAGAGAGAGGTGGAGAGGGAGGACAGAGAGAGAGGTGGAGAGGGAGGACAGAGAGAGATGGAGACGGAGGACAGAGAGAGAGGTGGAGAGGGAGGACAGAGAGAGATGGAGAGGGAGGACAGAGAGAGATGGAGAGGGAGGACAGAGAGAGAGGTGGAGAGGGAGGACAGAGAGAGAGGTGGAGAGGGAGGACAGAGAGAGAGGTGGAGAGGGAGGACAGAGAGAGAGGTGGAGAGGGAGGACAGAGAGAGAGGTGGAGAGGGAGGACAGAGAGAGATGGAGACGGAGGACAGAGAGAGAGATAGAGATGGAGGACAGAGAGAGACAGAGAGGGAGGACAGAGAGAGAGAGATAGAGACAGAGGACAGAGAGACCACAGGGCCACAGGGTGCCACAGGGTTCAATTCTCGGGCTGACTCTCTTCTCTGTATTCATCAACGATGTCGCTCTTGCTGCTGGAGATTCTCTGATCCACCTCTACGCAGACGACACCATTCTGTATACTTCTGGACCTTCTTTGGACACTGTGTTAACTAACCTCCAGACGAGCTTTAATGCCATACAACTCTCCTTCTGTGGCCTCCAACTGCTCTTAAATGCAAGTAAAACTAAATGCATGCTCTTCAACCGATCGCTGCCCACACCTGCCCGCCTGTCCAGCATCACTACTCTGGGCGGCTCTGACTTAGAATACGTGGACAACTACAAATACTTGGGTGTCTGGTTAGACTGTAAACTCTCCTTCCAGACTCACATTAAGCATCTCCAATCCAAAATTACATCTAGAATCGGCTTCCTATATTGCAACAAAGCATCCTTCACTCATGCTGCCGAACATACCCTCGTAAAGCTGACCATCCTACCGATCCTCGACTTCGGTGATGTCATCTATAAAATAGCCTCCAACTGTCACGTCCTGACCAGCAGAGGGAGTAATTGTATTATATTTGGTCAGGACGTGGCAGAGGGGTATTTGTTTCATATGGTTCGGGTTGTGTGTGTTATTTAAGGGGTGTTTGATTTATGTAGTCTGGGGTTTAATAAAGGACAGGAGGGAGAAGACCTTATCCAGTCATAATGTGAGGTGGATGAAAGACAGGAGGGAGAAGACCTTATCCAGTCATAATGTGAGGTGGTTAAAGGACAGGAAGGAGAAGACCTTATCCAGTCATAATGTGAGGTGGATGAAGGACAGGAGAGAGAAGACCTTATCCAGTCATAATGTGAGGTGGATGAAGGACAGGAAGGAGAAAACCTTATCCAGTCATAATGTGAGGTGGATGAAAGACAGGAGAGAGAAGACCTTATCCAGTCATAATGTGAGGTGGATGAAGGACAGGAAAGAGAAGACCTTATCCAGTCATAATGTGAGGTGGATGAAAGACAGGAGGGAGAAGACCTTATCCAGTCATAATGTGAGGTGGATGAAGGACAAGAGAGAGAAGACCTTATCCAGTCATAATGTGAGGTGGATGAAAGACATTTACATTACATTTTAGTCATTTAGCAGATGCTCTTATCCAGAGCGATTTACAGTAGTGAATGCATACATTTCATACATTTTTTCTCCGTACTGGTCCCCCGTGGGAATCAAACCCACAACCCTGGCGTTGCAAACACCATGCTCTACCAACTGAGCCACATGGGACAGGAGGGAGAAGACCTTATCCAGTCATAATGTGAGGTGGATGAAGGACAGGAGAGAGAAGACCTTATCCAGTCATAATGTGAGGTGGATGAAGGACAGGAAAGAGAAGACCTTATCCAGTCATAATGTGAGGTGGATGAAAGACAGGAGGGAGAAGACCTTATCCAGTCATAATGTGAGGTGGATGAAGGACAAGAGAGAGAAGACCTTATCCAGTCATAATGTGAGGTGGATGAAAGACATTTACATTACATTTTAGTCATTTAGCAGATGCTCTTATCCAGAGCGATTTACAGTAGTGAATGCATACATTTCATACATTTTTTCTCCATACTGGTCCCCCGGTGGGAATCAAACCCACAACCCTGGCGTTGCAAACACCATGCTCTACCAACTGAGCCACATGGGACAGGAGGGAGAAGACCTTATCCAGTCATAATGTGAGGTGGATGAAGGACAGGAGAGAGAAGACCTTATCCAGTCATAATGTGAGGTGGATGAAGGACAGGAAAGAGAAGACCTTATCCAGTCATAATGTGAGGTGGATGAAAGACAGGAGAGAGAAGACCTTATCCAGTCATAATGTGAGGTGGATGAAGGACAGGAAAGAGAAGACCTTATCCAGTCATAATGTGAGGTGGATGAAAGACAGGAGAGAGAAGACCTTATCCAGTCATAATGTGAGGTGGATGAAGGACAGGAGAGAGAAGACTTTATCTAGTCATAATGTGAGGTGGATGAAGGACAGGAGAGAGAAGACTTTATCTAGTCATAATGTGAGGTGGATGAAGGACAGGAGAGAGAAGACTTTATCTAGTCATAATGTGAGGTGGATGAAGGACAGGAGAGAGAAGACCTTATCCAGTCATAATGTGAGGTGGATGAAGGACAGGAAAGAGAAGACCTTATCCAGTCATAATGTGAGGTGGATGAAAGACAGGAGAGAGAAGACCTTATCCAGTCATAATGTGAGGTGGATGAAGGACAGGAGAGAGAAGACTTTATCTAGTCATAATGTGAGGTGGATGAAGGACAGGAGAGAGAAGACTTTATCTAGTCATAATGTACTGAGGTGGATGAAGGACAGGAGAGAGAAGACCTTATCCAGTCATAATGTGAGGTGGATGAAGGACAGGAGAGAGAAGACTTTATCTAGTCATAATGTGAGGTGGATGAAGGACAGGAGAGAGAAGACTTTATCTAGTCATAATGTACTGAGGTGGATGAAGGACAGGAGAGACAGGAGAAAGACAGCTAGAGATGAAGTTACGGTCAGTAGGAAAGGTAGAAGGAGCCTTGCGTACTGTACTGATGTTGAGATGTGCAGGTGTCTGATGCCCGGTGTGGGAAACTGGCGGGAGTTGATGTAGGAGACCTTCCTCAGAGCAGCGTTCATGTTCTCCAGATCCTCTCCCTCCATCACCAGGATCGACTGGGCTGGGTTGAAGTGGAACTGAGCGAGAGAGGGAAGAGAGAGACAGAGAAAAATAGAGAGAGAGAAAGAGAAAGAGAGCACATCAGACTTGACCACAGTTTAACACACACTGAAACAATTGTGTCTGAGTGTGTCGAGATATGTGTGTACAACATAAGTGTGTGTCTGACTGAGTGTGTTTGAGTGTACATCACGAGTGTGTGTTCATTCTTCTTCTCTGTTTCAGGGATCATAAGCCTCTTGTGTTGCTCAGACACACTCAGACACAGCTCTGGGTCCCAGTGGACATGATGCATTGAGTCTCAGTTTCACAGAAGAGGCTTTATGCTGCCAATACAACAGCCTCATTCATACACAGCAGCAAAGACACTACGCTTCAGGGAGCTCTCTCCATATCATTTTATCCCTCTGCCCCCCCTCTCTCCTCTCATCCTCGCCTTCTCCTGTGATTGCATTGTCAAGCGTCCCAACTGATCCTAAACACTGTCCTTAAGCTGTACTGGACTCAGGAGACCCGTTGAAAAGGGTCGCCACAAAAAGAAAAGGAAATAATTTGAAAAAGATCAAGTGAACTAGCTCTGCCTTTTTACCTCTCTCTCTCTCTCTCTCTCTCTCTCTCTCCTACTCTTTCTCTCTCTCCTCTCTCTCTCTCTCTCTCTCTCTCCTCTCTCTTTCTCTCTCTCTCTCCTCTCTCTCTCTCTCTCTCCTCTCCTCTCTCTCTCTCCCTCTCTCCTCTCTCTCTCTCTCCTCTCTCCTCTCTCTCTCTCTCTCTCACACACACACACACTCTCTATCTCTATCATAAGGCCTCTCTCTCTTCCCACTCTTCTCTTTATCTCCTCCCTCTCTCTGTATTGGGAGATGAATCAGCTTCAGCTTGAAGGTGGGAGGAAGAAAAGATGGAAGGGGGATATGAAGGGGGTAGGGGAGGAAAGAGAGGGAAGGGAGGGGAAACGAAGTGTTTTAACATATGTTTGAATCTATACCGAACAAAAATGTAAAGTGTTGGTCCCATAATTCATGAGCTGAAATAAAAGATCCAAGAACAAAAAGCTTATTTCTCTTAAATGATCACACTTTTGTTTACATCCCTTTGCCAAGATAATCCATCCAAATGCGCAGTTTTGTCACACAACACAATGCCACAGATGTCTCAGGTTTTGAGGGAGTGTACAATGGGCATGCTGACTGCAGGAATGTCCACCAGAGCTGTTGACAGATACTTTAAGTGAATTAGTCTACCATAAGCTGCCTCCAACGTCGTTTTAGAGAATTTGGCAGTACGTTCAACCGGCTACACAACTGCAACCACGTGTAACTACGCCAGCCTAGGACCTCCACATCCGGCTTCTTCCCCTGTGGGACCCTCTGAGGAGGGGTGTGGTGCTGCTGAGGAGTACTTCTGTCTGTAATAAAGCCTTATTGTGGGAAAAACAAATTCTGATTGGCTGGGCTGGGCCTTTTCCCTTCCAGGCCCACCCATGGCTGACCCCTGCCCAGTCATGTGAAATCCATAGATTATGGCCTAATTTATTTACTTAAATTGACTGATTTCCTTCTATGAACTGTAACTCAGTAACATCTTTGAAATTGTTGCATGTTGAGTTTATATTTTTGTTCAGTGTATACAGTGCATTCGGAAAGTATTCAGACCCCATCCCTTTTTCCTGGGTAGGCAGGCACAGCCATATTCTAAAATGGATGAAATACTTTTTTCCCTTATCAATCTACACACAATACCCCAGAATGACAAAGCGAAAACAGGTTTTTAGAAATGTTAGCAAATTTATAAAAAAATAAAAAGATGAAATACCTTATCTACTAAGTATTCAGACCCTTTGCTATGAGACTCAAAATTGAGCTCAGTGCATCGTGTTTCCATTTATTATCCTTGAGATGTTTCTATAACTTGATTGATGTCCACCTGTGGTACATTCAATTGATAGAACATGATTTTAAAAGGCACACACCTCGATATATGAGGTCCCACAGTTGACAGTGCATGTCAGAGCAAATATCAAGCTATGAGGTCGAAGGAATTCTCCGTAGAGCTCCAAGACAGGATTGTGTCGAGGCACAGATCTGGGGAAAGGTACCAAAAATGTTCTGCAGCATTGAAGGTCCCCAAGAACACAGTGGCCTCCATCATTCTTAAATGGAAGAGGTTTGGAACCACCAAGACTCTTCCTAGAGCTGGCCGCCCAGCCAAACTGAGCAATCGGTGGAGAAGGGCCTTGATCAGGGAGGTAACCAAGAACCCGATGGTCACTCTGACAGAGCTCCAGAGTTTATCTGTGTTAATGGGAGAACCTTCGATAAAATTTGACATTTCAGTTTTTTATTTGTAATAAGTGTGCAAAAAATTCAAAAAACCTTTTTTGGATCTTTCTTTATGGGGAATTGTGTGTAAATTGATGAGGGAAAAAAACAATTCAATTCATTTCAGAACAAGACTGTAAGGTAACTAAATGTGGAAGGGGGGTCTGGGGTCTGAAGGGGCTTGAATACTTTCGGAATGCACTGTATCAGCATTTGAATGTGTTTGTGAGTCTGTGTCTGTGTATTTGTGTGTGTGTGTGTGTGTATTTGTGTGTGTGTGCGTGTGTGTGTGTGTGTGTTTCTGTTGCCTTACCTTGATGCCCTTGCCCAGGCTCTCCAGTGAGTTGATGTCCAGTCCTTCTTTACAGGCCTGTAGACAGGAGATGACCTTCTGGCTCTCTATCTTCCCTGGCCTGATGGTCAGCCCTGACAGACTGCCCCGGAAGTACTGTGTGAACCGCGGCTTCGTCACCTCACCACCTACACACAGAGGTGACAGTTCAAGAATATTAACTAAATACAGTTCCACTATTATTATATAGAACAAAATGAAATCCTTTCAGAACCCTCAATAGCCAATGACTAAAAAGTCAGTAATATGAGTGACAATAGCACACAGTAATCCCACTGTTAATGGCCTTCGGACGCTTCAGGTCTCCCAGTATGCACTTCAAACAGACATGTCCTGAGTCCACCCCCCTCTCTGCCACTACTAATGTACTGTCTGTGACATTACTAGGCATATGGGCTGGTGACATGCCACTGATTCCAGGTCATTTCTCAGACCAGGAGGTTTAGTGTGTTTCACTGTGAGCCTGTTGGCAGCACCACACCACATACAATTCTAATTGCCTTCAGGAGATCATTAGGAGAGAGAGAGAGAGAGAGAGAGAGAGAGAGAGAGAGAGAGAGAGAGAGAGAGAGAGAGAGAGAGGGTTTAAACTGCAGCCTGGCCCCTGCCTGGCCTCACATGCTCTGGGTAGGCAGGCCCTTCCCTTCAGCATGCGCTCCATGGTCTGCGTGATAAACACACACAGAGTGCATGCTCTCAATCCGCTGGCATGAAGAATAGTCCATTGACTGTATTGACACATTCTGATCTTTTTCCATTAAACTTCATTCTATTTTCCTTCCCTTATTACTTGTTCATTTCTTTCCCTCTAAAATGCCAATTCCATCACACAGTTTCACATCCCCATTCTGTCAATCCTGTCACCGCTAGCTCAGAGAAGCTATGCATTATGCTAATGAGCACTTATAAAACGATAATGTAAAATGAACAAATCAAGTCGCAAATTCCTTCACAGCCAAGGAGAATAATCATTCTTCAGCTGTGATTACCCCAGAAAGCAGCCAGACTCCTCTTGAAGTTTGAACCAACTTTCACTAGAGCTTGTCAGTGGAACATTGAGCTCGTCAATAAGGCGGTCGCTCGCAGCTAAAGCCTTTGAAAAGGCAATGGTCAGAGCTAATAGCACTGTGTAAAGATAACAGGGTGGTTACTGAGGGCTTAGTTCCCTTCAGGGAGGCCTAATGGTCGCTGACCTACTCCTCTATTCAAGGTCTTCTAATCCCTTCTTCAGGGCTACACAACTCCATCAGCCATTCAACTCTATCAGCCATTCAACTCCATCTGCCATTCAACTCTATCAGCCATTCAATTCCATCTGCCATTCAACTCCATCTGCCATTCAACTCCATCAGCCATTCAACTATATCTGCCATTCAACTATATCTGCCATTCAACTCCATCTGCCATTCAACTCTATCAGCCATTGAACTCCATCTGCCATTCAACTCCATCTGCCATTCAACTCCATCAGCCATTCAACTCTATCAGCCATTCAACTATATCTGCCATTCAACTCCATCTGCCATTCAACTCCATCTGCCATTCAACTCCATCTGCCATTCAACTCCATCAGCCATTCAACTATATCTGCCATTCAACTCCATCTGCCATTCAAGTCGATCAGCCATTCAACTCCATCTGCCATTCAACTCCATCTGCCATTCAACTATATCTGCCATTCAACTCCATCTGCCATTCAACTATATCTGCCATTCAACTCTATCAGCCATTCAACTCCATCTGCCATTCAACTCCATCTGCCATTCAACTC
This sequence comes from Salmo trutta, assembly GCF_901001165.1. Lineage (NCBI taxonomy): Eukaryota > Metazoa > Chordata > Actinopteri > Salmoniformes > Salmonidae > Salmo > Salmo trutta. The sequence goes on from NC_042969.1 coordinate 75,294,374, forward strand.
GATCAGCCATTCAACTCCATCAGCCATTCAACTCCATCAGCCATTCAACTCCATCAGCCATTCAACTCGATCAGCCATTCAACTCGATCAGCCATTCAACTCCATCTGCCATTCAACTCCATCTGCCATTCAATTCCATCTGCCATTCAATTCCATCTGTCATTCAACTCCATCAGCCATTCAACTCCATCTGCCATTCAATTATATCAGCCATTTAACTCTATCAGTCATTCAACTCTATCAGCCATTCAACTCTATCAGCCATTCAACTCTATCAGCCATTCAACTCCATCAGCCATTCAACTCCATCTGCCATTCAACTCGATCAGCCATTCAACTCGATCAGCCATTCAACTCGATCAGCCATTCAACTCCATCTGCCATTCAACTCCATCTGCCATTCAATTCCATCTGCCATTCAATTCCATCTGCCATTCAATTCCATCTGCCATTCAATTCCATCTGCCATTCAATTCCATCTGCCATTCAATTCCACCTGTCATTCAACTCTATCAGTCATTCAACTCCATCATCCATTCAACTCCATCTGCCATTCAACTCCATCTGCCATTCAACTCCATCGGCCATTCAACTCCATCGGCCATTCAATGAAAGAGAAGAAAAAAACTGCAGTCATGGCAGCTGAAAGGAGAAAAAAAGGACCCGCCCGTTGTCTCTCCTTTCCTTTCCTCCTCTCTTATCCTCTCTTCTCCTCACCTCCTCTCTTCTCCTCACCTCCTCTATTCTCCTCTCCTCATCTCCTCTCCTCCTCTCCTCCTCTCTTCTCCTCACCTCCTCTCCTTTTCTCCTCTCCTCTCTTCTCATCTCCTCTCCTCCTCTCTTCTCCTCACCTCCCCTCCTCCTCCTCACCTCTCCTCTCCTCCACTCTTCTCCTCACCTTCTCTCTTCTCTTCACCTCCTCTCCTATCCTCCTCTCTTCTCCTCACCTCTCTTCACATCTCCTCTTCTCCTCTCTTCTCCTCACCTCCTCTCTTCTCATCTCCTCATCTCCTCTCCTCCTCTCCTCCTCTCTTCTCCTCACCTCCTCTCCTTTTCTCCTCTCCTCTCTTCTCATCTCCTCTCCTCCTCTCTTCTCCTCACCTCCCCTCCTCCTCCTCACCTCTCCTCTCCTCCACTCTTCTCCTCACCTTCTCTCTTCTCTTCACCTCCTCTCCTATCCTCCTCTCTTCTCCTCACCTCTCTTCACATCTCCTCTTCTCCTCTCTTCTCCTCACCTCCTCTCCTCTCCTTCCCTCCTCCTCACCTCCTCTCCTTTCCTCCTCTCTTCTCCTCACCTCCTCTCCTCCTCTCGTCTCTTCTCCTCACCTCCTCTCCTCTCCTCTCCTACCGTCCTCTCTTCTCCTCACCTCTCCTTTCCTCCTCTCTTCTCTTCATCTCCTCTCCTACCCTCCTCTCTTCTCCTCACCTCCTCTCCTCCTGTCCTTCCATCCTGGCCTGATCTATCTCTGCACATCATTTAGGGCTACGCATCATTAGACACATTCATACAGTCATTTAGCTAATAGTAGGCTCTACTGTAGGAGAAGTGACCTTTTATCCATTTTTAACTGGGCATCAGGCTTTGTTGGAGACAGCTTGATTGTATCTCCACTTTTCAACTTCATTGTGCATTGAAGATGGATTAAAAGCTTCCGGCAGTTAGGTTCATTCACTGTCAAAAATACACATTATGCACACAGCACTTCGAAGACAGCCATTGTTATCTTTGGTCTGGAGAGAGAAAATCTGACACTACTTGTCCAGTCGGCCTAATTGATCGATTCCCACGGGGGACCAGTACGGGAAAAAAATGTATGAAATGTATGCATTCACTACTGTAAGTCGCTCTGGATAAGAGCGTCTGCTAAATGACTAAAATGTAAATGTAAAAAATGTAATCAACTGTCAGGCCAGATGCCCAAAACATTTTCTCACATTGAACCAGTCAATAGGGGCACATAACAGGGGCAAGACATTGGTTGCGGATCGTCATCATTTTTATCATCGTCATCATTTTCCAGCCAGGTCACCCATGTTACACGTCAGTATTCGATGTCCATCCATGTCTGAGGACATTGGGAGATGATGTGTAAACCGGCCACTGGGGGCAACAGTGAGCGCTGTTACCTTTAAGTAGGTTTCAGTTTTGCCAAGGTGCTGTGGATGGGCAAGGCAGACATACGTAAGCATCTGGTTCCAGTCGAAGGTTTGGACACACCTTATCATTCAAGGGTTTTACATTGTAGAATAATAGTGAAGACATCAAAACTATGAAATAACACATATGTAATCATGTAATAACCAAAAAAGTGTTAAACAATTCAAAATATATTTTAGATTTTAGATTCTTCAAAGTAGCCACCCTTTGCCTTGATGACAGCTTTGCACACTCTTGGCATTCTCTCAACCAGCTTCATGAGGTAGTCACCTGGAATTCATTTCAATTAACATGTGTGCCTTGGTAAAAGTTAATTTGTGGAATTAATGCGTTTGAGCCAATCAGTTGTGTTGTGACAGGATAGGGGTGGTATACAGAAGATATCCCTATTTGGTAAAAGACCAAATCCATATTATGGCAAGAACAGCTCAAATAAGCAAAGAGAAATGACAGTCCATCATTACTTTAAGACAAAACATTTCAAGAACTTTGAAAGTTTCTTCAAGTGCAGTCACAAAAACTATCAAGTGCTATGATGAACTGGCTCTCATGAGGACCGCCACAGGAAAGGAAGACCTAGAGTTACCTCTGCTGCAGAGGACAAGTTCATTAGAGTTAACTGCACCTCAAATTGTAGCCCAAATAAATGCTTCAAAGTTCAAATAACAAACACATCTCAACATCAACTGTTCAGAGGAGACTGCGTGAATCAGGCCTTCATGGTCGAATTGCTGCAAAGAAACCACTACTAAAGGACACCAATACGAAGAAGAGACTTACTTGGGCAAAGAAACATGAGCAATGGACATTAGACCGGTGGAAATCTGTCCTTTTGTCTGATGAGTCCAAATTTGAGATTTTTGGTTCCAACGGCTTTGTCTTTGTGAGACGCAGAGAAGGTGAATGGATGATCTCCGCATGTGTAGTTCCCACCGTGAAGCATGGAGGAGGAGGTGTGATGGTGAGGGAGTGCTTTGCTGGTGACACTGTCACTGATTTGTTTAAAATTCAAGGCACATTTAACCAGCATGGCTACCACAGTATTCTGCAGCGATGCGCCATCCCATTTGGTTTGCGCTTAGTGAGACTATCATTGGTTTTTCAACAGGATGACCCAACACACCTACAGGCCGTGTAAGGTCTACTTGCCCAAGGAGGAGAGTGATGGAGTGCTGCATCAAATGACCTGGCCTCCACAATCACCTGACCACAATTGAGATGGCTTGGGATGAGTTGGACCGCAGAGTGAAGGAAAAGCACCAACAAGTGCTCAGCATATGTGGGAACTCCTTCAAGACTGTTGGAAAAGCATTCCAGGTGAAGCTGGTTGAGAGAATGCCCATATGTGTTATTTCATAGTGTTGATGTCTTCACTATTATTCTACAATGTAGAAAATAGTAAAAAAAAAACTTGAATGAGTAGGTGTTTCCAATCTTTTGACTGGTACTGTATATATTGTTTTGTTTGTTGTTGTAATCTTACTCCCTCCCCCCCAATATCGTGATTGTATCAAATTGTAATCCAATTACAATCTTGTTTCATCGCTGCAACTCCTCAACGGGCTCGTAAGAGGCGAAGGTCGAGTCACGCGTCCTCCGAAACGTGACCCACTTAACTTAACCCGGAAGCCAGCCGCACCAATGTGTCGAAGGAAACACTGTTCAACTGACGACCGAAGTCAGCCTGCCACAAGGAGTCACTAGAGCGCGATGAGCCAAGTAAAGCCCCCCCAGCCAAACCCTCCCCTAACACGGACAACTCTGGGACAATTGTGCACTGCCCTATGGGACTCCCGTTTACGTCCGGTTGTGACACAGCCTGGGATCAAACACCGCGATGTAGTGCCTTAGACCGCTGCGCCACTCGGGAGGCTGAGATATTTGTTTTGTCATTCAGAGTTAATGCCTAACCTTAAACATAACCTTAAAAATTCTGAGTTAATACCTAAACTTAACATTAAACACTTTGAAATTTGACGTTTGAGAAACATCTAATTCTGACATGAGACAGAGCTAGTTGCATTTTCATCATCATCATTGTCATTGTAATTGTCATCATCACCATCATCATCACCTTGCCAGCAGGCGCCCACAGTGAGCTGTACGTCAATCTGAGAGGGGTGGATCGGCCAATCGTCTGTCACCAGGTAAGGGTCGTAGGTCACTCCGTCCACGTAGAGTGTCACCACAGGAAATTCCACGTTAATGACGTAATAGTGCCACTCCTTATCACAGATCTGCATCGGAGAGAGAGAGAAAGAGAAGAGGGAGAGAGAGAGAGAGGTGAAATAACAGTGTTCCACCACAGCAGCAAGATTTGTGACCTGTTGCCACAAGAAAAGGTCAACCAGTGAAGAACAAACACCATTGTAAATATAACTTATAAATATACTTGTAAAAATACTTGTAAATATAACTTATACCTTATTTATTTTCCCTTTTGTACTTTAACCATTTGTACATCGTTACACCACTGTGAGCTGTACATATATATATATACATAATATGACATTTGAAATGTCTTTATTATTTTGGAACTTCTGTGAGTGTAATGTTTACTGTTAATTTTTACTGTATTTTCACTTTTGTATATTATCTACCTCACTTGCTTTTTGGCAATGTTAACATATGTTTCCCATGCCAATAATAAAGCCCCTTGAATTGAATTGAATTGAGAGAGAGAGAGAGAGAGAGAGAGAGAGAGAGAGAGAGAGAGAGAGAGAGAGAGAGAGAGAGAGAGAGAGAGGGAGAGGGAGAGGGAGAGAGAGAGACAGAGCAAGAGAGGGAGATCGAAATAGAAACAGAGAGCGAGTGAGAGAAAGTGAGAGAGAGAGGGTGAGAAGAAGAATGAAAGAGAGAAATAGTGAAAGAAAGAAAGAGAGAGAGGGAGAGAAAGATAGGGAGATAAAGAGAGAGAGAGGGAGAAACTGAGATGCACTTCCTAACCTCCTGCCAAATGTATGACCATATTAGAGACACACATTTACCTTAGATTACACAGATCCACAAAGAATTAGAAAACAAATCACATTTTGATAAAGTCCCATATCTACTGGGTGAAATACCACGGTGTTCCATCACTGCAGCAAGATTTGTGACCTGTTGTCACAAGAAAAGGGCAACCAGTGAAGAACAAACACCATTGTAATTACAACCTATATTTATGTTGTATTTACAGTGGTGTTTGTTCTTTATTGGTTGCTGGATGTGCACACCGTTACAACACTGTATACAGACATAATATGACATTTCTAATGTCTCCATTCCTTTGGAACTTTTGTGAGTTTAATGTTTACTGTTCATTTTATATTGTTCATTTCACTATTTTTCATTTTCTATTTCACTTGCTTTGGCAATGTAAACATATGTTTCCCATGCCAATAAAGCCCTTTGAATTGAATTGATAGGGAGAGAGAGAGAGGGAGAGAGAGAGAGAAAAGGGGAGATATAAGAAGTTAGATAAACATAAGTACAAGACGATCCATCAGCTCTTTGTTTATAAGGAGAACATAATTACCGTTGTGAGGCAGTTACAGTATAAAGGCTTCTGCTGGGTCTGTCCATTGGTTGTGGTTTAGGGAGAGCTGATGGAGGTTTAATAGCCCCCTTGCAGAGTGTCTGTCTGACGGGGGCTGAGAGCCCTGGGTGGGGCTGAACGCACTTCTAATGGTGCCCCTGCTAGGACAGCAGATGGGTGAGCCGTCACCTCAGTTAGGACACGACGAGCACTGCACCAAATGTCACACATTCAATGGCTGGCAAGTACAGATGTCAACACACACACGCGCCAACATGCATAAAGCCACATAGTAGAGATGAATAGTAGAAAATAGACGTTAGCCCCACTGTCTCTAGGGGGTAGCTCTGCCACTCTCTAGGGGGTAGCCCTGCCACTCTCTAGGCGGTAGCTCTGCCACTCTCTAGGGGGTAGTCCTGCCACTCTCTAGAGGGTAGCTCTGCCACTCTCTAGGGGGTAGCCCTGCCACTCTCTGGGGGTAGTCCTGCCACTCTCTACGGGGTAGTCCTGCCACTATCTAAGGGGTAGCCCTGCCACTCTCTAGCAGGTAGCTCTGCCACTCTCTAGGGGGTAGTCCTGCCACTCTCTAGAGGGTAGCACTGCCACTCTCTAGGGGGTAGTCCTGCCACTCTCTAGGGGGTAGCTCTGCCACTCTCTAGGGGTAGCTCTACCACTCTCTCTGGGGTAGTCCTGCCACTCTTTAGGGGGTAGCACTGCCACTCTCTGGGGTAGTCCTGCCACTCTCTCTGGGGTAGTCCTGCCACTCTCTAGGGGGTAGCTCTGCCACTCTCTAGGGGGTAGTCCTGCCACTCTCTAGGGGTAGCTCTGCCACTCTCTAGGGGGTAGTCATGCCACTCTCTAGGGGGTAGATCTGCCACTCTCTAGGGCGTAGCTCTGCCACTCTCTCTGGGGTAGCCCTGCCACTCTCTAGGGGGTAGTCCTGCCACTATCTAAGGGGTAGTCCTGCCACTCTCTAAGGGGTAGCCCTGCCACTCTCTAGGGGGTAGTCCTGCCACTCTCTAGGGGTAGCTCTGCCACTCTCTAGGGGGTAGCTCTACCACTCTCTCTGGGGTAGCCCTGCCACTCTCTAGGGGGTAGCTCTGCCACTCTCTAGGGGGTAGTCCTGCCACTCTCTAGGGGGTAGCACTGCCACTCTCTAGGGGGTAGTCCTGCCACTCTCTCTGGGGTAGCTCTGCCACTCTCTAGGGGGTAGCTCTGCCACTCTCTCTAGGGGGTAGCTCTGCCACTCTCTCTAGGGGGTAGCTCTGCCACTCTCTCTGGGGGAGTCCTGCCACTCTCTCTGGGGTAGGCCTGCCACTCTCTAGGGGGTAGTCCTGCCACTCTCTAGGGGGTAGCTCTGCCACTCTCTAGGGGGTAGCTCTGCCACTCTCTACGGGGTAGCCCTGCCACTCTCTAGGGGTAGCTCTGCCACTCTCTCTGGGGGTAGCCCTGCCACTCTCTAGGGGGTAGTCCTGCCACTCTCTAGAGGGTAGCACTGCCACTCTCTAGGGGGTAGTCCTGCCACTCTCTAGGGGTAGCTCTGCCACTCTCTAGGGGTTAGCCCTGCCAATCTCTAGGGGGTAGCCCTGCCACTCTCTAGGGGGTAGCACTGCCACTCTCTAGGGGGTAGCCCTGCCACTCTCTAGGGGGTAGTCCTGCCACTCTCTAGAGGGTAGCTCTGCCACTCTCTGGGGGTAGCCCTGCCACTCTCTAGCAGGTAGCTCTGCCACTCTCTAGGGGGTAGTCCTGCCACTCTCTAGAGGGTAGCACTGCCACTCTCTAGGGGGTAGTCCTGCCACTCTCTAGAGGGTAGCACTGCCACTCTCTCTGGGGTAGTCCTGCCACTCTCTAGGGGGTAGCTCTGCCACTCTCTAGGGGTAGCTCTACCACTCTCTCTGGGGTAGTCCTGCCACTCTCTAGGGGGTAGCTCTGCCACTCTCTAGGGGATAGCTCTACCACTCTCTCTGGGGTAGCCCTGCCACTCTCTAGGGGGTAGCTCTGCCACTCTCTAGGGGGTAGTCCTGCCACTCTCTAGGTGGTAGCACTGCCACTCTCTAGGGGGTAGTCCTGCCACTCTCTCTGGGGTAGTCCTGCCACTCTCTAGGGGGTAGCTCTGCCACTCTCTCTAGGGGGTAGCTCTGCCACTCTCTAGGGCGTAGCTCTGCCACTCTCTCTGGGGTAGCCCTGCCACTCTCTAGGGGGTAGTCCTGCCACTATCTAAGGGGTAGTCCTGCCACTCTCTAAGGGGTAGCCCTGCCACTCTCTAGAGGGTAGTCCTGCCACTATCAAGGGGTAGCTCTGCCACTCTCTCTGGGGTAGTCCTGCCACTATCTAGGGGTAGCTCTGCCACTCTCTAGGGGGTAGTCCTGCCACTCTCTAGAGGGTAGCACTGCCACTCTCTAGGGGGTAGTCCTGCCAATCTCTAGGGGGTAGCCCTGCCACTCTCTAGGGGGTAGTCCTGCCACTCTCTAGGGGTAGCTCTGCCACTCTCTCTGGGGTAGTCCTGCCACTCTCTAGGGGGTAGCCCTGCCACTCTCTCTGGGGTAGTCCTGCCACTCTCTAGGGGGTAGCTCTGCCACTCTCTAGGGGGTAGCCCTGCCACTCTCTAGGGGTAGCTCTGCCACTCTCTCTGGGGTAGCCCTGCCACTCTCTAGGGGGTAGCCCTGCCACTCTCTAGGGGGTAGTCCTGCCACTCTCTAGGGGGTAGCTCTGCCACTCTCTATGGGGTAGTCCTGCCACTCTCTAGGGGGTAGCTCTGCCACTCTCTAGGGGGTAGCTCTGCCACTCTCTAGGGGGTAGCCCTGCCACTCTCTAGGGGGTAGCCCTGACACTCTCTAGGGGGTAGTCCTGCCACTCTCTAGGGGGTAGTCCTGCCACTCTCTAGGGGGTAGCTCTGCCACTCTCTATGGGGTAGTCCTGCCACTCTCTAGGGGGTTGCTCTGCCACTCTCTAGGGGTAGCTCTGCCACTCTCTCTGGGGTAGTCCTGCCACTCTCTGGGGTAGTCCTGCCACTCTCTGGGGGGTAGTCCTGCCACTCTCTGGGGTAGTCCTGCCACTCTCTGGGTTGTCCTGCCACTCTCTGGGGTAGCTCTGCCACTCTCTCTGGGGTAGTCCTGCCACTCTCTGGGGTAGTCCTGCCACTCTCTGGGGGGTAGTCCTGCCACTCTCTGGGGTAGTCCTGCCACTCTCTGGGGTAGTCCTGCCACTCTGTAGGGGTTAGTCCTGCCACACTGTAGAGGTTAGTCTTGCCACTCTCTGGGGGGTAGTTCTGCCACTCTCTAGGTGGTAGTCCTGCCACTCTCTAGGGGGTAGTCCTGCCACTCTCTCTGGGGTAGTCCTGCCACTCTGTATGGGATATCACTGCTCTCCAGACAGTTGTTGGAGGCCTTGGAGACTTGAACCTGTCTGTCTCTGGCTGGGATGGTAAAGGAGGGTGAGGATCCTGCAGCTCCATACAGTACGCTATGGGACTGAGTGGCAAGCCACGCTTTCACTAAAAAGTACCCAGGCCTACAGGCCGACAGTCTACAGCCAGCCTTCTCAGCAGTCCCTCCATGCACACTTCTCAGGTGTCCTCTCCTGCCCCCTCTCTCTCTTCACTCCCTTTCTCTCTCTTCCTATCCCTGCATCATCTCTCTCTCTCTCTTGCTTTCTCCTCCCTCTCTCACTCTGCATGTTTCTTTTTACTCTCCTCTTTTCCTCTCTCTCTCCCTGGGGCTACTCGTTGCCCTGGTTGTAATTCAGTGTAATTGCTCTCTGGCAGACAGACACAGCCCTGCTCTACTGCTCTTTGATCTGCTGTCAGGCTTATCCAGTGATAACCTATAGCATTAGCCTGGATGAGTTAGCATAGGATATACCCCTACTGTCTACTGCATACTGTCTGGACATGCAGCAGCCAGTGTAAACTGCCCACATGGGGCCAATTTTACTCTCTTACAATAATTTCAGTAATCTACATGACGTCCCACTGATGTCTACAGTGAGAGATACATGTCTTGTTCCATTGTGCTTCTGTTATATAAAACCCCACCTTATTGTGGCTATCCAGAGCACAACTGTTCATGACATAGCTATAGTATAAAGCAAATCAAGATTTGGCCCAAATTGTACTAATTGGACTATTTCACAGCTGCTGGCCATGTTGTAGCCAACCAGTGTATTCAGAGATACTGCGATGGTAGTCAAGCCTTAGATGAACAAGTCTGTGTGAAATATCCAGTGGTGCTGGGACTAGTGGTGGTAATATGCTGCAAAGGATAAGATAGTGTCTGGAATTTAGACAAGAAACTTTCATAAGAACATACACATAGTTTGGCAGCACCCCTATTGTTGTGTGCTTCCCACAGTTGAATATTTCAAAGCATGGGGCTCATGGGAGAGTGGTGTCACTGGTAGATGACTTCTTCCAGGCTTCAAAGGGGATGTGGCGGTGCCCAGCGGACCCTGACTCTGCTGGGGTTGGGCGGGCGCTGAGGCTGCCTGCTGCTGGACAGACCTCCAGAGGGTAAGGAGGAATAAACCAGGTTTAAACCACTCTGTTTTTCCATAGCGTACCAGAATCATACAGCAGCTAGCTGATGCAACGGTACAACAAGCAGGACTAGACTATCTCTGTCAGTGTTGGTATATTTCTCATTGTTGGTATGTTTCTCAGTGTTGGTATGTTTCTCATTGTTGGTATATTTCTCATTGTTGGTATATTTCTCAGTGTTAGTATGTTTCTCAGTTGGTATATTTCTCATTGTTGGTATATATCTCAGTGTTGGTATGTTTCTCAGTTGGTATATTTCTCATTTTTGGTATATTCCTCAGTGTTGGTATGTTTCTCAGTTAGTATATTTCTCATTGTTGGTATATTTCTCAGTGTTGGTATATTTCTCGTTGTTGGTATGTTTCTCTTTGTTGGTATATTTCTCAGTGTTGGTATATTTCTCAGTGTTGGTATATTTCTCATTGTTGGTATGTTTCTCAGTGTTGGTATATTTCTCAGTGTTGGTATATTTCTCATTGTTGGTATATTTCTCAGTGTTGGTATATTTCTCATTGTTGGTATATTTCTCAGTGTTGGTATATTTCTCATTGTTGGTATATTTCTCAGTTGGTATATTTCTCATTGTTGGTATGTTTCTCAGTTGGTATATTTCTCATTGTTGGTATGTTTCTCAGTGTTGGTATATTTCTAATTGTTGGTATGTTTCTCAGTTGGTATATTTCTCATTGTTGGTATGTTTCTCAGTTGGTATATTTCTCATTGTTGGTATGTTTCTCAGTGTTGGTATGTTTCTCATTGTTGGTATGTTTCTCAGTGTTGGTATGTTTCTCATTGTTGGTATATTTCTCATTGTTGGTATGTTTCTCAGTGTTGGTATGTTCCTCATTGTTAGTATGTTTCTCAGTGTTGGTATGTTTCTCAGTGTTAGTATGTTTCTCAGTGTTGGTATATTTCTCAGTTGGTATATTTCTCATTGTTGGTATGTTTCTCAGTTGGTATGTTTCTCATTGTTGGTATATTTCTCGTTGTTGGTATATTTCTCATTGTTGGTATGTTTCTCATTGTTGGTATGTTTCTCAGTTGGTATATTTCTCATTGTTGGTATGTTTCTCAGTGTTGGTATATTTCTCATTGTTGGTATGTTTCTCAGTGTTGGTATATTTCTCAGTGTTGGTATATTTCTCTTTGTTGGTATATTTCTCAGTGTTGGTATATTTCTCAGTGTTGGTATATTTCTCATTGTTGGTATGTTTCTCAGTGTTGGTATATTTCTCAGTGTTGGTATATTTCTCATTGTTGGTATATTTCTCAGTGTTGGTATATTTCTCATTGTTGGTATATTTCTCAGTGTTGGTATATTTCTCAGTTGGTATATTTCTCATTGTTGGTATGTTTCTCAGTTGGTATATTTCTCATTGTTGGTATGTTTCTCAGTGTTGGTATATTTCTCATTGTTGGTATGTTTCTCAGTTGGTATATTTCTCATTGTTGGTATGTTTCTCAGTTGGTATATTTCTCATTGTTGGTATGTTTCTCAGTGTTGGTTTGTTTCTCATTGTTGGTATGTTTCTCAGTGTTGGTATGTTTCTCATTGTTGGTATATTTCTCATTGTTGGTATGTTTCTCAGTGTTGGTATGTTTCTCATTGTTAGTATGTTTCTCAGTGTTGGTATGTTTCTCAGTGTTAGTATGTTTCTCAGTGTTGGTATATTTCTCAGTTGGTATATTTCTCATTGTTGGTATGTTTCTCAGTTGGTATATTTCTCATTGTTGGTATGTTTCTCAGTGTTGGTATGTTCCTCATTGTTAGTATGTTTCTCAGTGTTGGTATGTTTCTCAGTGTTAGTATGTTTCTCAGTGTTGGTATATTTCTCAGTTGGTATATTTCTCATTGTTGGTATGTTTCTCAGTTGGTATGTTTCTCATTGTTGGTATATTTCTCGTTGTTGGTATATTTCTCATTGTTGGTATGTTTCTCATTGTTGGTATGTTTCTCAGTTGGTATATTTCTCATTGTTGGTATGTTTCTCAGTGTTGGTATATTTCTCAGTGTTGGTATGTTTCTCAGTTGGTATATTTCTCATTGTTGGTATGTTTCTCAGTGTTGGTATATTTCTCATTGTTGGTATGTTTTTCAGTGTTGGTATGTTTCTCAGTGTTGGTATGTTTCTCAGTGTTGGTATATTTCTCAGTGTTGGTATATTTCTCATTGTTGGTATATTTCTCAGTGTTGGTATATTTCTCATTGTTGGTATATTTCTCAGTGTTGGTATATTTCTCAGTTGGTATATTTCTCATTGTTGGTATGTTTCTCAGTTGGTATATTTCTCATTGTTGGTATGTTTCTCAGTGTTGGTATATTTCTCATTGTTGGTATGTTTCTCAGTTGGTATATTTCTCATTGTTGGTATGTTTCTCAGTTGGTATATTTCTCATTGTTGGTATGTTTCTCAGTGTTGGTATGTTTCTCATTGTTGGTATGTTTCTCAGTGTTGGTATGTTTCTCATTGTTGGTATATTTCTCATTGTTGGTATGTTTCTCAGTGTTGGTATGTTTCTCATTGTTAGTATGTTTCTCAGTGTTGGTATGTTTCTCAGTGTTAGTATGTTTCTCAGTGTTGGTATATTTCTCAGTTGGTATATTTCTCATTGTTGGTATGTTTCTCAGTTGGTATATTTCTCATTGTTGGTATGTTTCTCAGTGTTGGTATGTTCCTCATTGTTAGTATGTTTCTCAGTGTTGGTATGTTTCTCAGTGTTAGTATGTTTCTCAGTGTTGGTATATTTCTCAGTTGGTATATTTCTCATTGTTGGTATGTTTCTCAGTTGGTATGTTTCTCATTGTTGGTATATTTCTCGTTGTTGGTATATTTCTCATTTTTGGTATGTTTCTCATTGTTGGTATGTTTCTCAGTTGGTATATTTCTAATTGTTGGTATGTTTCTCAGTGTTGGTATATTTCTCAGTGTTGGTATGTTTCTCAGTTGGTATATTTCTCATTGTTGGTATGTTTCTCAGTGTTGGTATATTTCTCATTGTTGGTATGTTTTTCAGTGTTGGTATGTTTCTCAGTGTTGGTATGTTTCTCAGTGTTGGTATATTTCTCATTGTTGGTATATTTCTCATTGTTGGTATGTTTCTCAGTGTTGGTATGTTTCTCAGTGTTGGTATGTTTCTCAGTGTTGGTATATTTCTCATTGTTGGTATGTTTCTCAGAGTTGGTATATTTCTCATTGTTGGTATGTTTCTCATTGTTGGTATATTTCTCAGTGTTGGTATATTTCTCATTGTTGGCATGTCTCTCAGTGTTGGTATCTTTCTCAGTGTTGGCATGTCTCTCAGTGTTGGTATCTTTCTCAGTGTTGGCATGTCTCTCAGTGTTGGTATCTCTCTCAGTGTTGGTATGTTTGAGATTGTGTGTGTGATTGTATGTGTGATTGTGTGTGCATGATTGTATGTGTTTAATTGTGTGTGATTGTCTGTGTGTGTTTCTGAGTGTCTGTGTGTGTGTCTGAGTGTCTTTGTGTGTGTCTGAGTGTCTGTGTATGTTTCTGAGTGTCTGTGTGTGTGTCTGAGTGTCTGTGTATGTGTCTGAACGTCTCTGTGTGTGTCTGAATGTCTGTGTGTGTGTCTGAGTGTCTGTGTGTGTGTGTCTGAGTGTCTGTGTATGTGTCTGAGTGTCTGTGTGTGTATCTGAGTGTCTGTGTGTGTGTCTGAGTGTCTGTGTATGTGTCTGAGTGTCTGTGTGTGTGTCTGTGTATGTGTCTGAGTGTCTGTGTATGTGTCTGAGTGTCTGTCTATGTGTCTGAGTGTCTGTGTATGTGTCTGAGTGTCTGTGTGTGTGTGTCTGAGTGTCTGTGTATGTGTCTGAGTGTCTGTGTCTGAGTGTCTGTGTCTGAGTGTCTGTGTGTGTGTCTGAGTGTCTGTGTCTGAGTGTCTGAGTGTCTGTGTATGTGTCTGAGTGTCTGTGTGTGTGTCTGAGTGTCTGTGTGTGTGTCTGAGTGTCTGTGTCGGAGTGTCTGTGTGTGTGTCTGAGTGTCTGTGTATGTGTCTGAGTGTCTGTGTATGTGTCTGAGTGTCTGTGTATGTGTCTGAGTGTCTGTGTGTGTGTCTGAGTGTCTGTGTATGTGTCTGAGTGTCTGTGTGTGTGTCTGAGTGTCTGTGTATGTTTCTGAGTGTCTGTGTATGTGTGTGTGTCTGAGTGTCTGCGTATGTGTCTGAGTGTCTGTGTATGTGTCTGAGTGTCTGTGTATGTGTCTGAGTGTCTGTGTCTGAGTGTCTGTGTATGTGTCTGAGTGTCTGTGTGTGTGTCTGAGTGTCTGTGTATGTGTCTGAGTGTCTGTGTCGGAGTGTCTGTGTTTGTGTCTGAGTGTCTGTGCATGTGTCTGAGTGTCTGTGTATGTGTCTGAGTGTCTGTGTATGTGTCTGAGTGTCTGTGTCTGAGTGTCTGTGTATGTGTCTGAGTGTCTGTGTGTGTGTCTGAGTGTCTGTGTATGTGTCTGAGTGTCTGTGTCGGAGTGTCTGTGTTTGTGTCTGAGTGTCTGTGCATGTGTCTGAGTGTCTGTGTATGTGTCTGAGTGTCTGTGTATGTGTCTGAGTGTCTGTGTATGTGTCTGTGTATGTGTGTGTGTCTGAGTGTCTGCGTATGTGTCTGAGTGTCTGTGTATGTGTCTGAGTGTCTGTGTATGTGTCTGAGTGTCTGTGTATGTGTCTGAGTGTCTGTGTATGTGTCTGAGTGTCTGTGTGTGTGTCTGAGTGTCTGTGTATGTGTCTGAGTGTCTGTGAATGTGTCTGAGTGTCTGTGTATGTGTCTGAGTGTCTGTGTATGTGTCTGAGTGTCTGTGTGTGTGTCTGAGTGTCTGTGTATGTGTCTGAGTGTCTCTGTGTGTGTCTGAGTGTCTGTGTGTGTGTCTGAGTGTCTGTGTGTGTGTCTGAGTGTCTGTGTGTTATTTAATCATGTGTGTATGTGGTTGAGAGAGTGGGGGCAAGAGAGTGGAGAAGGTGTGTGGATGCAATAGCACACCAACTGGTTGAATCAATGTTGTTCCCACGTCATTTCAACAACATAATTCAATGTGATGCCGTTGAATCAATGTGGAAAACTGATTGGATTTGCAAAAAGACATCACAGTAAGGGAATATCTGATTTTTTTCAATTAAATTTTACATTTTTTTTGTGATTTCTCATTAGTTGACAACCAATTGAAATGACATCTGTGCCCAGTGGCACAACTGACAAGAAGTGTAACTTCAAAATTCCCAAATCCTGTCATGTCTCTCCCTGTCATGCAAAATGATAGACAGAAGAAATGATAGACAGAATAAATGATAGACAGAATAAATGATAGACAGAAGAAATGAAACAAGTCAATAGAAATGAAAAGGCGTGGTAGAAAGATAGAGATGGAGAGAAGGGGAGAGAGAAGAGAGAAAACAACAACAGTGGGCCTACTCAATTGGACAGTGTGGCAGAGAAAAAGAAAAGGACAGAGAGAAGGAGAGAGAGGGAGGAAGAGAGGGAGAGAAGGAGGGAGGGAAGCAGAGAGAGAGGCTGAAACCTTGCACATCAAAGACCCCTCATCATCTCCTGTGCCCACCATGGTATGGAGAAAACAAAAGCACGCTCCTCCTCTCCTCTCCTCTCCTCTCCTCTCCTCTCCTCTCCTCTCCTCTCCTCTCCTCTCTTCTCCTCTCCTCTCCTCTCCTCTCCTCTCCTCTCCTCTCTTCTCCTCTCCTGGAGGGAAGAACAGAGTAGAGGAGAGGAGATGGAGAGGAAGGACAGAGGGGGCAAGGAGACGAGGAAGGATGGAGGGCAAGGGAGCCATGTTTGTGAAGGGATCCACACAGAGATTGATGAGCCCTGAGAACAAGGTGACTTCAAGGAGTTGAGACACAAGAGGAGAGAATGAGAGTGAGAGGTAGTGTGGGAGCCAGGGACGAAATGAAACCAAACCCATCTCTCCGCCCAGTGTGGGATTGAATCGCTTGCAGGAGGAGAACAAAGCAAATGAAAAAGAAAACGAATGCATTCAGAAGAAGGGAACAGAGGAAAGGAAAGGAGAGAGTGGTCACCTTGTGAATAGCAACTATAGCTCTTTCTATGTTAGTTCTCCTTCTCTACTATAGCTCTTTCTATGTTAGTTCTCCTTCTCTACTATAGCTCTTTCTATGTTAGTTCTCCTTCTCTACTATAGCTCTTTCTATGTTAGTTCTCCTTCTCTACTATAGCTCTTTCTATGTTAGTTCTCCTTCTCTACTATAGCTCTTTCTATGTTAGTTCTCCTTCTCTACTATAGCTCTTTCTATGTTAGTTCTCCTTCTCTACTATAGCTCTTTCTATGTTAGTTCTCCTTCTCTACTATAGCTCTTTCTATGTTAGTTCTCCTTCTCTACTATAGCTCTTTCTATGTTAGTTCTCCTTCTCTACTTCTCTTTCAACATTTTGTATTTTTATTTAACCTTTATTTAAACAGGGAGTCACATTGAGATTCAAAATCTATTTTACAAGAGAGCCCTGTAAACACTAGTATAGAAATAGAATAATAAAACAACATCCACACATATTTGTATAAAACAATATATTTCAGCACACAATAACAAAAGAAACATATTTAATCAAATCAATCACATTCAACTTCATTGAGGTCCTCAATAATAATGTAAGCTGCCTGAGTTGCACCAGCACATCTGACTGCAGTGATCTCTGCAGATTGTTCCACAAATTAGGGGCAAAAAAACTAAACGCAGAGTTTCCCAAATCTGTGGAGACTGAAGGGATCTGTTGTGTTATCCATACCTGAGAACGGGTTTGGTAACTTATGATTGTTAACATAATTAATGAAGTTACATATTGTAATGAAACAGGCAGGGAGCAGGCCTCGAACCCTCAACCGTCCCAGGGTCGTTACAATATGCAGGCAGGTTCTGTCAGATTGCTTTGTATATAAATAAAAGAGAATGCAGCTTTCTTCTTCTCAAATGTCCCCTGTGATAAAACGTATTGCGGAATGGTTAGACTGCGTCCAAGGGTTTCAAAACGGAGGTTGCCGCATGCATGTAAACATCATCACTAAAATCCAATACAGGAAGAGTTTTGTTTGAACAATCTTTCTCCTATTTTCAATACTGAGGCATGATTTATTTCAATGTAAAAAAAAATATTTTAGATCTGAGCTTCTTAGTCAGATTCTATACTTGCGTTATGAAGGACAACTTGTCATCAATCCAGACTCCCAGGTACTTATATTGCGAAACAAGCTCAAGATGGGCTCCATTTGTAGCGCAAATACGCAGGTCCTCAGGGTCAACATTTAGTGACCTAGAGAACAGCATGAGCTTGGTTTTACTTTTATTTAAGTAACACTCCTAACACTGTGCCACCTTGGTGCAGCAGGCCATTTGTGAACTTCAGCCTGACTTTGATTCACTTCAAAAATCCATTACAGATCTTAAATGAGTGTTAAATACAAGTAAAACCAAGCTTGTGCTGTTCTCTAGGTCACTACATGTTGACCCTGCGTATTTGCTCTGCAAACGGAGCCCAAAGTGAGCTTGTCAGACCCGTGGGTGCTAAGGTACCCATGACAGGCATATCCATTGTCACCTGGTAGGTGGCCTTCATATGCCCCCCTTTCCAGCATTGTACACATGCGACTATTGTCAAAGATTCTGCTGTCATGGGTGGATCCTGGCCATCTAGCTACGATGTTGGTGAGCTGACCTTTGTCATCACAGATAGCCTGCACCTTGTTGGAGCAGTAACCTTTCCGATTACGGAATAGTTCTCCATTCTCACTACCAGGTCTGGGAATAGGAATGTGTGTACAGTCTATTGCTCTTAGTACACCTGGGAATCTAGCTCTCCTGTAAAATCCAGCTGCTGTTTCTTCTGTAGGAACGGAATGTAGCTCTCCTGTAAAATCCAGCTGCTGTTTCTTCTGTAGGAATGGAATGTAGCTCTCCTGTAAAATCCAGCTGCTGTTTCCTCTGTAGGAACGGAATGTAGCTCTCCTGTAAAATCCAGCTGCTGTTTCTTCTGTAGGAACGGAATGTAGCTCTCCTGTAAAATCCAGCTGCTGTTTCCTCTGTAGGAACGGAATGTAGCTCTCCTGTAAAATCTAGCTGCTGTTTCCTCTGTAGGACTGGAATCTTGCTCTCCTGTTGTCATGAAGTTGGTCTGAGGGGGAGGTTTATGACCCCCATAAATACTTTTCCCCTTTTTCCTCTCTCCACTCTACCGGCGTGACCATTGAAAATCCCTTTGTTAACATTGAGAGAGAGTCTGGTGACATCAAAAGATGGGAAACGGAACCATATTTCGGTAATCCAACCAGTTGAAAATATGCGTTGGGACTTAATGAAAATTATGTCAGTTCAGTTGGCGTCTGAGACATGATTACTGATGATAGGACGACATAAACTGTATCTTGGAAAATCTACACATCACCCTCAGATTCACATGGAATTGTTGTGCAATTTAAATGTTTAAATATGAAACTATTTGTGAAAAGATGAAATTTAATTTTTAGCTCCTAAATGAGAGAATTGGTTTTCATGAGTGAACTATGCTCAACTCAGTGGGCCCGCCCATGTGAACAGACACTGGTTGTAAACTATGAAACACGACTCTCTCTCCCAATCCTATATAAGTCCCTTGACGAAAATGTAACTTTCTGTTCCGAGGACATTAGGACGACGGTCCTACGTTAAAAGGGCTCAGATAATAACCTAACGAAATTAGCATCGAATTTCAACATGAAGATGACGGTCAACACGCCGAAAGGATGAATTTCGACTATACCAGCCGGAATATAGCATGAGCTTAAAGTACGGCAACTTGGTATGAACTTTGAACTCTTATTCACCAAAGAAGTGATACCTCCTAGACGTTGCGTTAGCGCAGTAACTGTAGACGTGGGCTAGGAGAGGACGGACAGAGTATCTCTTCTACCACACGATGACGGTACTACCAAGTGTCCATTCTACCACCAGACATTCTTCAAAGGAAAACCTGGCCTCCCATCTACGACCAACCGATCGAAGCGCAGCTCAGAGTAAATATTTATTGCATTTTCCTTTTCCAAGTGGGCGGTTATTTTAAATGCATAAGATTCTGTATTTACGATAGAGTAGCTGCCTATGGCCCGATAGAGACATAGCTTGTCCCTTTGTTCCTCAGTCTTTCCGCTCCTTCATTCAAAACCCAACCCCCCTTTCTTTGTGTAACCAGCTGTCATATCTGTGCCGTCCGCTAGGGACCTTTTCCTTTATGACATCATTTGTTATCAATGTATGATACATTCTGTGTATTTTTAATTCTGTTTGATTATTTAGGTATTTAGTAAATAAATAATGAATCCAAATTTTGTATTGCTGATTCAACTTGTTAGCCAGGGTTCGTGAAGATAACCAAGAATTTACAACTTTCAAATGAGACTGAATAAGGTGACGATTAAATATTGACTGCTATAGATGTAAAAGATGACCAGGTCTTTAAGAGTTTATTTGGAAGATAACAGCTCTATAAACATTATTTTGTGGTGCCCCGACTTTCTAGTTAACTATTTACCTGATTAGCTTAATCAGGTAATATTAATTACAGAGAAATTATTTTATAGAATAGCATGTCATATCACTTAATCCGGCATAGCCAAAGACATGACACTGTAAAATCCAGCTGCTATTTCCTCTGTAGCGCTGGAATCTAGCTATCCTGTCAAATCCAGCTGCTATTTCCTCTGTAGCGCTGGAATCTAGCTATCCTGTCAAATCCAGCTGCTATTTCCTCTGTAGCGCTGGAATCTAGCTATCCTGTCAAATCCAGCTGATATTTCCTCTGTAGCGCTGGAATCTAGCTATCCTGTCAAATCCAGCTGCTATTTCCTCTGTAGCGCTGGAATCTAGCTATCATGTCAAATCCAGCTGCTATTTCCTCTGTAGCGCTGGAATCTAGCTATCCTGTCAAATCCAGCTGCTATTTCCTCTGTAGCGCTGGAATCTAGCTATCCTGTCAAATCCAGCTGCTATTTCCTCTGTAGCGCTGGAATCTAGCTATCCTGTCAAATCCAGCTGCTATTTCCTCTGTAGCGCTGGAATCTAGCTATCCTGTCAAATCCAGCTGCTATTTCCTCTGTAGCGCTGGAATCTAGCTATCCTGTCAAATCCAGCTGCTGCTTCCTCTGTAGCGCTGGAATCTAGCTATCCTGTCAAATCCAGCTGCTATTTCCTCTGTAGCGCTGGAATCTAGCTATCCTGTCAAATCCAGCTGCTATTTCCTCTGTAGCGCTGGAATCTAGCTATCCTGTCAAATCCAGCTGCTATTTCCTCTGTAGCGCTGGAATCTAGCTATCCTGTCAAATCCAGCTGCTATTTCCTCTGTAGACTTGAACGTTATGTACTGGTTCTTCAGACTGGCAATAGCACTGGACACTCTGACTACAGTCCTGCAGACAGCTGACTTGTGGAGTTTAGAAAGGTCCCCATCCACCATCTGGAAACATCCAGTTGCGTAGAACAGTAGGGCCATCAGGAGCTGAAGTAGTGGGGGTACAGCCTCGTTCCTATCACTCCCATCCTTCATGGTTGGTCCAACCTTTCTTTCCATGAAAACTCATTATTATCATACAATTCAACAGGATTGAACCTGTGGTTCTGGTCTCTCCACAGTAGATGTGCTGCCATTTTAGCAGTTAAACCACCTCAAGTGGTAGTTTAGAATTCATCTCCAATCTAAATTTATATTCATAAAAAATAAATAATTGAGCGACAGGCTTAAAATTAATCAAGGTATAAAGTGAAAACTTAATTTAGATTAGAGGAAGGATTTAAATGAACTAGGATTAATTTTAAACTAGGTTTAAAATTTGGTGCACAAGATGAATAGATAAACCATTATTTAACCCAGTTTAAGAGTTCATCCATGTTGGTGCATCCGACCCTTATTATTGGTTATCTTCAGTGGAGTTGTGATTGGAGCAAGACACAAAACAAAATTGTGAGTGTGTGTTAATAAAAATGAGAATGAAAACTGTGAGACAGTGCATGAGTGTTTGGGAATACATGTTTATGAGAGAGAACGAGCACAGAGAAGAGAGACAGAGAGAGAAAACGAACGAGAGAGGGCAACTGTGTTCCTGATCGACAGTAAAGAGACAGCAAAGCGATGGCTGTGACTGTGACTGTATGGATTGACAGACGGTATGCTTCCTGCCTGCCTTCCTGTCAGCCTGCCTCCCTGTCTGCCTACCTGTCAGCCTGCCTGCCTGCCTGCCTGCCTGCCTGCCTCCCTGCCTGCCTGTCAGCCTGCCTCCCTGCCTGCCTGGCTGTCTGCCTGCTTGCCTGCCTGCCTGCCTGCCTGCCTCCCTGCCTGCCTGCCTGCCTCCCTGCCTGCCTGTCAGCCTGCCTGCCTGCCTGCCTGCCTGCCTGTCAGACTGCCTCCCTGCCTGCCTGTCAGCCTGCCTCTCTGCCTGCCTGTCAGCCTGCCTCCCTGCCTGCCTCCCTGCCTGCCTGACTGTCAGCCTGCCTCCCTGCCTGCCTGGCTGAATTTGCTTGAAGGTGACTATGAATTACTGGCTGCATGGCAGAAAAATACTAATTAGAGTAGCAATTACAGTGTGCTCCCACAGGGGACAGAAAGTCAACAGCACAATGAACTCTCCAGCGCCTGCTAATTCAGATATGCTGTTAGAGTGGCCCGCTGGCTCTCTGGGAATACTAACCACCACACCAGCAGAGTAGGAGGGAGAAGAATCTCTCCCAGCCTCCCTGACCACCTCACTTTACCCTGACTGATCACACTGGTCTGGAACACACTCAGAGAGACATGCAGGGAGAGAGAGACATGGTCGTTGGGAAATTGAATGGAAGGTGATAGGGTGCAAGGGAAATGACAATGCAATCTACGAAATACTGTATAAGAAGGAGATGGTAAGTAATAAAAACCTCTGTTAATTTAAGCCCAACAGCCTGGTCTTGGTCTCTACTATGATGAACCACAGCCTGGTCTTGGTCTCTACTATGATGAACCACAGCCTGGTCTTGGTCTCTACTATGAGACACCACATGCTGGTCTTGGTCTCTACTATGATGAACCACAGCCTGGTCTTGGTCTCTACTATGAGACACCACATGCTGGTCTTGGTCTCTACTATGATGAACCACAGCCTGGTCTTGGTCTCTACTATGACACACCACATGCTGGTCTTGGTCTCTACTATGATGAACCACAGTCTGGTCTTGGTCTCTAATATGAGACACCACATGCTGGTCTTTGTCTCTACTATGATGAACCATTGTCTGGTCTTGGTCTCTACTATGAGACACCACATGCTGGTCTTGGTGGCTACTATGAGACACCACATGCTGGTCTTGGTCTCTACTATGATGAACCACAGCCTGGTCTTGGTCTCTACTATGACACACCACATGCTGGTCTTGGTCGCTACTATGACGAACCACAGTCTGGTCTTGGTCTCTACTATGATGAAGCACAGCCTGGTCTTGGTCTCTACTATGAGACACCACATGCTGGTCTTGGTCTCTACTATGATGCACCACATGCTGGTCTTGGTCTCTACTATGATGAACCACAGGCTGGTCTTGGTCTCCCTATGAGACACCACATGCTGGTCTTGGTCTCTACTATGATGAACCACAGCCTGGTCTTGGTCTCTACTATGAGACACCACATGCTGGTCTTGGTCTCTACTATGATGAACCACAGCCTGGTCTTGGTCTCCACTATGAGACACCACATGCTGGTCTTGGTCTCTACTATGATGAACCACAGTCTGGTCTTGGTCTCTACTATGAGACACCACATGCTGGTCTTTGTCTCTACTATGATGAACCATTGTCTGGTCTTGGTCTCTACTATGAGACACCACATGCTGGTCTTGGTGGCTACTATGAGACACCACATGCTGGTCTTGGTCTCTACTATGATGAACCACAGCCTGGTCTTGGTCTCTACTATGACACACCACATGCTGGTCTTGGACGCTACTATGATGAACCACAGTCTGGTCTTGGTCTCTACTATGATGAACCACAGCCTGGTCTTGGTCTCTACTATGAGACACCACATGCTGGTCTTGGTCTCTACTATGATGAACCACAGTCTGGTCTTGGTCTCTACTATGATGCACCACATGCTGGTCTTGGTCTCTACTATGAGACACCACATGCTGGTCTTGGTCTCTACTATGATGAACCACAGTCTGGTCTTGGTCTCTACTATGATGAACCACATGCTGGTCTTGGTCTCTACTATGAGACACCACAACTGGTCTTGGTCTCTACTATGATGGACCACAGTCTGATCTTGGTTTCTACTATGATGAACCACAGTCTGGTCATGGTCTCTACTATGATGCACCACATGCTGGTCTTGGTCTTTACTATGAGACACCACATGCTGGTCTTGGTCTCTACTATGATGCACCACATGCTGGTCTTGGTCTCTACTATGAGATACCACATGCTGGTCTTGGTCTCTACTATGATGCACCACATGCTGGTCTTGGTCTCTACTATGATGAACCACAGTCTGGTCTTGGTCTCCACTATGAGACACCACATGCTGGTCTTGGTTTCTACTATGATGAACCACAGTCTGGTCTTGGTCTCTACTATGATGCACCACATGCTGGTCTTGGTCTCTGCTCTATTGGACCCAACAGACCAGGGCACGCTCCAAGACTAAGACATCATTTACAAACAAAACATTTGTTTAGTGAGTCCGCCAGATCATGCACAGTAGGGATGACCAGGGATGTTCTCATGATAAATGTGTGAATTAGAAAATGTTCCTGTACTGCTAAGCATTCAAAATGTCATGAGCACTTATGGATGTAGTGAAACAAAATGTATGATGAACCACAGTCTGGTCTTGGTCTCTACTATGATGAACCACAGCCTGGTCTTGGTCTCTACTATGATGCACCACATGCTGGTCTTGGTCTCTACTATGATGAACCACATGCTGGTCTTGGTCTCTACTATGATGCACCACAGCCTGGTCTTGGTCTCTACTATGAGACACCACATGCTGGTCTTGGTCTCTACTATGATGAACCACAGTGTGGTCTTGGTCTCCACTATGAGACACCACATGCTGGTCTTGGTCTCTACTATGATGAACCACAGTCTGGTCTTGGTCTCTACTATGATGAACCACAGCCTGGTCTTGGTCTCTACTATGAGACACCACATGCTGGTCTTGGTCTCTACTATGAGACACCACATGCTGGTCTTGGTCTCTACTATGATGAACCACAGCCTGGTCTTGGTCTCTACTATGATGAACCACAGCCTGGTCTTGGTCTCTACTATGATGCACCACATGCTGGTCTTGGTCTCTACTATGAGACACCACATGCTGGTCTTGGTCTCTACTATGATGAACCACAGTCTGGTCTTGGTCTCTACTATGATGAACCACATGCTGGTCTTGGTCTCTACTATGAGACACCACAACTGGTCTTGGTCTCTACTATGATGGACCACAGTCTGATCTTGGTTTCTACTATGATGAACCACAGTCTGGTCATGGTCTCTACTATGATGCACCACATGCTGGTCTTGGTCTTTACTATGAGACACCACATGCTGGTCTTGGTCTCTACTATGATGCACCACATGCTGGTCTTGGTCTCTACTATGAGATACCACATGCTGGTCTTGGTCTCTACTATGATGCACCACATGCTGGTCTTGGTCTCTACTATGATGAACCACAGTCTGGTCTTGGTCTCCACTATGAGACACCACATGCTGGTCTTGGTTTCTACTATGATGAACCACAGTCTGGTCTTGGTCTCTACTATGATGCACCACATGCTGGTCTTGGTCTCTGCTCTATTGGACCCAACAGACCAGGGCACGCTCCAAGACTAAGACATCATTTACAAACAAAACATTTGTTTAGTGAGTCCGCCAGATCATGCACAGTAGGGATGACCAGGGATGTTCTCATGATAAATGTGTGAATTAGAAAATGTTCCTGTACTGCTAAGCATTCAAAATGTCATGAGCACTTATGGATGTAGTGAAACAAAATGTATGATGAACCACAGTCTGGTCTTGGTCTCTACTATGATGAACCACAGCCTGGTCTTGGTCTCTACTATGATGCACCACATGCTGGTCTTGGTCTCTACTATGATGAACCACAGGCTGGTCTTGGTCTCCCTATGAGACACCACATACTGGTATTGGTCTCTACTATGATGAACCACAACTGGTCTTGGTCTCTACTATGATGCACCACAGCCTGGTCTTGGTCTCTACTATGATGCACCACATGCTGGTCTTGGTCTCTACTATGATGAACCACATGCTGGTCTTGGTCTCTACTATGATGCACCACAGCCTGGTCTTGGTCTCTACTATGAGACACCACATGCTGGTCTTGGTCTCTACTATGATGAACCACAGTGTGGTCTTGGTCTCCACTATGAGACACCACATGCTGGTCTTGGTCTCTACTATGATGAACCACAGTCTGGTCTTGGTCTCTACTATGATGAACCACAGCCTGGTCTTGGTCTCTACTATGAGACACCACATGCTGGTCTTGGTCTCTACTATGAGACACCACATGCTGGTCTTGGTCTCTACTATGATGAACCACAGCCTGGTCTTGGTCTCTACTATGATGAACCACAGCCTGGTCTTGGTCTCTACTATGAGCAGGGGCGAAAATCTGATATCAACTTTGGAGGGGACAATTACATGAAATTTTCTCAAGAGCAATTCCTGAGGGGACACCAAAAGTAGTGCTGTAACACATAGCCTACATTGTAATATGGTAAATGTATATTGAGGAACCAAAGAAATAAGGTGTTTGCCGTACTCCTAACTACCGGTACCCAAAACTACACAACTAATCACAAGAGCAATACCACTGCCTTTAACAAATCTTAGTTCAGTCACCAGTTTAAGTTGAGAGTGGGGGTATCCATGGCATTTTCCAATTATGTTCCTATTTTACAAGTCAAAAAAATTGAGAACCTTTCATAATGTTGCCAAACAAAGACTTAACAAACTTACTTGAGACTCCCTGTCTCTGCCAGTCTGTCCCTGCATATCTGTCCCCAACTCTGCTGTCTGTGTGCCATCTGTTGCCTGCTCTGCCTAATGACACCATTGTGAAACATTTCCATTAGAATTTCATTTCTTTCTTATGAACATTTTATCAACTAGTCTTTGAGATATTAGGCTACTAGGGTTCTTACTATGCGTTTTGGTGTATTGAAAAATACTCTGATGTCCGTCTTTTATTTTTCTGCCATTTTTCTACCTGGCTGGCTGGCTGGTTTACACACACAATGTGTAGGTTATTTACAGTAGGAGATGGGCTTCTATCATCTTCAATCATTCTATTTGGGCTTCGATCTAAAAGGTAACTAGCAAATGTGAAACGGATTTAAATGACAAGAGTTGACAGCTGTATGAGTTCACCATTTACACAACATATGCTGCAACCTTTTGTAATTTTAATAGTTTGTTTCATATTGGCTGGCTTCCAACAATAGCTGAATTTGCAAAGCTAGCGAGCACCAATTCAGTTTCAGTGGTGTTTGCTATAATCTTTGCTACCCGGGCTAAATAAAGGTGAAATAAAATAAATAAATAAAAGTTTCCTTGCGACAATTTAGCTTTTACAACGAGACCATTAAATATATTTAAGACAACGGTAGAAGAGAGTGTAGTTCTGTTCAGTTTGGACTTCAGTTTATCGCTAACCTTATCACAGGGACTTTGAAGCACTAACTTACATCATCTGCATGCTGAACTTGGAATAAATTGACAATAGCAAAGATTCCATCTTTGACGACGCCACATAAATGGAATAGGTACTAGCTAGCTTAATAGTTAATATTTGCATGCTAGCTCTGCATATTCAGCTAGTGTGTGTGCGCGATTGACTGGATTAACCTCACGTCAGTTACGTGCATTGAGTGCCTTTCAGACAGTAGATACGACCTCTCTGTTACCTAGCAAGCTAAGGAACTGGCAGTGGATCAAACCATTGTGAGGCAAAGGGTGGGGGGGTCGCAATCTTTTGAAACTTAAAAACGCGCTATTAAGTGTCTATAATCAGCACAATTGCTTTCATTGCGTATTATTAATATTATTTAAATTACATAGTTATGTTTCAGTGATATATTGGGGGGGACAAATCATATTTTTCCCAGGATGGGGGGGTCGTGTCCCCCTGTCCCCCCCGGGATTTCCGCCCCTGACTATGAGACACCACATGCTGGTCTTGGTCTCTACCATGATGAACCACAGCCTGGTCTTGGTCTCTACTTTGAGACACCACATGCTGGTCTTGGTCTCTACTTTGAGACACCACATGCTGGTCTTGGTCTCTACTATGATGCACCACATGCTGGTCTTGGTCTCTGCTCTATTGGACCCAAAAGACCAGGGCACGCTCCAAGACTAAGACATAATTTACAAACAAAACATTTGTTTAGTGAGTCTGCCAGATCACGCGCAGTAGGGTTGACCAGGGATGTTCTCATGATAAACGTATGAATTAGAAAAT
Source organism: Salmo trutta (assembly GCF_901001165.1). Lineage (NCBI taxonomy): Eukaryota > Metazoa > Chordata > Actinopteri > Salmoniformes > Salmonidae > Salmo > Salmo trutta. Next base: position 75,322,098 of record NC_042969.1, read on the forward strand.
GTTCCTGTACTGCATTCAAAATGTAATGAGCACTTATGGATGTAGTGAAATAAAATTTTAAGTCAAAATATAAACAGTAAAGTGTAGATACCCCACAAAAATGACTTAATTAGTACTTTCAAGTATTTTTACTAAAGTACTTCACACCACTGTTTCTCAGTAAAATATATTTAGAGTGCATTGTGTGGTCTCATTACAAGTCCAATGAAAATAATTATTTTAGAAACTGAGAGCACGCAGATGGAGAGATGAAGAAAAGAGGAGAAAAAAGAGAAATACAATAAGCCAAAATAAGAAAAGAGGGTAAAACAGAAATTATAAGAATCGTTTCACCTGCTCTTGGGAACTTTGCCTTTATGTAGCTTCATATATTTTGTTATTCTGATGGATGAACCCATGCAAACAAATCACAATCAGGCTGCGTTCCTTTCCTCTCTTTGCCACTCATCTCCTCTCCATGACCACTGACATGTGAAAGGACCAGATGGTGTTCCACCTCAATACTTTGACCCAGCACTACTTTCCAGATAGTCTACTGGGACATAGCCCTTGACTAGTAGATGAGTGTGGCAGCGATTGATTTGGAACCAGGCCAGGCAGGCCTAAAGCTTGGTGCTGCTATTAAGTGGGGCTCTCCTGGTTTGGCGGAGGGAATGTGTTCTCTTCGCTCTGTCAGTCCAGTGGTTCTGGCACTAGGTAGCAGACGGTCCAGGTCACTGTGTGTCTGGTGGAACTGATTGGTTTGTTTCTACTTTCCTGTGATCAACAAAATACAGAGTGAAGGGGGAGAGAGAGAGAGAGAAAGAGATAGAGGGAGAAAGAGCGAGAGAGAGAGAGAGAGAGAGAGAGAGAGAGAGAGAGAGAGAGAGAGAGAGAGAGGATGCAGACCTGCACTACTACTCCAGATAGGGGAGTAGTAGAAAAACAAATTGCAGACATGAAAAACCCAGAAAAACTAATTGCAGACATGCTACATCTATCAATTACCCCCCACCCCCACACTCAAAGCCCTTACGTTCATTACCTCAACCTTGAGTATCACTCCCACCCCCCACGTCAAATTCACCACACCACTGCAAAGCTAGACTAACACCTCCATCCCATCCCTTCTCTCTATGCCCTCTTTCCCTTCCGCTATGCAGTCAGGTCAATCTCATAGATCTTTATTAAAGACTCTGAAGCCCATTCTGAAATAAATGACTGACTGTCTCAGTCTGTACATCCCAGACAACATAGATCCACAGTAACCACGAAGAACACATCTAACCCAGACAACATAGATCCACACCACATAGAACACATCTAACTCAGACAGCATAGATCTACATCACATAGAACATATCTAACCCAGACAACATAGATCCACACCACATATAACACATCTAACCCAGACAACATAGAGCCACACCACATAGAACACATCTAACCCAGACAAAATAGATCCACACCACATAGAACACATCTAACCCAGACAACATAGATCCACACCACATAGAACATATCTAACCCAGACAACATAGATCCACATCACATAGAACACTTCTAACCCAGACATCATAGATCCACAGACACCACAAAGTACACATCTAACCCAGACAACATAGATCCACAGACACCACAAAGTACACATCTAACCCAGACAACATAGATCCATACCACATAGAACATATCTAACTAAGATATCATAGACCACACAACATAGAATTGGTCTCAGCCTTTACATCTCAGACATCATAGATATATTTACACCATGCCTTACTTTTTCTCAGAGACTGGGAGCACAGCGAGAGTGATGCTATAGAGACAGAGGCTTATTAGGCCAGTGTCATGACGTTGCCCTCTTTGGGTTTTCTATGTACCATCCCCCTACCTCCCCCTTCTCAGGCCCTGTTTGAGCGGTCGTAAATTCCTAAGAAAATGTCCCGCCTCATGGCTACAGTATAAAGAGACAGATTGTTTTCATAGAGAGACAAAGGAATTCTTCCTTTAGGACTGGGGAACCAAACAACATTTATGTTCTGGAGAAGGTATAAAAGATTGGTGAAGAATCCAGCTACGAACTGGTCTGTTTGGTACAATTTTGTGAAACTGATGAGAGACAATACCATGGCTCTGTTTATATAAAAGCCTCAGTTGTGAGACTTACATCTAATGGTTGTATAAAATTAATGAAGAAGGATAAAGCTATTTGGAATATGTTGGGATGCTGGTAAGATGTTAATGTGAGAGAATTGTATTTTCTGTGTAAAGTTTTACCAATTCATCGGCACGCCCCCATGAACAGACGAGACCTGGCGTCATGAGACAGCCTTTTTCTGTTATTCCGAATAAAACCCCCACCCAGGGTTTCTATCACCAGACCAGCTTACCTCGAGAAGAGAGGGCCAAGGTTTGACCATGCATTCCTCGTTCTGAACTTTAACCATTACCACGTGGTTAAACTTTTAGACTATTGAAACCGACAGAATAATAACAAGTCTTTGATATTAATTACTACTCTGCAGCTAGGAATTCGGTATCATTGAACGCGAAGACCGATGAAGCATCCGTCCTATAACGACATTAATGAATGTCACTTTGAAATATCCATTCTAACCGAGAGAGAGAGAGAGAACGCGAGGACAAAACTCTCCAACAGAACAGAACTTTTCAACAAAGATCCCGACGACACACTGAGCGTAAACATACTGCTCAAAAAACTAAAGGGAACACTTAAACAACACATCCTAGATCTGAATGAAAGAAATAATCTTATTAAATACTTTTTTATTTACATAGTTGAATGTGCTGACAACAAAATCACACAAAAATAATCAATGGAAATCCAATTTATCAACCCATGGAGGTCTGGATTTGGAGTCACACTCAAAATTAAAGTGGAAAACCACACTACAGGCTGATCCAACTTTGATGTAATGTCCTTAAAACAAGTCAAAATGAGGCTCAGTAGTGTGTGTGGCCTCCATGTGCCTGTATGACCTCCCTACAATGCCTGGGCATGCTCCTGATGAGGTGGTGGATGGTCTCCTGAGGGATGTCCTCCCAGACCTGGACTAAAGCATCCGCCAACTCCTGGACAGTCTGTGGTGCAACGTGGCGTTGGTGGATGGAGCGAGACATGATGTCCCAGATGTGCTCAATTGGATTCAGGTCTGGGGAACTGGCGGGCCAGTCCATAGCATCAATGCCTTCCTCTTGCAGGAACTGCTGACACACTCCAGCCACATGAGGTCTAGCATTGTCTTGCATTAGGAGGAACCCAGGGCCAACCGCACCAGCATATGGTCTCACAAGGGGTCTGAGGATCTCATCTCGGTACCTAATGGCAGTCAGGCTACCTCTGGCGAGCACATGGAGTGCTGTGCTGCCCCCCAAAGAAATGCCACCCCACATCATGACTGACCCACCGCCAAACCGGTCATGCTGGAGGATGTTGCAGGCAGCAGAACGTTCTCCACGGCATCTCCAGACTCTGTCACGTCTGTCACGTGCTCAGTGTGAACCTGCTTTCATCTGTGAAGAGCACAGGGCGCCAGTGGCGAATTTGCCAATCTTGGTGTTCTCTGGCAAATGCCAAACGTCCTGCACGGTGTTGGGCTGTAAGCACAACCCCCACCTGTGGACGTCGGGCCCTCATACCACCCTCATGGAGTCTGTTTCTGACCGTTTGAGCAGACACATGCACATTTGTGGCCTGCTGGAGGTCATTTTGCAGGGCTCTGGCAGTGCTTCTCCTGCTCCTCCTTGCACAAAGGCGGAGGTAGCGGTCCTGCTGCTGGGTTGTTGCCCTCCTACGGCCTCCTCCACATCTCCTGATGTACTGACCTGTCTCCTGGTAGCGCCTCCATGCTCTGGACACTACACTGACAGACACAGCAAACCTTCTTGCCACAGCTCGCATTGATGTGCCATCCTGGATGAGCTGCACTACCTGAGCCACTTGTGTGGGTTGTAGAATCCGTCTCATGCTACCACTAGAGTGAAAGCACCGCCAGCATTCAAAAGTGACCAAAACATCAGCCAGGAAGCATAGGAACTGAGAAGTGGTCTGTGGTCCCCACCTGCAGAACCACTCCTTTATTGGGGGTGTCTTGCTAATTGCCTATAATTTCCACCTGTTGTCTATTCCATTTGCGCAACAGCATGTGAAATTTATTGTCAATCAGTGTTGCTTCCTAATTGGACAGTTTGATTTCACAGAAGTGTGATTGACTTGGAGTTACATTGTGTGGTTTAAGTGTTCCCTTTATTTTTTTGAGCAGTGTATATATATTGATTGCAATTGTTCCCGAATGAGTGAGCGTTCATGTGCAAAGGATTAGCCTTTCAAATGTTAATATTTATCAACTCTGTAGTGCCTTCTCAGCTGACCCCACCCCCCTTTTGTCTAACAAGCCGCCATGCCGGTTTAGCCCACTAGGGCACATTCTCCTATCATTTCCTTGTAACCATATCTGTTTGATTTTGCATTTCTGTGAATTATTTAGTTTAGTAAATAAATGATTTTTAAGACAATTGATGTATGGATGACTCATAGTGAAGACTGGCTTCGTGCAGATAACCAACAATTTACGACGTTTGGAATGAGACTGACGAGGTAAAGAATACATCATTAAATCAGAAGAAAATTATAACTTTGTAATCTGAATATTTTCCTTGGTGCCCCGACCTCCTAGTTAATTACAGTTACACGATTAATCAGTTTAATAGCGTAATAATTATTACAGAGAGTTATTTGATAAACATGTCTTCCGTTTTAATGATGCCAAAGACACGACACCAGTGATAAAGCCAGATTAAAATAAAGGTGGATAAATATGTAGGGAGAGAGAGTGGGAGAAAGTACAGTATAGACATATTCAGTAAGAGTGAATAATAGAAAGTTATTCAGGGCACTTGTTTGGTAAGGCTGAGTATGACGGAGGGGAGTTTTAGATGCTTGGGAGAGAAGGATTCTAGAACAGTAACACTTTCCTGCTTTTGTGTCCTCCCTCACTCTTTCACACACAATCCCTATCCACTAGCGGTTCTGGGGGGGGGGGGGGGGGGGGGCAGTGCCCCTGTGACAACAATTTTGGACCCCCTTGTGGCCCCCGTAAATGTGGAGTATGAAATAATTTTTACATAGGTCATTTTTGCTATTGTTCTTTTTTTTACATCCGTTATTAGACAGTGGCAACGCGGAACATGGTCTTTTGCCTGCTAATGCCTGCAATGCAGTGAAGAAAACGACATGACAACAATAGCGTCTAATGTAACTGGCCCCTCTAACAGTACAACTGGCCCCAGCTTGGCCCCCCCCAGTTGAAATGGTCTAGAACTGCCACTGTCCCTACCTCCTTCTTTCTCTCTTCTTCTCTCTTCCACTCTCTTCCACTCTCTTCCACTCTCTTCCTCTCTCTTCCTCTCTCTCCCTCTCTCTCCCTCTCTCTTCGTCTCTCTTCGTCTCTCTCTTCCTCTCTCTCTTCCTCTCTCTTCCTGTCTCTTCCTCTCTCCACAATGTGCAGTGCTAATAGAACACATATCTCCACCTCCCTGTCATTTAGTAACCACATCAACCTCGTTCCACACAACTAAGAGGTACTTCTGCTACTCATAAAAGAGAGCGATTACATCCAGAAAAGGAAGCAATAGACAGATAGAGGGGAAAAGACTGAGCCAGTGTACGAGGTAGAGAATGATGTGTATAATAAATGCTGATTTCATCTCCTCTATATAAATGTGTGTGTTAGGGACAGAATGTGAGGAAGCGGAGGAGGAGGCCTGTATGAGCGATAAATAATGTCCCAGAGATAATGATAGGATGTTGAGATAGATAGGAGCGTAGAGACAGACAGAGGGATGGAACACAGCACTCACACAGGAAATGTAGTGGACTGAAATTACACTCAACAAGTGACCGTATATAGATTCTAAGATATATCCGTCCGTCTTATTATTAGTTAGAGGTGGGTGTCTTGTGGTGTACAATTGTTGTTGTTCAGATGTTTAACAGATACTCTACAGACATTGTCAGAGATATTGACACATGCCTCCACCTCAACCAAATTTCTCTCTCTCTCTCTCTACCTCTCTCTCTCTCTCTACCTTTCTTTCTTTCTTTCTTTCTTTCTTTCTTTCAATTCAATTCAAGGGGCTTTATTGGCATGGGAAACACATGCCAAAGCAAGTGAAGTACGGATAGCCAGGGGCACACTCCAACACTCACACCATTTAGTGAGTCCGCCAGATCAGAGGCAGTAGGGATGACCAGTATGTTCTGTTGATAAGTGCATGAATTGGACCATTGTCCTGTCTTGCTAAGCATTCAAAACGTAAAGAGTACTTTTGGGTGCCAAGGAAAATGTATGGAGTAAGAAGTACATTATTTTCTTAAGGAATGTTGTATAGTAAAATTAAAAGTAGTTAAAAATATAAATAGTAAAGGAATGTACAGATACACCAAAAAATGTCAAAGTATTTTTACTTCAGTACTTTACCTCATGCTAATCACATTAGCGCACGTTAGCTCAAACGTCCCATCAGGGGAGATGAAGTACTTTACACCACTGGTGATGATCAATATTATTGATTTCCTTAATAAATCCACCTGAGAGGAATAGCTGAGATGTTGTTTAAGATTGTTGCTCTCCATACCTGTTTAGTCAATGGAGGATTGCCATGGGAACATACATTTTCTCCTGTCCAACCCTTTTAGGGATATCCAGGTGATAGCATTACACAGGTATTATGTACTCCACACATTGCAATCTCAAGGATAAAGTGGAACTCATAATCACAGACACCCATGCATACACACACACTCAGCCTCCAGTCCTCAGCCTCCAGTCCTCAGCCTCCAGCCCTCAGCCTCCAGCCCTCAGCCTCCAGCCCTCAGCCTCCAGTCTTGAGCCTCCAGTATTGAGCCTCCAGTCTTCAGCCTCCAGTCCTCAGCCTCCAGTCCTCAGCCTCCAGCCCTCAGCCTCCAGCCCTCAGCCTCCAGTCTTGAGCCTCCAGTATTGAGCCTCCAGTCTTCAGCCTCCAGTCCTCAGCCTCCAGCCCTCAGCCTCCAGCCCTCAGCCTCCAGCCCTCAGCCTCCAGTCTTGAGCCTCCAGTATTGAGCCTCCAGTCCTCAGCCTCCAGTCCTCAGCCTCCAGCCCTCAGCCTCCAGTCCTCAGGCTCTAGCCTTCAGGCTCCAGCCTGTCTAAATTAAGAGTAGACTCACTCTGCCCTAATGATCCATATGGTCTGGCTAGAAGAGGCTGTCCCTCCATGCCTCTCGGCCTCTCTCCTCTCACTATTACTTTCTCTTCCTCAAAGAAAACACATAGGTGTGTGTGTGTGTGTGTTCCCATGGCTACTCACACATAAAGACAGTGTACAAGAAGCACTCTCACATAAAGATAGTGAACAGGAAAAACTCTCACATAAAGACAGTGTACAGGAAGCACACACACATAAAGACAGTGTACAAGAAGCACACACACACATAAAGACAGTGTACAGGAAGCACACACACATAAAGGCAGTGTATAGGATGCACACACACAAAGACAGTGTACAGGAAGCGCTCTCACATAAAGACAGTGTAAAGGAAGCACTCACACATAAAGACAGTGTACAGGAAGCACACACACATAAAGACAGTGTACAGGAAGCACACACACATAAAGACAGTGTACAGGAAGCAAACACACATAAAGGCAGTGTATAGGTAGCACACACCAATAAACACAGTGTACAGGAAGCATACACACATAAAGACAGTGTACAGGAAGCACTCACACATAAAGACAGTGTACAGGAAGCACTCACACATAAAGCCAGTGTACAGCAAGCACACACACAAAGACAGTGTACAGGAAGCACACACACATAAAGACAGTGTACAGGAAGCACTCACACAAAAAGACAGTGTACAGCAAGCACACACCAATAAATGCAGTGTACAGGAAGCAAACACAAATAAAGACAGTTTACAGGAAGCACTCACACATAAAGAGAGTGTAGAGGAAGCACAAACACATAAAGACAGTGTACAGGAAGCACTCACACATAAAGACAGTGTACAGGAAGCACACACACATAAAGACAGTGTACAAGAAGCACACACACACATAAAGACAGTATACAGGAAGCACTCACACATAAAGACAGTGTATAGAAAGGACTCACACATAAAGACAGTGTACAGGAAGCACACACATACAAAGACAGTGTACAGGAAGCACTGTCACATAAAGGCAGTGTTCATGAAGCACACAAACATAAAGATACAGGAAGCACTCAAACATAAACACAGTGTAGAGGAAGCACTCACACATAAAGACAGTGAACAGGAAGCACACACTCCCATAAAGACAGTGTACAGGAAGCACACACACATAAAGGCAGTGTATAGGAAGCACACACATAAAGACAGTGTACAGGAAGCACTCACACATAAAGACAGTGTACAGGAAGCACTCACACATAAAGACAGTGTACAGGAAGCACTCTCACATAAAGACAGTGTACAGGAAGCACTCACACATAAAGACAGTATACTGGAAGCACTTACACATAAAGACAGTGTACAGGAAGCACTCTCACATAAAGACATTGTACAGGAAGCACACAGACATAAAGACACTGTACAGAAGCACACACACATAAAGGCAGTGTACAGGAAGCACACACACATAAAGTCAGTGAACAGGAAGCACACACTCCCATAAAGACAGTGTACAGGAAGAACTCACACATAAAGACAGTGTACAAGAAGCACTTACACATAAAGACAGTGTACAGGAATCACTCTCACATAAAGACATTGTACAGGAAGCACACAGACATAAAGACACTGTACAGAAGCACACACACATAAAGGCAGTGTACAGGAAGCACACACACATAAAGTCAGTGTATAGGAAGCACACACATAAAACGACAGTGTACAGGAAGCACACACATAACGACAGTGTATAGGAAGCACACAGACATAAATACTTTGTACAGGAAGCACTCACACATAAAAACAGTAAAACGGCAGATCTCAGACATAAAGACAGTGTACAGGAAGCAAACACATACAAAGACCGTGTACAGGAAGCACTCACACGTAAAAACAGTATACAGGAAGCACTCACAATAAAAACATTGTACAGGAAGCACTGTCACACAAAGGCAGTGTTGATGAAGCACACAAACATAAAGAGAGCTTACAGGAAGCACTCAAACATAAACACTGTGTAGAGGAAGCACTCACACATAAAGACAGTGTACTGGAAGCTATCACACATAAAGACAGGTTACAGGATGCGCCCACACATAAAGACAGTGTACAGGAAGCTATCACACATAAAGACAGTGTACAGGAAGTGCTGACACATAAAGACAGTGTACAAGAAGCACTCTCACATAAAGACAGTGTAGTGGAAGCACTCTCTTACATAAAGACAGTGTACAGGAAGCACTCAAACAAAAAGACAGTGTACAGGATGCACTCACAATAAAAACATTGTACAGGAAGCACTGTCACATAAAGGCAGTGTTCATGAAGCACACAAACATAAAGATACAGGAAGCACTCAAACATAAAGACAGTGTATGCGAAACACTCACACATAAAGACAGTGTACAGGAAGCTATCACACATAAAGACAGGTTACAGGATGTGCCCACACATAAAGACAGTGTACAGGAAGAACTCACATATAAAGACAGTGTACGCGAAACACTCTAACATAAAGACAGTGTAAAGGAAGCACTCTAACATAAAGACAGTATACAGGAAGCACTCTAACATAAAGACAGTGTAAAGGAAGTGCTGACACATAAAGACAGTGTACAAGAAGCACACACACACATAAAGACAGTGTACAGGAAGCACACACACATAAAGGCAGTGTATAGGAAGCACTCACACATAAAGACAGTGTACAGGAAGCACACACACATAAAGACAGTGTACAGGAAGAACTCACACATAAAGACAGTGTACAGGAAGAATTCACATATAAAGACAGTGTACGCAAAACACACACACATAAAGACAGTGTACAGGAAGCACTCTAACATAAAGACAGTGTAAAGGAAGTGCTGACACATAAAGACAGTGTACAAGAAGCACACACACACATAAAGACAGTATACAGGAAGCCCACACACATAAAGGCAGTGTACAGGAAGCATTCACACATAAAGACAGTGTACAGGAAGCACACACATAAAGACAGTGTACAGGAAGCACTCACACATAAAGACAGTGTACAGGAATCACACAAAAGACAGTGTATAGGAAGCACTCACACATAAAGACAGTGTAGTGGAGGCACACACATAAAGACAGTGTGCAGGAAGCACTCAAACATAAAGGAGTTGTAGGTAGCACACATAAACTCAGTGTACAGGAAGCACAAACAAATAAAACAGTGTACAGGCAGACCTCAGACATAAAGACAGTGTACAGGAAGTACACACACATAAATGCAGTGTACAGGAAGCACACACAAAACAAATGCAGTGTATAGGTAGCACACACACATCAACGCTGTAACGGTTGTCGTCGGATATAGCGGACCAAGACGCAGCGGGGAAATGTGCACTCATCTTCTTTATTAAAGAAAAGAAGGGAAACCAAAATAAACACGTACACAAAAGACACAACGACGAATAACAGTCTGGTAAGGCACAAGGCTATACACAGAACAATCTCCCACAAAGTACTCAACAAACACATACCTATATATTGGACTCTCAATCAGAAGCAACTAGAAAACACCTGCCTCCAATTGAGAGTCCAACCCCAATTAACAAAACATAAAAATACAAAAGACTAGACAGAACATAGAAATACACTAACATAGAACAGTGCCCAAAACCCCCCGGAATACATAAATCAAATACCCTACTAAACAAACCACCACCCTGAACCACATAAAACAAATACCCTCTGCCACGTCCTGACCAAACTACAATAACAAATAACCCCTATTACTGGTCAGGACGTGACAAACACAGTGTACAGGAAGCACACACACATTAAGACAGTAAACAGGAAGGACTCTCACATTAAGACAGTATACAGGAAGGATTCTCACATAAAGACAGTGTACAGGAAGCACACACACATTAAGACAGTATACAGGAAGGATTCTCACATAAAGACAGTGTACAGGACACACTCACACATAAAGACAGTGTACAGGAAGCACACACACATAAAGGCAATGTATAGGTAGCACACTCACATAAATGCAGTGTACAGGAAGCACTCACACATAAAGACAGTGTACAGAAAGCACTCACACATAGACAGTGTACAGGAAGCACTCACACATAGACAGTGTACAGGAAGCACTCACACATAAAGACAGTGTAGTGGAAGCACTCACACATAAAGACAGTGTAGTGGAAGCACTCACACATAAAGACAGTGTACAGGAAGCACTCTCTTACATAAAGACAGTGTACAGGAAGCACTCTCTTACATAAAGACAGTGTACAGGAAGCACTCACACATAAGGACAGTGTAGTGGAAGCACTCACACATAAAGACAGTGTAGTGGAAGCACTCACACATAAAGACAGTGTACAGGAAGCACTCACACATAAAGACAGTGTAGTGGAAGCACTCTCTTACATAAAGACAGTGTAGTGGAAGCACTCACACATAAAGACAGTGTAGTGGAAGCACTCACACATAAAGACAGTGTACAGGAAGCACTCACACATAAAGACAGTGTAGTGGAAGCACTCTCTTACATAAAGACAGTGTACAGGAAGCGCAACGAGAAGCACAAAGACCTTTGAGCCCTAACACACAGTCACTAAAGCCAGAGGAGATGATTATTATCAAAAGATGCATCAGAAACAAAAAGAGTAGTTTAAAGTTTAAAAACCTCCCTCTAGACATTGTCTGGGCAATACAGTGTTTTGGTGTGTTTACATAAGGGAAATGTCCCCCAAAGTCACCCAGACAGAGAGAATGAGAACTAGAGGAGGGAATTGTCTATAGGCCTAAAGTTTGCTGTCATTTACAAGGATGATTTGACGGGGATTAAAAAAACTACATAAAAAACACCCCACATCTGCAAATCAGGAACCACAGATCCTTCACATTTAAATGGTGCCCCGAAGACATTCATATTACTGAATCAACATCACATTTAAGAAAGTTTGGCTCGACAGAAAATTGGTGAGAGAGAAATGTAACTCACAAAAATACTTATCATTCTGTCTCAAACACTCCCCCCCTCTGTCTCTCTGTCCCATCTCTTTCTCTTCTCTCTCTCTCTCTCTCTCTCTCTCTCTCTTTCTCTCTCTCTCTCTCTCTCTCTCTCTCTCTCCATCCTTGAGGCCTGTGGGACTGATGATGTTTCCAGACATAGAAGCTCTGTTATGATGCTGTTGTGTTAATTACAATGTCACTCTCACTGACACTCTGCATCTTCCTGACAGCACTACTGGGTCCCGACAAATAGCATACACTGGTCAAGAGAGGTCGAGTGTGTGTTTGTGTATGTCAGGAAGTCTTAACAGCCAGTGTTAACAGGTAGTGTTAACAGGTAGCCTTAACAGGTAGAGTTAACAGGTAGGATAGCCTTAACAGGTAGCGTTAAAAGGTAGCCTTAACAGGTAGCGTTAACAGGTAGCCTTAACAGGTAGCGTTAACAGGTAGCGTTAACAGGTAGCGTTAAAAGGTAGCCTTAACAGGTAGCGTTAACAGGTAGCGTTAACAGGTAGCGTTAACAGGTAGCCTTAACAGGTAGCCTTAACAGGTAGACTTAACAGGTAGCCTAAACAGGTAGTGTTAACAGGTAGCCTTAACAGGTAGTCTTAACAGGTAACCTTAACAGGTAGCGTTAACAGGTAGCCTTAACAGGTAGCCTTAACAGGTAGCCTTAACAGGTAGCCTTAACAGGAAGTGTTAACAGGTCATCTAAAAGGTAGTGTTAACAGGTAGCCTTAACAGGTAGTGTTAACAGGTAGTGTTATCAGGTAGTGTTACAGGTAGTGTTATCAGGTAGTCTTAACAGGTAGTGTTATCAAGAAGTGTTAACAGGTAGTGTTATCAGGTAGTGTTAACAGGTAGTGTTACCATGTAGCCTTAACAGGTAGCCTTAACAGGTAGCGTTAACAGGTAGCCCTAACAGGTAGTCTTAACAGGTAACCTTAACAGGAAGTGTTAAAAGGTCATCTAAAAGGTAGTGTTAACAGGTAGCCTTAACAGGTAGTGTTATAAGGAAGTGTTAACAGGTAGCCTTAAAAGGTAGCCTTAACAGGTAGCCTTAACAGGTAGTGTTAACAGGAAGAGTTAACAGGTAGTGTTAACAGGTATTGATATCAGGTAGCCTTAACAGATAGCCTTAACGGGTAGTGTTAACAGGTAGTTTTATCAGATAGCCTTTACAGGTAGTAGTTTTAACAGGTAGTGTTATCAGGTAGTGTTATCAGGTAGCCTTAACAGGTAGTAGTTTTAACAGGTAGTGTTAACAGGGGTAGTGTTAACAGGTAGTGTTATCAGGTAGCCTTAACCGGCAGCCTTAACAGGTAGCGTTAACAGGTAGCCTTAACAGGTAGTGTTAACAGGTTTTGTTAACTGGTAGTCTTAACAGGTAGTGTAAACAGGTAGAATTACAGGTAGTATTAACAGGTAGTCTTAACAGGTAGTGTTATCAAGAAGTGTTAACATGTATTGTTAACAGGTAGCCTTAACATGTAGTGTTAACAGGTAGTCTTAACAGGTAGTGTTATCAAGAAGTGTTAACAGGTAGTGTTAACAGGTAGTGTTATCAGGTTGTGTTATCAGGTAGTGTTATCAGGTTGTGTTATCAGGTCGTCTTATCAGGTAGTGTTACAGGTAGTGTTATCAGGTAGTGTTACAGGTAGTGTTACAGGTAGTGTTACAGGTAGTGTTATCAGGTAGTGTTACAGGTAGTGTTACAGGTAGTGTTATCAGGTAGTGTTATCAGGTAGTGTGAACAGTTAGTGTTACAGGTAGTGTTACAGGTAGTGTTATCAGGTCGTGTTATCAGGTCGTGTTGTCAGGTAGTGTTATCAGGTAGTGTTATCAGGTAGTGTGAACAGGTAGTGTTACAGGTAGTGTTACAGGTAGTGTTATCAGGTAGTGTTAACAGGTAGTGTTATCAGGTAGTGTTATTAGGTAGTGTTACAGGTAGTGTTACAGGTAGTGTTATCAGGTAGTGTTAACAGGTAGTGTTATCAGGTAGTGTTATTAGGTAGTGTTATTAGGTAGTGTGAACAGGTAGTGTTACAGGTAGTGTTACAGGTAGTGTTACAGGTAGTGTTAACAGGTAGTGCTACAGGTAGTGTTACAGGTAGTGTTACAGGTAGTGTTACAGGTAGTGTTATCAGGTAGTGTTAACAGGTAGTGTTACAGGTAGTGTTATCAGGTAGTGTTACAGGTAGTGTTAACAGGTAGTGTTACAGGTGGTGTTAACAGGTAGTGCTACAGGTAGTGTTACAGGTAGTGTTACAGGTAGTGTTACAGGTAGTGTTAACAGGTAGTGTTAACAGGTAGTGTTATCAGGTAGTGTTAACAGGTAGTGTTACAGGTAGTGTGAACAGGTAGTGTTACAGGTAGTGTTACAGGTAGTGTTAACAGGTAGTGTTATCAGGTAGTGTGAACAGGTAGTGTTACAGGTAGTGTTACAGGTAGTGTGAACAGGTAGTGTTATCAGGTAGTGTGAACAGGTAGTGTTAACAGGTAGTGTTAACAGGTAGTGTTATCAGGTAGTTTGAACAGGTAGTGTGAACAGGTAGTCTTAACAGGTAGTGTTATCAGGTAGTGTGAACAGGTAGTGTTATCAGGTAGTGTTATCAGGTAGTGTGAACAGGTAGTGTTAACAGGTAGTGTTATCAGGTAGTGTGAACAGGTAGTGTTATCAGGTAGTGTTATCAGGTAGTGTGAACAGGTAGTGTGAACAGGTAGTGTTATCAGGTAGTGTTATCAGGTAGTGTGAACAGGTAGTGTTATCAGGTAGTGTTATCAGGTAGTGTTAACAGGTAGTGTTAACAGGTAGTGTTACAGGTAGTGTTAACAGGTAGTGTTATCAGGTAGTGTTACAGGTAGTGTTACAGGTAATGTCTCAGCCTCCAGTATTTATGCTGCAGTAGTTTATGTGTCGGGGGGCTAGGGTCAGTCTGTTACATCTGGAGTATTTCTCTTGTCTTATCCGGTGTCCTGTGTGAATTTAAATATGCTCTCTCTAATTCTCTCTTTCTCTCTTTCTTTCTTTCTTTCTTTCTTTCTTTCTTTCTTTCTTTCTTTCTTTCTTTCTTTCTCTCGGAGGACCTGAGCCCTAGGGCCATGCCTCAGGACTACCTGGCATGATGACTCCTTGCTGTCCCCAGTCCACCTGGCCATGCTGCTGCTCCAGTTTCAAATGTTCTGCCTGCGGCTATGGAACCCTGACCTGTTCACCGGACGTGCTTGTTGCACCCTCGACAACTACTATGATTATTATTATTTGACCATGCTGGTCATTTATGAACATTTTAACATCTTGACCATGTTCTGTTATAATATCCACCCGGCACAGCCAGAAGAGGACTGGCCACCCCTCATAGCCTGGTTCCTCTATAGGTTTCTTCCTAGGTTTTTGGCCTTTCTAGGGAGTTTTTCCTAGGGAGTTTTTCCTAGCCACCGTGCTTCTTTCACATGCATTGCTTGCTGTTTGGGGTTTTAGGCTGGGTTTCTGTACAGCACTTTGAGATATCAGCTGATGTACGAAGGGCTATATAAATAAATTTGATTTGATTTGATTTGAGGTAGTGTTAACAGGTAGTGTTATCAGGTAGTGTTACAGGTAGTGTTATCAGGTAGTGTTAACAGGTAGTGTTATCAGGTAGTGTTATCAGGTAGTGTTAACAGGTAGTGTTAACAGGTAGTGTTATCAGGTAGTGTTAACAGGTAGTGTTAACAGGTAGTGTTAACAGGGATGCATTTGGTCGTTGTTTTGGTTGTCTTTCAGATTATTTTGTGCCCAATAGAAATGAATGGTAAATAATGTAATGTGTCATTTTGGAGTCACGTTTACTGTAAATAAAAATAGTATTTGTTTCTAAACGCTTCTACATTTATGTTGGGTATGTGTGTGTGTGGGGGGGGGGGGGGCAAATTGACAGCAAGAAGCCCAACAATTGACTATAACGTAATCACTTCAAACATTGCATACATTTGTATAAAGTCACATATGTCTCTCTGTTACGCATGATACTACTTTGGAACAGATTTCCAGTTAAAATCACTTGGAGTTGTTTTGCTGGTCTTTTGGAATTGGAGTTTTGTTTATTTTCAGAATTGACTGGAATTAAAATGAAATTGACCCCAACCCTGGCCCCAGTTGTAACAAAGCTGGCTAATGTAGACGGAGCTGGGCACAAAGGAGCAAGAAATAAACACAGGAAGAGGAACTAGATGACTCCAGCTGAGAGAGATGTGGAGAGACAGGCTGCCATGTCTTGTCTAACTGTGTTCTGTTCCGGAATGTTACAGAACTTCTTCAGACGGTGACTCACAAGAGGTCAACTCCGGTCACAAGGTCACGCTCTGACCCCCTGTCCTTCCTCCAATCACAGCCAGTGATCTGTCCTCAAATTACCCAGTAGCCCCCGCATTCTGCCTCTCACCGACCCGGCCTCAGCTGCACGTCTCTTTTGTGCAAACAGAGAGCTGCGTTCAGGGTCTGGAGACTGACAGTTAGGGTGACCTGGCCGACCTTGAGACAGACTCACCTCCTCAGGCGAGAGGGAGCTGCTGCTGTCACTGTACATGGACACACACACACACACACACATCAGCCCGCTAGGCTTGGCCATATCCTCACCGCCATCTCCTGTTCATCCCCAGAGGAAACACGCACTCACGCACACATGCACGCACGCACACACACTGGTGTACTTTCAATATATAGATGGTCTTCATATGTCTAGGTCTAAAACGGTCTCAACTGCTCTGTGCATCAAGGCTTTTAGAGAGGTTCTAGGATGAAGGACTTTAGGTGTTGTGGTCAGTCCAGGCCATTTGAACATCACATCATGTTTCATAGACAGCACGCTCGTAAGGACAAGTTGTCCCTCTTTAGTGGTACAGTCCATTACAAATGAATATCACGGATGGACACAGCCTACTGTGTAGCCTACCTGATCCAGTTTCCAGTGAAACTCTGCAGGTCTGAAGGTATCCACCTGGATGAAGTCTCTCCGGAGCAAGAAGACCAGACGACAGTTATGGACGTAAAGGGAGTAGTGGTGTCTGTTCATCTCTGGAGAGGGGATGAGGAAAGAGAAGAGCACGTCAAGGTAACACAGCTTCCCAAAAATTACCAAAACGTTTGATTTAAGACACCTTCTCTTAAGTGAAGATAAACCCATTCTAGTCAGTAGACCACACCCCTTATCGATAGGTCACACCTACCACCATTAGAACACATCCATTCAATGTTCCCGCCCCTCTCCACACAGCCCTTCCCACTCTACTTCTCTCCCAGCCACACCTCTCTCTTCCCTCCTACCTTCCCTCCTACCTTCCTTCCCCTCTTCTAACCTGTCTTATCAGAGTTGCAGAGCAGGGTCTCTTTCTCCGCCCTCAGTCCAGGATTGGGTCCATGCTTCATCCACGTGGCGACGGTGAACTGATCAGTCAGGTTCTGTGGTACCACCTGGTCCGGAATCTTCGCCGCTTGCCGCCCGTCAAACCGGAAGATGAGGTCGCTGTCCCGCTCACTGTCCGTCACCAGGGACGCCGTCCAATTGGTGGAGGTGCTGGGGGCAGGGAGAAGGTCTGTGCTGCCTGACGAGGCCCCTGGGTAATTGTTGCCGTGGGAACAGATAGGGAAGCCCAACAGCAAAGAAATAGAAATCAACACAGATATACAGATGGTTCAGACTGACCTTGGCTATGATCACTTATGAATAAGCCAAACTCCCAGGCTTAATGTATAAATCGATGTTCAGAGATTGATAGTGGATGTGAGTATTGATTTGTGACAAATTAAACAGACTTTCAGAGGTAGGAGTGGATGAAAGTCATCATAAGAAATGGCCATGCCATGCCTACAGTACATACTGCTTTATCTACCTCCATGGACACTAAGAAACCTACAGAACACCATAGTAAAGGAAAGAAAGAAAAGGATGGCTGGAATTCATTTCATGTTCTGTGTTTATAACGAGTGATAATTCCCCACACAGCCAATCAGACAAGCTATTACAGAGAAGGAGAGACTGTTTTTTGATCCTTTCACAGGAAAATAAAAAACGATCAGTCAGAACATCCGTTAAATCTTTCCCTTTCTCCCCCTCTCTCATTCTCCCCTTCCTCTCTCTCTCTCTCTCTCTCTCTCTCTCTCTCTCTCTGTGTCTGTGTTTTCTAAGCTCACTCCATCATTCTCAACATCTTTTTTTCCTGAAAGATTCTTGTTTTGTCAATGTCTTCTTGATAAACATAATTTTCGCCTTGTCACAGTGCTCCTCTGCAGCACTAACATGCCCCCACTAAAATACAGCTCTATTGACTTTTGTGCCCTGCCACTATAATAGTGAAGATCTTAAGTAATGCCTTATTACACAGGCATAGCACATTAATAAATGGTTTATAACAGCTATGACACAGTGATGGTGGTACCTCCAAAACACAGCAAGGCTCCAAATAAAACACATTGATACAATATGATCCATCGCTCTGCTATATCTCTCCATCCAGACAGACAATTGAAACATGCATCTGTTCATTTTATGCTAATAACAGAACATTAGAGTATTAATTAATGTTTTTTTCCCTGCCTGTCTTTAAAGTCTGTTTCTCCCTGACTACTTTTCATGGCTGTGCAGAGGTTTTGACTTGCAGTGATTAGATTCTGGGAGTAAATAGATGCGCGGTGCCCTGCCACCGCCGTCACCACCACCGCCGCCACCGCCACCGCCGTCACCACCGCCCACAATTCTGTTTGCAGATGTCTTTGTACATTATCTCAAATTGATTGTGCTTTAAAAAAGCAATTACAATTTATTCTATTTGGTATCAGATAATGATTCTGGGAGGCTTTGAAAAGGCTCTTTAGCAGTAAACCATGCATACAGAGGGAACTGGGAGGGAGTTATCCATTCAGATAAGGGTCTGACGATGACTCCCTCCACCCCCCACCACCACCATACCTCGCTGTGTGCAGAATGAAAGAGTTAGCGGCGGCGTTAGAGCTGATGTTTCTCTGTAAAAACACAGAGGTGTAGACAGGCTCTTCACTGAGGAGACAGCTAGCTCAAGCAGCTAATACTTTCGCTCTGTCACGTCATTAACAGCAGCAGAGCTTAAAGTCTGCATTCTGCTACCTTCATTTAACACAGCTTTACCAACAGACAAGAGAAAGAAGACCTGGTCTGGGGAGTTTAACTGGTGTTTTATTAAGTTCTCTACAGTCTGATGATTTTTGGAGTGGCTTTGTTCTATTATGCAACGAATATCTAATTGTGAAATGCTTCGACTAACCTATGGCCATTTATAGAGAAATACACTATACAAAAGTATGTGGACACCCCTTCAAATTGGATTTGGCTATTTCACCCACACAGCCATGCAATCCCCATAGACAAACATTGGCAGTAGAGTGGCCTTACTGAAGAGCTCAGGGACTTTCAATGTGGCACCGTCATAGGATGCCACCTTTCCAACAAGTCAGTTCGTCAATTTTCTGCCCTGCTAGAGCTGCCCCAGTCAACCCTATGTGCTGTAATTTTGAAGTGGAAACGTCAAGGAGCAGCAACAGGTCAGCCGCAAAGTGTTAGGCCACACAAGCTCACAGAATGGGCCCACAGAGTGCTGATGCACGTAGCTCGTAAAAATCATCTGTCCTCGGTTGCAACATTCACTACGAGCTCCAAACTGCCTCTGGAAGCTACGTCAGCACAAGACCTGTTCGTTGGGAGCTTCATGAAATGAGTTTCCATCAGTGGTGTAAAGTACTTAAGTAAAAATACTTTAAAGTACAACTTAAGTAGTTTTTTTGGGTATCTGTACTTTACTATACTATTTATAATTGTTTAAACTTTTACTTCTACTTCACTACATTCCTAAAGAAAATAATATACTTTGATTGTAAATGATGCTGAGTGTTGGAGTGTGCCCCTGGCTATGAATGTAAAAAAAAAAAAAAAATGGTGCTGTCTGGTGTGCTGAATATAAGGAATGTTTTATTATTTATACTTTTACTTTTGATACTTAAGTATATCTTAAATATTACATTTACTTTTGATACTTAAAACCTCTACGGGCTAGGGGGCAGCATTGAGAATTTTGGACAAAATATGTGCCCATTTTTAACTGCCTCCTACACCAACTCAGAAGCTAGAATATGCATATTATTGTTCAGGTTTGGATAGAAAACACCCTAAAGTTTCTAAAACTGTTTGAATGGTGTCTGTGAGTATAACAGAACTCCTATGGCAGGCAAAAACCTGAGAAGGTTTCATGCAGGAAGTACCCTGTCTGACAAGGTGTTGTTGTTCTTGCTTCTGTTTATTGAAGAGTCAGGATCTTAGCTGTAACGTGACAATTCCTAGGGCTCCAATAGGCTCTCAGAACCCGGGAAAAACCTGAACGATGACGAGGCAGCCTCAGGCTGAAACACAGAATCCCCTTTTCCAAGTGTCCCATCAGTGGACAATAGAACTAGGCGCGTGCGCGATTCGCCCCCGTGGAGTATTTTCCTTCGGCTGTTTAGCTAATTGCAGATTCCCGGTCGGAATATTATCGCTTTTCTACGAGATAAATTGCATAAAAATTGATTTTAAACAGCGGTTGACATGCTTCGAAGTACGGTAATGGAATATTTAGACATTTTTTGTCATGTTCTGTGCCATGCGCACGACCGTGATTTAGCATTCTGATAGTGTCTAGAACGCACGAACAAAACGCCGCTGTTTGGATATAACGATGGATTATTTGGGACCAAACCTACATTTGTTATTGAAGTAGAAGTCCTGGGAGTGCATTCTGACGAAGAACAGGAAAGGTAAGACCATTTTTCTTATAGGAAATGTGATTTTGGTGAAGGCTAAAATTGCCGGGTGTCTAAATAGCTAGCCCGTGATGGCTGGGCTATGTACTTAGAATATTGCAAAATGTGCTTCATCCGAAAAGCTATTTTAAAATCGGACATATCGAGTGCATAGAGGAGTAATGTATCTATAATTCTTAAAATAATTGTTATGCTTTTTGTGAACGTTTATCGTGAGTAATTTAGCAAATTGTTAGTAAATTCCCCGGAAGTTTGCGGGGGTATGCTTTTTCTGAATGTCACATGCTAATGTTAAAAGCTGGTTTTTGATATAAATATGAACTTGATTGAACAGACATGCATGTATTGTATAACATAATGTCCTAGGTGTGTCATCTGATGAAGATCATAAAAGGGTAGTGCTGCATTTAGCTGTGGTTTAGGTTTTTGTGACATTATATGCTAGCTTGAAAAATGGGTGTCTGATTATTTCTGGCTGGGTACTCTGCTGACAGTGTGGTTAGATTAACGAGAGTCTTGTCTTTAAATAGCTGTAAAATAGTCATATGTTTGAGAAATTGAAGTAATAGCATTTCAAACGTTTAAAAATCGCGCCACAGGATTACACTGGCTGTTACGTAGGTGGGACGAATTCGTCCCGCCGGTCCCATAGAGGTTTTAAGTATATTTAAAATCAAATACTTTTTTTTACTCAAGTAGTCTTTACTGGGTGAATTTCAACTTTGACTTGAGCTATTTTCTATTAAGGTATCTTTAGTTTTACTCAAGTATGACAATACATTACTTTTCCCACCAATAGTTTCCATGGCCGAGCTGCCGCACACAGCTTAATATCACCATGCACAATGCTGGAGTGGTGTAAAGTTCGCCGCCATGGACACTGGAGCAGTGGAAACGCGTTCTCTAGAGTGATGAATCACACTTCACCAGGACAATGCTACCTGCCCCAATGCACAGCGCCAACTGTAAAATTTGGTGGAGGAGTAATAATGCTCTAGGGCTGTTTTTCATGGTCTGGGCTAGGCCCCTTAGTTCCAGTGAAGGGAAATCTTAACGCCACAGCATACAATGACATTCTAGACGATTCTGTGCTTCAACATTGTGGAAACAGTTTGGAGAAGGCCCTTTCCTTTTTAAGCATGACAATGCCCCCGTGCACAAAGCGAGGTCCATACAGAAATGGTTTGTCAAGATCGGTGTGGAAGAACTTGTCTGGCCTGCACAGAGTCCTGACCTCAACACCATCGAACACCTTTGGGATGCATTGAAATGCCGACTCCCAGAAGAGTGAAGGCTGTTATAGCAGCAAAGGAGGGACCAACTACATATCAATCCTATGTTTTTAGAATGAGATCTTCGACGAGCAGGTGTCCACATACTTTTGGCTATGGAGTGTATCTATCCCATGAGGTGCGTACCACAGAGTTTTTGCAGGGACTTCTCAGAGTAGGTCTCCCGGTCGCAGCCCTTCCCAATATGGCTGGTCTGTAGTTCCACCGTGGTCCTCACTGAGGAGAGAAGCCCTCCACACGTCTCCAGATTCATCTTGGGAAACAGCTGTTTGCTGCCTGTGCCTGGCTCATAGTCCACTCTTTTGTCCCAGCCTAGGAAAGACACAAGACACAATTGTTAGGAGTAGGGGAGTGTGTGTGTGTGAGAGAGAATGAGAGAGAGTGAGAGAATGAGAGAGAGTGAGAGAGAGTGAGAGAGAGAGTGAGAGAGAATGAGAGAGATCTTGGGGTGTGAATATGTGGACCTTTGAGCAGAACAACAGGTGAACAACAGGCATTGTCTGAAGCCCTGACCTATTTTTGTTTCAGATTATGTTAACTTCTACTCGTTTCTCCAGATTTCCTTGTGATTTTCACATGCATGGTCTTGTGCCCATTCCTGCCTTGTAGGTCCCCCATAAAAATGTGACAGCCCATTTCAGAGTTTTATGCGGTCAATAAAATGTCTAATAATGGGAATCAATGGCGCTATCCACTGTACAGTACTGGGCTCACTAAATCACTATGACATGAATAAAATGTAGAGAGTGTTCAACCAGACCATCTCTCTCACAGTTCAGTGTGTGTTTGTGTGTCTTCTAGTCACCTTGATTACTGCATGCTTTTGTGGGTACAGTATGGTGTGTGTGTATTTGTGTGTTTTTCAGTTTGGGTATTTTGATACGCACTGCATTTCTATGTGTGTGTGATAGTGTGTGTGTGTGTGTGTTAATGTGAGTGGTGCGCTGTGTGAATTCGTAGTGTCTATTCAGCAGTGTGTGTAAGAGAAACAGGCAGACAGAGAGAGGCAGGTAGAAAGAACCAGGCAGGTAGAGCTGAACATAAACCTGAGCTGAAGGTAACACTGATTGGATAAGAAGGGAATCAGCTAATCGCTGCCCTCTGGACTGTTAAATCTGTCATGTTCACTTCCTCAAACTCTCTCTCTCACACACACACACACACACACACACACACACACACACACACACACACACACACACACACACACACACACACACACACACACACACACACACACACACACACTCCTTTATTCTGCATTTCTTGCTTTTTATCAGTTCAGAAAATGACTTGGCAAGCCCAAATTCCTCATCATATAGTAGTGCTGAGTGATTGGTTCTATTTGATTTTGGTTCAGTTTCGGTTAGATTCTAAAACAAATATTCAGATGTTGTATACAATACCTTAGTTTTATTTGAGGACATTATTATTGAATTCCAAATCATCATCTAATTTCTATAGAGCTGCTGCCTATGCTGTCTGAAAAAAAACTATATTTTAGTAGTTCTTGAAAGTAAATAAGGCATACTTTCATGACTTCTAAATACAAACTAGGCCTACAGTAGATCATGTAATCACAGGTAGAGATTGAATTGAATGTATTTTGGGTAACAGACATATACAACAAAATGTACAATGTGTACCCAGAGAATATCACTTGAAAGTACTAATTAAAACGCTTGTATCCAAAGTAGCGCTTCATGGTAAAAACAATAACACATATAATGATTAAAAGGCAAGACAAAATTGCAAACAATCATAAATACATTCATTTATATTGACATCCTAAAAAGTGACACTATTCACTGCACTTCTCCCTAACCTTACAAATCAACCATATTCATTTCACATTAAACAATCTATTACAGTTTTTCCCAATTGCTAAAACACAATTTTGCAAACTAGGCTGGTTTTATCAAAATACTTAACACAATTCACAAAACCACACACCCAAACTGCAAAATACCTCATATATCCTGCAAAATGAAGCACTGCGACCAAAACTACATATAGGATTATCAAAATCAAACGCTTGCACAAAATGGCACACACTTCATTCATATTACCAGATTTTTGTCTAACCAACTACACACTGTTGGGCATAATGAAAAGCACTCTCATCTTTAGTATGCTTTGCCATAATACTAAAATTGTTCAAATTGTAGAAAATTCTTCAGATGCACAGAAATATTTGCAGATACACACACATGCTGTTGAAACATTTTATTTTTTATTTTCCACCAAACAAGTCAGTGCAACATATGCACAGCAGATATATTTACATTGGACTGAACAAAAATATGCTCACAAAAAAACAGTCAACTGAAAAAGAAAATTGCAGAAAAAATATATATATATAAAAAAAAAGAGACAAGAAAAATAATCAGGCAGCATCTTGCCGCACAGCTGGGTCTGGCCACAACGCCTCGTCCACATCACAGGCAATATCTTCCCTTGCCAGACATCGAGGGAATCGCACTCACATCAATCTCATCACATGCCTCTTCCATAGCCTGCACAAGAGGCATGCGCACAAAGGGCTGCCGGTCGTATACCTTCCACCGCCATGCCGAAAATAACTCTTCTATGGGGTTCAGAAATGGTCAGTATGGTGGGAGGTATTGCACGAGAAATGGTGGGTGGTCAGCAAACCCGTTTTGGACTGGGGCTGCACGATGAAAGCTCACGTTGTCCCATACTACAACATACCGGGTTCTTTGATGGTCTGCATCGTTCACACGCTCTGGTGGTATGAGAATGTTGTGGAGTCTGTCCAGAAATGTGAGAATATGGGCTGTGTTGTATGGTCCAAGGTGGCATGACGGTGGAGGACACCATGCGTATTGGAGATGGCAGCGCTCATTGTGATGTTCCCACCACGTTGGCCAGGAACATCTATAATGGCTCTGTGGCCAATGACGTTTCTCTCCCTTCTTCTGGTCTTTGCTAGGTTGAACCCAGCCTCATCTATAAAGATGAACTCATGTGGGATTGCATGAGCATCCATTTCCAGTACTCCCTGAAAACAAAGAACAAAAGCAGTCAATATGGTGTTATCCAGTACACTGTAGTGTACTGCAGTCAATATTGTACTTACATCCACATATGCTCGTCTGACCTCTTTGTTTCTTTGAGAGTTTCTCTCAAACGGCACCTTACAAAGTTGTTTCATTCTGACTTGGTTTCGCTTGAGAATGTGAGCCAATGTGGACAGACTGACTCGTTGAATGTTGTTGAATATGGTGTTGTCTTGGATGATATGGCTTTGAATTTCTCGTAATCTGATTTCTTTATTTTCCAAAACCAAGTTTACAATGGCAGGTTCCTGTACCCCGGTGAACATTTGGCCCCTTCCTCCACCATGGTTGCGTCTCTCAGTCCTTTAGAAAAACTAAAAAACAAAAATATAGGGCTTGGACAATGCAGCCTAAAGATATTTCCCCCACAGTAGAGTAAATTGTACAGGAAATTTGTGCAGTTAGTGTATGACATCAGCCATTCATGAAGTAAACAGGTGTCACCCAACTGATACACTATGACATGGGATGTAATACATAGTGTGAAATACATTTTTGTTACATACCTGTACTCCAGTCTAAATTTCTGGATGACACAGGCGACAGGAAAACGGCTCAAGTTGGTCTGCACTCTCTGTCCAGCCTCTCACATTGTCAGTCCATGGTTGATGACATGATCAACTAAGGTTGCTCTGATTTCATTTGAAAGTTGTTGTCTTCTTTGGCCATGAACTCCTCTACCAGCTCTACCCCTCACTCTTCCTCCCCCTCTCATTCTCACCCTCCCTCTTCCTCTCTCTGTAACGGCTTCCATTGTTGTTGTAAAACAAAAGGTGCTCACCTGTGGTCTTTTCATAGTGCTTACTTCCTGATTGAAGTGGTAACAATTAACCATTGAGGTGTTTGGCCAGGTGGTACATGTATTGGCCAATTAGCTCATGTAGTGTCATTTTGAATGGCAGTGTTTTGAAATGGCAAACATGTGACTTTATGTCAGATTGTCATGTCTTATGCAGAGAACCGTGTACAGTCCATTTAAAAAGTGCCATTTTGAATTGCAAAATGTGTGTAAAGCAGAAAATGTGTTTAGACATTTGGAGACTTGAGAAGAGGTTTTGCTCTCTGTTCGTCAGTTTAAATAATTGTGCTGTGCATGTCATTTTAGTGTGTTAGCAATTGGAAAAAACTGTAATTGCACATCATACCGATCCTTCAGATAAATACACCTGACCAGCAGTAGGAGGCACAAGGGGCAGTGGAGTGGTTTCTGTTCGACAACCATGTCGAAATGAAAATGTCTGCCTGCTTTTTAAAGATTCATTTCGGTTAATCACTCAGCACTATCATATAAATTCATATTCCTGCTCATAAAGGTTCCTATACAGACTCATTACGACATGACCATACTCATATAGAGGATGATTGAGGTCAGTGATGGCAACATGGTGAATGTGGGGCCCTGCAGGGACTCCGTGTGACTGAGCTGTTCCATTTGTGTCCCTGCTAAATAATTTACTTCCATTCATGAGGCACGGCATGGCGCCGCTGCTCGCTCTGCCTTGCACCGTGCTACAAAAACAAACACGTACACACAGACACAGACACACACACACACACACACACACACACACACACACACACACACACACACACACACACACACACAGAGACACACAAACAAACACACATTGCGAATCATACTGTTAGCGGTAGTGTGACTTCCCGGTAATAGGAAGCTATTCCGTCTCTGCAGAGATCTTTCTTTTCCACAGTATGCACACTGCAGGACTCACTGAGGGAGAGAGGAGAGAGCAATGTAGTGAACATTATGCCATAATCCAGTCCGTGTATTCATACTGTAGCCGGATGGCGGGAGGCATATGTCATGTGAACTATGTAATGCAGTGATATGCCATGTGAACTATGTAATGGAGTGATATGTCATGTGAACTATGTAATGGAGTGAAATGTCATGTGAACTATGTAATGGAGTGATATGGCATGTGAACTATGTAATGGAGTGATATGTCATGTGAACTATGTAATGGAGTGAAATGTCATGTGAACTATGTAATGGAGTGATATGGCATGTGAACTATGTAATGGAGTGATATGTCATGTGAACTGTGTAATGGAGTGATATGTCATGTGAACTGTGTAATGGAGTGATATGCCATGTGAACTATGTAATGGAGTGATATGCCATGTGAACTATGTAATGGAGTGATATGCCATGTGAACTGTGTAATGGACTGATATGTCATGTGAACTATGTAATGGAGTGATATGTCATGTGAACTGTGTAATGGAGTGATATGTCATGTGAACTATGTAATGGAGTGATATGCCATGTGAACTATGTAATGGAGTGATATGCCATGTGAACTATGTAATGGAGTGATATGCCATGTAATGGAGTGATATGTCATGTGAACTATGTAATGGAGTGATATGCCATGTGAACCATGTAATGGAGTTATATGCCATGTGAACTATGTAATGGAGTGATATGCCATGTAATGGAGTGATATGTCATGTGAACTATGTAATGGAGTGATATGCCATGTGAACCATGTAATGGAGTGATATGTCATGTGAACTATGTAATGGAGTGATATGCCATGTGAACTATGTAATGGAGTGATATGCTATGTGAACTATGTAATGGAGTGATATGTCATGTGAACTATGTAATGGAGTGATATGTCATGTGAACTATATAATGGAGTGATATGTCATGTGAACTATGTAATGGAGTGATATGCCATGTGAACTATTTAATGGAGCGATATGCCATGTAATGGAGTGATATGCCATGTGAACCATGTAATGGAGTGATATGCCATGTGAACTATGTAATGGAGTGATATGCCATGTGAACTATGTAATGGAGTGATATGTCATGTGAACTATGTAATGGAGTGATATGTCATGTGAACTATATAATGGAGTGATATGCCATGTGAACTATGTAATGGAGTGATATGCCATGTGAACCATGTAATGGAGCGATATGTCATGTGAACTATGTAATGGAGTGATATGTCATGTGAACTATGTAATGGAGTGATATGTCATGTGAACTATATAATGGAGTGATATGCCATGTGAACTATGTAATGGAGTGATATGTCATGTGAACTATGTAATGGAGTGATATGCCATGTAATGGAGTGATATGCCATGTGAACTATTTAATGGAGCGATTTGCCATGTAATGGAGTGATATGCCATGTGAACTATGTAATGGAGTGATATGTCATGTGAACTGTGTAATGGAGTGATATGTCATGTGAACTATGTAATGGAGTGATATGCCATGTGAACTATGTAATGGAGTGATATGCCATGTGAACTATGTAATGGAGTGATATGCCATGTAATGGAGTGATATGTCATGTGAACTATGTAATGGAGTGATATGCCATGTGAACCATGTAATGGAGTGATATGCCATGTGAACTATGTAATGGAGTGATATGCCATGTAATGGAGTGATATGTCATGTGAACTATGTAATGGAGTGATATGCCATGTGAACCATGTAATGGAGTGATATGTCATGTGAACTATGTAATGGAGTGATATGCCATGTGAACTATGTAATGGAGTGATATGCTATGTGAACTATGTAATGGAGTGATATGTCATGTGAACTATGTAATGGAGTGATATGTCATGTGAACTATATAATGGAGTGATATGTCATGTGAACTATGTAATGGAGTGATATGCCATGTGAACTATTTAATGGAGCGATATGCCATGTAATGGAGTGATATGCCATGTGAACCATGTAATGGAGTGATATGCCATGTGAACTATGTAATGGAGTGATATGCCATGTGAACTATGTAATGGAGTGATATGTCATGTGAACTATGTAATGGAGTGATATGTCATGTGAACTATATAATGGAGTGATATGCCATGTGAACTATGTAATGGAGTGATATGCCATGTAATGGAGTGATATGCCATGTGAACCATGTAATGGAGCGATATGTCATGTGAACTATGTAATGGAGTGATATGTCATGTGAACTATGTAATGGAGTGATATGTCATGTGAACTATATAATGGAGTGATATGCCATGTGAACTATGTAATGGAGTGATATGTCATGTGAACTATGTAATGGAGTGATATGCCATGTAATGGAGTGATATGCCATGTGAACTATTTAATGGAGCGATTTGCCATGTAATGGAGTGATATGCCATGTGAACTATGTAATGGAGTGATATGTCATGTGAACTGTGTAATGGAGTGATATGTCATGTGAACTATGTAATGGAGTGATATGCCATGTGAACTATGTAATGGAGTGATATGCCATGTGAACTATGTAATGGAGTGATATGCCATGTAATGGAGTGATATGTCATGTGAACTATGTAATGGAGTGATATGTCATGTGAACCATGTAATGGAGTGATATGCCATGTGAACTATGTAATGGAGTGATATGTCATGTGAACAATGTAATGGAGTGATATGCCATGTGAACAATGTAATGGAGTGATATGCCATGTGAACTATGTAATGGAGTGATATGTCATGTGAACAATGTAATGCCAGCATACTTCTGATTTAAAGTTCTACTAAAGTATACGAACGCCCCAACCTCAGTTCTTATAAACATAAGCAATCTAAACAGAGGGACGTTACAGAGAGGAAGGAAACAGGTTCAAATGGCTGCCTGGACTATTGCATTAACCCTTTTTAACACTGACTCTATGCACACTCCCTGGACTCTACCCACTCCGACACACACACACACACACACACACACTCTCCACACACACTGCCGCTACTCTGTTTATTATCTATCCTGATTGCCTAATCATTTTTACCCCTACCTACATGTACATATTACCTCATCTAGCTCATATCCCTGTGCATTGGCTCGGTACCTATACTCCTTGTATATAGCCTTGTTATTGTTATTTATTTTTACTATTTTCTATTTGGAGAAAGTGAGATACTGTATAGAGAAGACACACTTTTTAATTCTGGAATGTTGGAAATAGGCTCGTAAGTTAGCATTTTACAGTAAAGTCTACACCTGCTGTATTCGGCAATTGTGACAAATACAATTTTATCCGTTTTTTATTTGGAAACCTGTGTGATGTGACTGTGTGTGTGTGTGTGTGTGTGTGTGTGTGTGTGTGTGTGTGTGTGTGTGTGTGTGTGTGTGTGTGTGTGTGTGTGTGTGTGTGGACGTGTTTAACTATACTTGTGGGGACCAGAAGTCCCCAAAAGAATAGTTAACAGACAAAAAAATTGACAAACTGGGGACATTTTGTTAGTCCCCACAAGGTCAAATTCTATTTCTAGGAGGTTTAGGTTTAAGGTTAGAATTAGTGTTATGGTTAGAATTACATTAAGGGTTAGGGTTAGGAGCTAGGGTTAGGTTTAGTGTTAGGAGCTAGGGTTAGTTTTAGGGTTAGGAGCTAGGGTTAGATTTAGGGTTAGGAGCTAGGGTTACGTTTAGGGTTAAGGTTAGGTTTTCGGGTTAAGGTTAGGGTTTAGGGTTAGGGGTTAGGGAAAATAGGATTTTGAATGGGACTGAATTGTGTGTCCCCACAAGGTTAGTTGTACAAGACGTGTGTGTGTGTTCCTCATAGATGCTCAATAGATGTTACACTTTAATACACTGACTCATATATGTTACACTGTAATACACTGACTCATAGATGTTACACTGTAATACACTGACTCATAGATGTTACACTGTAATACACTGACTCATAGATGTTACATTGTAATACACTGACTCATATATGTTACACTGTAATACACTGACTCATATATGTTACACTGTAATACACTGACTCATATATGTTACACTGTAATACACTGACTCATAGATGTTACATTGTAATACACTGACTCATAGATGCTACATTGTAATACACTGACTCATAGATGTTACACTGTAATACACTGCCTCATAGATGTTACATTGTAATACACTGAATCATAGATGTTACACTGTAATACACTGACTCATATATGTTACACTGTAATACACTGACTCATATATGTTACACTGTAATACACTGCCTCATAGATGTTACATTGTAATACACTGAATCATAGATGTTACACTGTAATACAATGACTTAAAGATGTTACATTGTAATACATTGACTCATAGATGTTACACTGTAATACACTGACTCATAGATGTTACACTGTAATACACTAACTCATAGATGTTACACTGTAATACACTGACTCATAGATGTTACACTGTAATACACTGCCTCATAGATGTTACATTGTAATACACTGAATCATAGATGTTACACTGTAATACACTGACTCATAGATGTTACACTGTAATACACTGACTTAAAGATGTTACATTGTAATACACTACCTTATAGATGTTAGACATTCAGTGTGCTTTCACTGCATTCACTATAGCATTACTTCTACATTCTTATCCACCAGCATCATACCTCTGTTTCCTACAGCACCTCTGTTTTCCACTGCTAGGGATTGTAGAAAAGAAAAGAGAGAGAAGTAGGGAGATACTGTAGAGAGAAGGGAGAGGGAGATACTGTAGAGAGAAGGAGGGAGAGGGAGATACTGTAGAGAGAAGGGAGAGGGAGATACTGTAGAGAGAAGGAGGGAGAGGGAGATACTGTAGAGAGAAGGAAGGAGAGGGAGATACTGTAGAGAGAAGGAAGGAGAGGGAGATACTGTAGAGAGAAGGAGGGAGAGGGAGATACTGTAGAGAGAAGGAGGGAGAGGGAGATACTGTAGAGAGAAGGAGGGAGAGTGAGATACTGTAGAGAGAAGGGAGAGGGAGATACTGTAGAGAGAAGGAGGGAGAGGGAGATACTGTAGAGAGAAGGAGGGAGAGGGAGATACTGTAGAGAGAAGGAGGGAGAGGGAGATACTGTAGGGAGAAGGAGGGAGAGGGAGATACTGTAGAGAGAAGGGAGAGGGAGATACTGTAGGGAGAAGGAGGGAGAGGGAGATACTGTAGAGAGAAGGAGGGAGAGTGAGATACTGTAGAGAGAAGGAGGGAGAGGGAGATACTGTAGGGAGAAGGAGGGAGAGGGAGATACTGTAGAGAGAAGGGAGAGGGAGATACTGTAGGGAGAAGGAGGGAAGGAGGGAGATACTGTAGAGAGGAGGGAGAGGGAGAT
The DNA here is from genome assembly GCF_901001165.1 of Salmo trutta. Classification (NCBI taxonomy): domain Eukaryota; kingdom Metazoa; phylum Chordata; class Actinopteri; order Salmoniformes; family Salmonidae; genus Salmo; species Salmo trutta. Next base: position 75,354,576 of record NC_042969.1, read on the forward strand.
ACTGTAGAGAGAAGGAGGGAGAGGGAGATACTGTAGAGAGAAGGAGGGAGAGTGAGATACTGTAGAGAGAAGGAGGGAGAGGGAGATACTGTAGAGAGAAGGAGGGAGAGTGAGATACTGTAGAGAGAAGGAGGGAGAGGGAGATACTGTAGGGAGAAGGAGGGAGAGGGAGATACTGTAGGGAGAAGGAGGGAGAGGGAGATACTGTAGAGAGGAGGGAGAGGGAGATACTGTAGAGAGGAGGGAGAGGGAGATACTGTAGAGAGAAGGAGGGAGAGGGAGATACTGTAGAGAGAAGGAGGGAGAGTGAGATACTGTAGAGAGAAGGAGGGAGAGGGAGATACTGTAGAGAGAAGGAGGGAGAGTGAGATACTGTAGAGAGAAGGAGGGAGAGGGAGATACTGTAGGGAGAAGGAGGGAGAAGGAGATACTGTAGAGAGAAGGGAGAGGGAGATACTGTAGGGAGAAGGAGGGAGAGGGAGATACTGTAGAGAGGAGGGAGAGGGAGATACTGTAGAGAGAAGGAGGGAGAGGGAGATACTGTAGAGAGAAGGAGGGAGAGTGAGATACTGTCGAGAGAAGGAGGGAGAGTGAGATACTGTAGAGAGAAGGAGGGAGAGAGGAGTGGTAGAGAAGGATTATAAATATGTGAGGTAGATTATGTGTCACTGTTGCCAGGTTTCCATCCAATTGGCGACAGATTTTCTTGCAAATAATTCTAAAATCCACGTGAAGAAAATATGTGCATTTCCACCAAACAGAATTGTTGTGGACAAAAATCAGTGCGTGATGACATAGTAATGACTTTTTCACATATGGTTTCATGTATCGGATAAAAAAAAAAAATTCAGTGTGTTTCCATGGCATTTTCAACTGTGCCAATAGTTTTGTTACAGAAACTGATGCTTTAAATAGCAAATGTGCCTACTGTGGTCTTGGCATGTGCTCTCTAGAAAATAGCACGCAGATACAGTGTGACTAGGCTTTAAGGTTAGGCTAGTCTACATGATGAGATTATTATGGATCATCATGTCACCAGAATAAGACCCTCAATATTTATTGTAGAGGAGCATCAAGCTCATCACCATCCACTTTCACCACCCTGTGAAGAACATCTTATTTCATCTGTAGCCTAATAAACTGCATGCTTCCCGAGTCGTAGTGGGAGGACCACACACCATATCAGTTTACTTTGATTTAATGGTTATTATATGCTGTAATTATTTGCGCATAAAGGCGTTTCCACCACCATTTCTCGCATCATTTATATTACAGACACAAAAAGATCCCACCACGTCAAACGAACAAATCCCCCTCTGTACCAGTTAGGGGGAGTGATGAGCTCTACAGCAGTCTCACAACTCAATCGCTGGATGAAAACTGTGTTCTGCCCCTCCCAAAAGATAGAATTTGTAGATAACTGGCCCTCTTTCTGGGACTCACCCACAAACAGGACCAAGCCTGGCCTATTGAGGAGTGACGGACTCCATCCTAGCTGGAGGGGTGCTCTCATCTTATCTACGAACATAGACAGGGCTCTAACTCCTCTAGCTCCACAATGAAATAGGGTGCAGGCCAGGCAGCAGGCTGTTAGCCAGCCTGCCAGCTTAGTGGAGTCTGCCATTAGCACAATCAGCGTAGTCAGCTCAGCTTTCCCCATTGAGACCGTGTCTGTGCCTCGATCTAGGTTGGGCAAAATTAAAAATGGCGGTGTTCGCTTTAGTAATCTCACTACTATAAAGACCTCCTCCATTCCTGCCATTATTGAAAGAGATTGTGATACTTCACATCTCAAAATTGGGCTACTTAATGTTAGATCCCTCACTTCCAAGGCAGTTATAGTCAATGAACTAATCACTGATCATAATCTTGATGTGATTGGCCTGACTGAAACATGGCTTAAGCCTGATGAATTCACTGTGTTAAATGAGGCCTCACCCCCTGGTTACACTAGTGACCATACCCCCCATGCATCCGGCAAAGGCGGAGGTGTTGCTAACATCTACGATAGCAAATTTCAATTTACAAAAAAAAAAAAAATGACGTTTTCGTCTTTTGAGCTTCTAGTCATGAAATCTATGCAGCCTACTCACTCACTTTTTATAGCTACTGTTTACAGGCCTCCTGGGCCATATGCAGTGTTCCTCACTGAGTTCCCTGAATTCCTATCGGATCTTGTAGTCATAGCAGATATTATTCTAATTTTTGGTGACTTTAACATTCACATGGAAAAGTCCACAGACCCACTCCAAAAGGCTTTCGGAGCCATCATCGACTCAGTGGGTTTTGTCCAACATGTCTCTGGACCTACTCACTGCCACAGTCATACTCTGGACCTAGTTTTGTCCCATGGAATAAATGTTGTGGATCTTAATGTTTTTCCTCATAACCCTGGATTATCGGACCACCATTTTATTGCGTTTACAATTGCAACAAATAATCTGCTCAGACCCCAACCAAGGAGCATTAAAAGTCGTGCTATAAATTCTCAGACAACCCAAAGATTCCTTGATGCCCTTCCAGACTCCCTCTGCCTACCCAAGGACGTCAGAGGACAAAAATCAGTTAACCACCTAACCGAGGAACTCAATTTAACCTTGCGCAATACCCTAGATGCAGTTGCACCCCTAAAAATTAAAAACATCTGTCATAAGAAACTAGCTCCCTGGTATACAGAAAATACACGAGCTCTGAAGCAAGCTTCCAGAAAATTGGAACGGAAATGGCGCCAAACCAAACTGGAAGTCTTCCGACTAGCTTGGAAAGACATTACCGTGCAGTATCGAAGAGCCCTCACTGCTGCTCGATCATCCTATTTTTCCAACTTAATTGAGGAAAATAAGAACAATCCGAAATTTCTTTTTCATACTGTCGTAAAGCTAACTAAAAAGCAGCATTCGCAAATGGAGGATGGCTTTCACTTCAGCAGTAATACATTTATGAACTTCTTTGAGGAAAAGATCATGATCATTAGAAAGAAATTACGGACTCCTCTTTAAATCTGGGTATTCATCCAAAGCTCCATTGTCCTGAGTCTGCACAACTCTGCCAGGACCTTGGCTCAAGGGAGATACTAAAGTGTTTTAGTACTATATCTCTTGACACAATGATGAAAATAATCATGGCCTCCAAACCCTCAAGCTGCATACTGGACCCTATTCCAACTAAACTACTGAAAGAGCTGCTTCCTGTGCTTGGCCCTCCTATGTTGAACATAATAAACGGCTCTCTATCCACCGGATGTGTACCAAGCTCACTAAAAGTGGCAGTAATAAAGCCTCTCTTGAAAAAGCCGAATCTTGACCCAGAAATTATAAAAAACTATCGGCCTATATCGAATCTTCCATTCCTCTCAAATTTTTTTGAAAAAGCTGTTGCACAGCAACTCACTGCCTTCCTGAAGACAAACAATGTATACGAAACGCTTCAGTCTGGTTTTAGACCCCATCATAGCACTGAGACTGCACTTGTGAAGGTGGTAAATGACCTTTTAATGACGTCAGACCGAGGCTCTGCATCTGTCCTCGTGCTCCTAGATCTTAGTGCTGCTTTTGATACCATCGATCACCACATTCTTTTGGAGAGATTGGAAACCCAAATTGGTCTACATGGACAAGTTCTGGCCTGGTTTAGATCTTATCTGTCGGAAAGATATCAGTTTGTCTCTGTGAATGGTTTGTCCTCTGACAAATCAATTGTACATTTCGGTGTTCCTCAAGGTTCCGTTTTAGGACCACTATTGTTTTCACTATATATTTTACCTCTTGGGGATGTCATTCAAAAACATAATGTTAAATTTCACTGCTATGCGGACGACACACAGCTGTACATTTCAATGAAACATGGTGAAGCTCCAAAATTGCCCTCGCTAGAAGCCTGTGTTTCAGACATAAGGAAGTGGATGGCTGCAAACTTTCTACTTTTAAACTCGGACAAAACAGAGATGCTTGTTCTAGGTCCCAAGAAACAAAGAGATCTTCTGTTCAATCTGACAATTAATCTGGATGGTTGTACAGTCGTCTCAAATAAAACTGTGAAGGACCTCGGTGTTACTCTGGACCCTGATCTCTCTTTTGAAGAACATATCAAGACTGTTTCAAGGACAGCTTTTTTCCATCTACGTAACATTGCAAAAATCAGAAACTTTCTGTCCAAAAATGACGCAGAAAAATTAATCCATGCTTTTGTTACTTCTAGGCTGGACTACTGCAATGCTCTACTTTCCGGCTACCCGGATAAAGCACTAAACAAACTTCAGTTAGTGCTAAATACGGCTGCTAGAATCCTGACTAGAACCAAAAAATTTGATCATATTACTCCAGTGCTAGCCTCCCTACACTGGCTTCCTGTTAAGGCAAGGGCTGATTTCAAGGTTTTACTGCTAACCTACAAAGCATTACATGGGCTTGCTACCTATCTTTCCGATTTGGTCCTGCCGTACATACCTACATGTACGCTACGGTCACAAGACGCTCCATTTTTATGGAATGGTCTGCCTACCCATGTGAGAGACGCAGACTCAGTCTCAACCTTTAAGTCTTTACTGAAGACTTATCTCTTCAGTAGGTCCTATAATTAAGTGTAGTCTGGCCCAGGAGTGTGAAGGTGAACGGAAAGGCTGGAGCAACGAACCGCCTTTGCTGTCTCTGCCTTGCCGGTTCCCCTCTTTCCACTGGGATTCTCTGCCTCTAACCCTATTACAGGGGCTGAGTCACTGACTTACTGGTGTTCTTCCATGCCGTCCATGGGAGGGGTGCGTCACTTGAGTGGGTTGAGTCACTGACGTGGTCTTCCTGTCTGTGTTGGCGCCCCCCCCCCTTGGGTTGTGCCATGGCGGAGATTTTTGTGGGCTATACTCGGCCTTGTCTTCGGACGGTAAGTTGGTGGTTGTAGACATCCCTCTATTGGTGTGGGGGCTGTGCTTTGGCAAAGTGGGTGGGGTTATATCCTGCCTGTTTGGCCCTGTCCGGGGTATCATCGGATGGGGCCACAGTGTCTTCTGATCCCTCCTGTCTCAGCCTCCAGTATTTATGCTGCAGTAGTTTATGTGCCGGGGGGCTAGGGTCAGTCTGTTACATCTGGAGTATTCTCTTGTCTTATCCGGTGTCCTGTGTGAATGTAAATATGCTCTCTCCAATTCTCTCTTTCTCTCTTTCTTTCTTTCTCTCAGAGGACCTGAGCCCTAGGACCATGCCTCGGGACTACCTGGCATGATGACTCCTTGCTGTCCCCAGTCCACCTGGCCATGCTGCTGCTCCAGTTTCAACTGTTCTGCCTGTGGCTACGGAACCCTGACCTGTTCACCGGACGTGCTTGTTGCACCCTCGACAACTACTATGATTATTATTATTTGACCATGCTGGTCATTTATGAACATTTTAACATCTTGACCATGTTCTGTTATAATATCCACCCGGCACAGCCAGAAGAGGACTGGCCACCCCTCATAGCCTGGTTCCTCTCTAGGTTTCTTCCTAGGTTTTTGGCCTTTCTAGGGAGTTTTTCCTAGGGAGTTTTTCCTAGCCACCGTGCTTCTTTCACATGCATTGCTTGCTGTTTGGGGTTTTAGGCTGGGTTTCTGTACAGCACTTTGAGATTTCAGCTGATATACGAAGGGCTATATAAATAAATTTGATTTGATTTGATTTGAAATCATCTGTTGGCATTTATAAAACTGTACCGAAACTTCCTGTTTCCATCACAGCTGTCGTGCATTACTAGTATAAGAGCTGTGGATGGAAACGTGGATACTTTCAGACAATTTTGTTACTGAGAGTTGAGACTGAGCGGTGTGTGTGTGTGTTTATGTGTCTGAGTCAATGTGACTGTTTGTCAGTGTGTGGGTCAGTGTGTGTGTGTGGGAAAGTTGTAGGAATGTTGACAATGTGCTTGAGTGTGTCAGGGACCATCCTATTTATAAGTCTCCTCAACCTAGTCCTTCCATCAACCCAAGAGAATTTCCATTTTAAAGAGCACTCTCCCCCTCTGTATCTTGTCCTCTCTCTCTCTGTATCTTGTCCTCTCTCTCTCTGTATCTTGTCCTCTCTCCCTCTGTATCTTGTCCTCTCTCTCTCTCTATCTTGTCCTCTCTCCCTCTGTATCTTGACCTCTCTCCCTCTGTATCTTGTCCTCTCTCCCTCTTCATCCTGTCCTCTCTCCCTCTGTATCTTGTCCTCTCTCCCTCTGTATCTTGTCCTCTCTCCCTCTTCATCCTGTCCTCTCTCCCTCTGTATCTTGTCCTCTCTCCCTCTGTATCTTGTCCTCTATCCCTCTGTATCTTGTCCTCTGTCCCTCTTCATCCTGTCCTCTCTCCCTCTGTATCTTGTCCTCTCTCCCTCTGTATCTTGTCCTCTCTCCCTCTGTATCTTGTCCTCTCTCCCTCTTCATCCTGTCCTCTCTCCCTCTTCATCCTGTCCTCTCTCCCTCTTCATCCTGTCCTCTCTCCCTCTTCATCCTGTCCTCTCTCCCTCTTCATCCTGTCCTCTCTCCCTCTTTATCCTGTCCTCTCTCGCTCTTTATCCTGTCCTCTCTCCTTCTTTATCCTGTCCTCTCTAGCTCTTTATCCTGTCCTCTCTCCCTATTTATCCTGTACTCTCTAGCTCTTTATCCTGTCCTCTCTCCTTCTTTATCCTGTCCTCTCTCCCTATTTATCCTGTCCTCTCTAGCTATTTATCCTGGCCTCTCTAGCTCTTTATCCTGTCCTCTCTAGCTATTTATCCTGGCCTCTCTAGCTCTTTATCCTGTCCTCTCTAGCTCTTTATCCTGTCTTCTCTCCCTCTTTATCCTGTCCTCTCTAGCTCTTTATCCTGTCTTCTCTCCCTCTTTATCCTGTCCTCTCTAGCTCTTTATCCTGTCTTCTCTCCCTCTTTATCCTGTCTTCTCTCCCTCTTTATCCTGTCCTCTCCAGCTCTTAATCCTATCCTCTCTTGCTCTTTATCCTGTCCTCTCTAGTTATTTTTCTCTCCTCTCTTCTCCTCTCCTTTTTACCTCTCTACCATCCACTCAGTCAACATCCATCTTTATATTTTAAAGAGCACTCTCTCTCTCCATCTCCTCCTTCATACCTCTACCTCCATCGCTCTCTCTCCGCTTTCAAGACTTTATGTTGAAGCTTTCGTGTTAAAAAGTGTCTTCTTTTTGTTCTTGAGTGGAGGAATTGCTCTTAGATTTGGTTGCGTAAAACGAGACAATGTTTTAGCCCTCAAAACAGAAAACATTGAGTAAAATCTTTAGATAATAAGCCGCTCTTCAGTAAAATGTGAACACCTGATTCACCGATTAAATCCTTTACATCCTGTGCCTTCTTTGTTGATACCACTCAAGTCATAAGAGCTTAACATTATAAAGGTATTATCCAGGTTCTGGTAAGCTTAGATCTGATTGTTCAAACTCTCTATTCAAAGTTTAAGTAGAGAGCTGTACTATGACAAAATAACGTCTTGCTGCAGAACCTTCCATTGACTGCAAATTATAAGAACAGATAACTTTGGGGTTATACAGTAGGTTAGCAGAATGTGTAATTTAGCCTATTAAACACTAAAAAAACTATGTTTCAAGTGTGAATTAGGCAGGTCTGATGCCGAAAAATAAAGACAATTATTTCCTACTTCAACCATTTTTATTTTTGCTAAGTATATTTTCTGTAGTTCCAATAGTTAGCTACATCGCTACGTGTCAACCAAAAGTAATTAACTACTAAAAACACTATCTAGATTTGATTTTAGTTCTACCACCAAGCTACAGCAAAATGTAATTCAATTACTAGTTGAACTACATGTAGTTTACTACTCCCCAACACTGGTAATTATCCTCTATCAGTCTCACCTTGGAGCACCACTTCCCCGGAAACTCCAATCTCAACATGGAACAAACTCAAATCTTTGATTGGGGATGGAATTCTGGGAATGTAATCACTCTTAGAGGTGTGTGAGTGTGTGCATGTGATTGCTGGTGTGTGTGTGTGCAGTTGTGTAAAGTACTTAAGTAAAAATACTTGAAAGTACTACTTAAGTAGTTTTTTGGGGTATCTGTACTTGACTACTATTTACATTTTTGACAACTTTTGCTTTACTACATTCCAAAAGAAAATTATGTACTTTTTACTCCATACATTTTCCCTGACACCCAAAAGTACTCGTTACATTTTAATGGTATCTGTACTTGTGTCTGGACTTCCACCGAAGTCGGTCCCTCTCCTTGTTCGGGCGGCGTTTGGCGGTCGACGTCACCGGCCTTCTAGCCATCGCCGATACACTTTTCATTTTCCATTTGTTTTGTCTTTGTCTTACACACCTGGTTTCAATCCTCCAATTACTTGTCAATTATTTAACCCTCTGTTCCCCCATGTTGCGGTCCGTATTTGTGGCCTGGTATTTTAACTACGTGTATTGTTATATATTTGAGTAAAATTGCTTTCATTACTCACATCTGCTGTCCTGTGCCTGACTCATCTCACCAGCTACACACAGACACATTACAACTTGACTATTTATATTTTTGACAACTATTGCTTTACTACATTCCAAAAGAAAATTATGTACTTTTTACTCCATACATTTTCCCTGACACCCAAAAGTACATGTTACATTTTAATGCTTAGCAGGACAGGAAAATTGAGCCTCTGATCTTGAGGACTCACTAAACACATGCTTCGTTTGTAAATTATTTCTGAGTGTTGGAGCATGCCCTTGGCTATCTGTAAATTGAAAAAAGTGTAACAAATGCGCTGAGAGTCGGGAAGCAAGTACAGGGAGTGAATACGTTTAATAAATAACCGGAACAGGAAACCAGGAACAAGAACCACGCACAGACATGAAAACAGAGTCAATAACACCTGAGGAAAGAACCAAGGGGAGTGACAGATATAGGGAAGATAATCAAGGAGGTGATGGAGTCCAGGTGAGCGTCATGAAGCGCTGGTGCGCGTGACAATGGTAACAGGTGTGCGGGATAATCAGCAGCCTGGTGACCTAGAGGTTGGGGAGGGGGTACTGTCACGTATACTCCCTCTCCGGCGTCTAGGTCATCAGGCTGCTGATTATTACGCACACCTGTCACCATTGTCACGTGCACCAGCGCTTCATGACACTCACCTGGACTCCATCACCTCCTTGATTATCTTCCCTATCTGTCACTTCCTTTCCTTCCCCAGGTGTTAATGACTCTGAATCTGTTTCATGTCGGTGTGCTGTTCGTGTTTCTTGTATTGTTCTTGTTTGTTTATTTATTAAACGTATTCACTCCCTGAACTTACTTCCCGACTCTCAATATACTGTACATCGTTCCAAAAAGCATGAACATTATGCCGTCTGGTTTGTTAATACAAGGATTTTTAAATAATGTATACTTTTACTTTGACTTTTGATACTTAAGTGTATTTTAGCAATTACATTTACTTTTGATACTTAAGTATATTTCAAACCAAATACTTTTATTCAAGTAATATTTTACTAGGTGACCTTCACTTTTACTTGAGTCATTTTCTGTTAAGGTATCTTTACTTTAACTCAAGTATGACAATTGGATACTTTTCCCACCCCTGTGTGTGTGTGTGTGTGTGTGCACCCCAGTATTTTTTCCACCGCTGTGTTTGTGTGTGTATGTGTGCCCCTGTGCCTACGGCTCTAATCTACACTACTTTATATACCTCCCTGTTTTTAAAGAGCCCTTCTTCACCTTGACAGAAAGAGGTCAACCCCTCTTCCCCTCTCTCATCCATCCTTTACAACCAGTCCACCTCTGAGACCAGGAGCACAGGAGGTTGGTGCCACCTTATTTGGGCAGGATTAGCATGTGGTAATGACTGGAGCGGCATTAGTGGAATAGTGTCAAATACACCAAACACATGGTTTCCATGTGTTTGATGCCATTCCATTTGCTTTGTTCCAGCCATTATTATGAGCTGTCCTACCCTCAGTAGCCTCCACTACTACACAGGTTAGAGACAGATTATATGGCTAATCTAACAGAGCCCTTGTCTCCCTTTAGTGAGTCCTCACACTACTAGAGGAGAGGGATGTGAGGAAGAGGAGGAGAAGAGGAGGGGGAGAAGGGAAAGGATTGAATCTCAGAGAGTTTTAAATGAAAGGAGAGTTGATATGAGGCCAGTTCACAGGTGGGACAGAGAGTGTGTGGAGTCTGTGATTACAACAGAGCCTCATCAGACCTCTGGATCAGAGAGAGAGAGAGAGAGGGATATATATATATATATATAGAGAGAGAGAGAGAAAGAGAGAGAAAGAGCATAGCCGTAGCTACATATGAGGACACGGAGGTCCAGAGCTCAGTAATTTTCTGGATTCAAAAAAATATATACAGTACCAATCAAAAGTTTGGACACACCTACTCATTCAAGAGTTTTTCTTTATTTTGACAATTTTCTACATTGTGGAATAATAGTGAGGACATCAAAACTATGAAATAACACATATGGAATCATGTAGTAACCAAAAAAGTGTTAAAGTCTTCTTCAGTACAACGCTGTGTACTATTTCCTTCACAGAACAGCGCAAACTGGCTCTAACCAGAATAGAAAGAGGAGTGGGAGGCCCCGGTGCACAACTGAGCAAAAGAACAAGTATATTAGAATGTCTAGTTTGAGAAACAGATGCCTCACAATTCCTCAACTGGCAGCTTCATTAAATAGTACTCGTAAAACACCAGTCTCAATGTCAACAGTGAAGAGGCTACTCCGGGATGCTGGCCTTCTAGGCAGAGTTCCTCTGTCCAATGTCTGTGTTCTTTTGCCCATCTTAATCTTTTATTTTTCTTGGCCAGTCTGGAATATGGCTTTTTTTTCCAACTCTGCCTAGAAGGCCAGCATCCCGGAGTCGCCTCTTCACTGTTGACGTTGAGACTGGTGTTTTGTGGGTACTATTTAATGAAGCTGCCAGCTGAGGACTTGTGAGGCATCTCTTTCTCAAACTTGTCATTCTAATGTACTTGTCCTCTTGCTCAGTTGTGCACCGGGGCCTCCCACTCCTCTTTCTATTCTGGTTAGAGCCAGTTTGCTGTATGTTTCACCTTGAACATCTCCACATGGCCAATTCTCCCTGTTGGCCTACATTAAAATACATCCACTGTATGTTTCACCTTGAACATCTCCACATGGCCTATTCTCCCTGTAGGCCTACATTAAAATGCTATCAAAATGGAAACAATGTAGTTCTAAAAATGTCGTTTGTTTACGTTAGTTTCTGATGCTACGGGTCATTATGAACCATTTTTCATATTTCCACCCTTTCAGGGGTAAAACGTTACAATTGTGTAGCTAATAGGCTAGGTGTTTGTAGATCGACAGAAGTGAATGAACCTACAGCAGACAAGGTGATAATGGCTGGGGTCATTTTTATTGTTTTCGCTGTTTTTACAACCCTGAGAAAGAGAGACAGAGAGAGAGAGGGGTGGAGACAGAGAAAGAGAAAGAGAGAGAGATTGAGAGAGAGAGGGGGAGACAGAGAAAGAGAGGGAGAGTGTGAGAGAGAGAGTGGGGAGACCGAGAAAGAGAACGAGAGAAAGAAAAAGAGAGCGAAAGAGAGCGGGGACAAACCAGACACTTCACACTACAGCGTCAGAAGAGAGGAAGGATAGAGGAGGACAGGATAATAAGAAGAGGAAGTGCCAAGTCATTTATTTTTTCCCTCCCTTCCCCAAGGCCAGCCACCCAATCTGATTGGCTCTAAGAGGTTTCTGAAACAGCTTGCCAGACAATAGTGCTCCCATTCTCAGGAAGAGAAAATGCCTCTCAGACTTCCTTCTGAGCTAAGATGCTTGGTCTAGACTTAACTTTGATTTCTACATTATGTTCCACTCAATTACTTGCAGTCAAAAGTTACACTGAAATACACCCAAAGCAAGCATTTGAAATCCTACAATGAACAGCAATCAACCGACACAAATGTTCAAATTTTCCCTTCCATATTATTATCATTGCTGAATACATCCTCATAATTATTTCATAGCTTTGAATAGGGGGAAGAAATATTAACACCCTTCGCCTTGAATTATTATGTAGCACCCGAGGGTCAGGTTTAATTGTGGGGTGAAGAGGGCAGAATCACAACTTAATCCCAGTTTTATACAGCAAGGCGAATGGGGAAGCATACAGCAAGCTTAGAACAAACACCCACTACAACAAAGGATGGGAATAAACCAAGGGTTATGACTGAATATGCAGATGTGTTTTGGTGTGTGTCTCCAATGTGTGGTGTCTGGGACATCTATCAGTGGTGCCTGTGGTGTCTGGGACATCTATCAGTGGTGCCTGTGGTGTCTGGGACACCTATCAGTGGTGTACAGGGACTAGGACATGTGTCATTATGGGGAAAGACAGACAGACAGACAGACAGACAGACAGACAGACAGACAGACAGACAGACAGACAGACAGACAGACAGACAGACAGACAGACAGACAGACAGAGGCATGGTAAGGATGTGAACGTTCAGATGTGAGCACACACAGCAAAAATGAGCTTGTACTGTATCTCACACAGATACCTGCGCAGGAAGTTCTCTTCTCTCTTACACACAAATACAGATGTACACACACGCATGCAGGGACACATTGTCTATTTCTGGATGATAACTAGGTATTAAAGTGCCATGTTAAGCCTTACTGTTTCTGTGACTGATAGAGAGGGAGAGAGGTCGTGGGGCTGGAGAGAGGAACAAGGAGAGAAGTGAAAACAGCAGTTGTAATAGAGAACAAACGTGGTTGTCTGGAGAGGGAGGTGTGTGTGTGTGTGTGTGTGTGTGTGTGTGTGTGTGTGTGTGTGTGTGTGTGTGTGTGTGTGTGTGTGTGTGTGTGTGTGTGTGTGTGTGTATGTTTGCCCAGCTGCTCCAACTCTGAGAGATCTACCAGGACAGCAAGAACGAGCAGGAGAGAAAAAGTGGAGGGGATGTTTAAAAAGTTAGAAGTTCAGATTGTGCTTTAGGCTGGCAGTGCCAGTATAATCCTTACACATTGACAAGGGGACTACAGCAATATGACATGGTTGTTGTAGTACACTCTGAGAAAAAATGGTTCCATTAGAGTTCTTTGGCTGTCACAGAGGGTTCTACCTGGAACCAAAAATGTTTCTCAATAGGAGGACAGGAGAGGTCCATAGGAGAACCATTTTTGGTTCCAGGTAGAACCCTCTGTGGAAAAGCGGTATGACATGGCGGTATGACATGTCCTTCAATCTCTGACCAGGAAATGTTCCTCCCACTTGCCTCTTCCACCATCAGCACCCTCTCTACACTGCCTAGAGGGAAAAGTGTCCTCTCACAGAGATGTGTCCTCTCTTCTCCTAGAATGAAACGTCTAAAATCCTAATGTGCGAAATACAAAGTGTAAAACTGTTTTCAAAGAGAGGATTAGCTGTGAACCATGGGAGAGCGGCTAATGTCACCCTGCACAACATGAGCCCTGGCCTCCCCTCTGTGCTCTGTGCTCTGTGTGCTCTCTCTCTGTGTGTCTCTCTCTATGTGTCTTTCTCTCTGTGTGTCTCTCTCTGTGTGTGCTCTCTCTTTGTGAGCTCTCACTCTGTGTGCTCTCTCTCTGTGTGCTCTCTCTCTGTGTGCTCTCTCTCTGTGTGCTCTCTCTCTGTGAGTCTCTCTCTCTGTGAGTCTCTCTCTCTCTGTCTCGCTCTCTGTCTCGCTCTCTCTGTGTGTCTCTCTCTCTCTGTCTCTCTCTCTCTGTGTGTCTCTCTCTCTGTGTGTCTCTCTCTCGGTGTGCTCTCTCTCTGTCTCGCTCTCTCTTTGTGAGCTCTCACTCTGTGTGCTCTCACTCTGTGTGCTCTCTCTCTGTGTGCTCTCTCTCTGTGTGCTCTCTCTCTGTGTGCTCTCTCTCTGTGAGTCTCTCTCTCGGTGTGCTCTCTCTCTGTCTCGCTCTCTCTGTGTGTCTCTCTCTCTGTCTCTCTCTCTCTGTGTGTCTCTCTCTCTGTGTGTCTCTCTCTCGGTGTGCTCTCTCTCTGTCTCGCTCTCTCTTTGTGAGCTCTCACTCTGTGTGCTCTCTCTCTGTGTGCTCTCTCTCTGTGTGCTCTCTCTCTGTGTGCTCTCTCTCTGTGTGCTCTCTCTCTGTGTGATCTCTCTCTGTGAGTCTCTCTCTCGGTGTGCTCTCTCTCTGTCTCGCTCTCTCTGTGTGTCTCTCTCTCTGTCTCTCTCTCTCTGTGTGTCTCTCTCTCGGTGTGCTCTCTCTCTGTCTCGCTCTCTCTGTGTGTCTCTCTCTCTGTCTCTCTCTCTCTGTGTGTCTCTCTCTCTCTCTCTCTCTCTCTCTGTGTGTCTCTCTCTGTGTGCTCTCTCTCTGTGTGTCTCTCTCTCTGTGTGTCTCTCTCTGTGTGCTCTCTCTCTGTGTGCTCTCTCTCTGTGTGTCTCTCTCTCTGTGTGTCTCTCTCTCTGTGTGTGCATGTGCGCATGTGCATGTGTCTGAGTGTCTGCGTGCGTGCGTGCGTGTGTGTGTGTGTGTCTGAGTGACTGAGTGTGTGTCCATTTCTGTAAGTTCTTAGAAGTTGGGATTCCTGTTTATAAATGTGAGTCCCAATGAACGCTGTGAACACTTGTTGTATTTCTGTAGCCTGTCTTGTGATATTCCTGAGGAGGTGTTGATTACAGCAGATATTTGACAGCCCTTTCCCAAGGGAGTGAGAGAGCGACAGAGACAGAGACACAGAGACACAGAGACACAGAGACACAGAGACACAGAGACACAGAGACACAGAGACACAGAGACACAGAGACAGAGAGACAGAGACAGAGACAGAGACAGAGACAGAGAGAGAGAGAGACAGAGAGAGAGAGAGACATACACACATGCACACCTACCCACAGAAATATACTTCAAAAGACAGTGATACTGATCGCTGACAGGTTTTAAGAGATGCAAACAGAATCAAAGGCATTCAGCGAGACACAGAAAGACACAGAGACAGACCCCTATGTACACCCCCCACGGCTCAGCCCTTCTAGTACTAATCACCTTGCCAGCCAGGTTTGCAGACAGGTTTAACGTCGATGTGTACCGGCACACTCTCTGTGGATCTCTTCTGTCCGCAGTCGAAGGCTGTGACCAGGACCTCATACTGTTGCTGCTTCTCAAAGCTCAGCTTCTCTGTGTTCCTGATGTTACCTACGGAGGACAGGAGAGGTCAGAGGTCAGCTTCTCTGTGTTCCTGATGTTACCTACGGAGGGCAGGAGAGGTCAGAGGTCAGCTTCTCTGTGTTCCTGATGTTACCTACGGAGGGCAGGAGAGGTCAGAGGTCAGCTTCTCTGTGTTCCTGATGTTACCTACGGAGGACAGGAGAGGTCAGAGGTCAGCTTCTCTGTGTTCCTGATGTTACCTACGGAGGACAGGAGAGGTCTGAGGTCATGGAGGTCACTGTCCATCATACGAACTGCGTGTCTGTGTGTGCGTGTGCGTGTGCGTGTGTGTGTGTGTGTGTGTGTGTGTGTGTGTGTGTGTGTGTGTGTGTGTGTGTGTGTGTGTGTGTGTGAGAAAGAAAGAAAGCATGGAGGGATCTGTTGTAGTCCTAATGTGCTGCTTAATATTTGATATGGTAGACTTAAGGCTGATGAGAACAGGGTGTGTGTGTGTGTCTGACAGATGAGGCAACACACAGTGCAATTGGATGAGGCAGCAGAACACAACAACAGTACGTGCAGGTAGAGAGGTACTGTATGTAGGGATATGAGCTGTGATGGAGACAGTAGTTTAGGGAGAATAGAAATGATAGTGAATGTATGAAAAATAGGAAAATCTGCCTTTACAGGTAACAACTGTTAACAAGTTGACAGTTAGGCCAATTAAGATCTCTCTCTCTCTCTCAATTCAAAGGGTGTTAATGGCATGGGAAACGTGTTTACATTGCCAAAGCAAGTGAAATAGATAATAAACAAAAGTGAATTTAACATAGACATTTTTACAGTAAACATTACACTCACAAAAGTTCCAAAAGAATAAAGACATTGCAAATGTCATATTACGTCTATATACAGTGCTGTAACGATGTGCAAATAGTGATTGCTGCTGCGATTGCACTGTGGTATTATCAAAATGAGATTTTTGTGGATCTGTGTAATCTGAGGGAAATATGTGTCTCTAATATGGTCATACATTTGGCAGGAGATTAGGAAGTGCAGCTCAGTTTCCACCTCATTTTGTGGGCAGTGTGCACATAGCCTGTCTTCTCTTGAGAGCCTGGTCTGCCTACTGCGGCCTTTCTCAATAACAAGGCTATGCTCACTGAGTCTGTACATAGTCAAAGCTTTCCTTAATTTTGGGTCAGTCACAGTGGTCAGGTATTCTGCCACTGTGTACTCTCTGTTTAGGGCCAAATAGCATTCTAGTTTGCTCTGTTTTTTTGTACATTTTTTGTAAATACATTTTTGGGGGTTTTCTCATGATTTGGTTGGGTCTAATTGTGTTGCTGTCCTGGGGCTCTGTGGGGTGTGTTTGTGTTTGTGAACAGAACCCCAGGACCAGCTTGCTTAGGGGACTCTTCTCCAGGTTCATCTCTCTGTAGGTGATGGCTTTGTTATGGAAGGTTTGGGAATCACTTCCTTTTAGGTGGTTGTAGAATTTAACAGCTCTTTTCTGGATTTTGATAATTAGCGGGTATCTGCCTAATTCTGCTCTGCATGCATTATTTGGTGTTTTACGTTGTACGTGGAGGATATTTTTGCAGAATCTCAATATGGTGTTTGTCCCATATTGTGAATTCTTGGTTGGTGAGAGGACCCCAGACCTCACAACCATAAAGGGCAATGGGTTCTATAACTGATTCAAGTATTTTTAGCCAGATCCTAATTGATATGTCAAATATTATGTTCCTTTTGATGGTGTAGAAGGCCCTTCTTGTCTTGTCTCTCAGATCGTTCACAGCTTTGTTGAAGTTACCTGTGGCGCTGATGTTGAGGCCAAGGTATGTATAGTTTTTTTGTGTGCTCTAGAGCAATGGTGTCAAGATGGACTTTGTATTTGTGGTCCTGGCAACTGGACCTTTTTTGGAACACCATTATTTTGGTCTTACTGAGGTTTACTGTCAGGTCCCATGTCTGACAGAATCTGTGCAGAAGATCTAGGTGCTGCTGTAGGCCCTCCTTGGTTGGTGACAGAAGCACCAGATCATTAGCAAACAGCCCTGTGGAAAGAAATGTTTGTGTTTTTTGCCAATTTTAACCGTACACCTGTTGTTTGCATCACTACCTGGTATGGCAACTGCTCGGCCTCCGACCGCAAGGCACTACAGAGGGTAATGCGTACTGCCCAGCACATCACCGGGGCCAAGCTTCCTGCCATCCAGGACCTCTATACCAGGCAGTGTCAGAGTAAGGCCCTAAAAATTGCCAAAGACTCCAGCCACCCCAGTCATAGACTGTTCTCTCTGCTACCGCATGGCAACAGTACCAGAATGCCAAGTCAAGGTCCAAGAGGCCTCTAAACAGCTTAAAACCCCAAGCAATAAGACTCCTGAACATCTAATCACATTTTTTTTGCCCCCCCTCTTTTACACTGCTGATACTCTCTGTTATTATCTATGCATAGTCACTTTAATAACTCTACCTACATGTACATATTACCTCCATTACCTTGACTAACCGGTGCCCCTGCACATTGACTCTGTACTGGTACCCCCTATATATAGCCTCGCTATTGTTATTTTACTGCTGCTGTTTTAATTATTTGTTACTTTTATTTCTTTTGTAGTTTTTTGGGGGAGGTATTTTTCATTTAAAAAAATAATTACTGCATTGTTGGTTAGGGCGTGTAAGTAAGCATTTCACTGAAAGGTCTACACCTGTTGTATTCGGCGTATGTGACAAATAATATTTGATTGATTTGATGATGCGGTCCATTGCGTTTACTAACCATTGCGGTCGATGGCAAAGGGTGTGTTGGTGGTGGTGATCTTAACCTCTACTGCTTCTTTACAGCTATGTCAACTTGTTAACAGTTGTTACCTGTAAAGGCAGATTTTCCTCTTTTTCATACATTCACTATCATTTCTATTCTCCCTAAACTACTGTCTCCATCACAGCTCATATCCCTACATACAGTACCTCTCTACCTGCACGTACTGTTGTTGTGTTCTGCAGCCTCATCCAATTTCACTGTGTGTCTCGCCTCATCTGTCAGACACACACACACCCACTCACTCACACATAATAACGCAGAGTGCTTTCCACCTGACAGAGATGCCTATTCCCCTGCCTTCAATTATAACGTCAACTTACACGTGTCAGCAGCAAAAACGCTCTGTGTCGGCTGACAACTGTGCAAAGCTAATAAATGAAATTTGACCCCCCCTGCATTTACCAATGACAGACAACAGCCTCTCTCCCTCTATTCTCCTCCTCTCTGTCCTCGTCTTCTCTCTCTATCCTCCTCCTCTCTGTCCTCGTCTTCTCTCTCTACCCTCCTCCACTCTGACCTCGTCTTCTCTCTCTATCCTCCTCCTCTCTGTCCTCGTCTTCTCTCTCTATCCTCCTCCTCTCTGTCCTCGTCTTCTCTCTCTATCCTCCTCCTCTCTGTCCTCGTCTTCTCTCTCTATCCTCCTCCTCTCTGTCCTCGTCTTCTCTCTCTATCCTCCTCCTCTCTGTCCTCGTCTTCTCTCTCTATCCTCCTCCTCTCTGTCCTCGTCTTCTCTCTCTATCCTCCTCCTCTCTGTCCTCGTCTTCTCTCTCTATCCTCCTCCTCTCTTTCCTCGTCTTCTCTCTCTATCTTCCTTCTCTCTGTCCTCGTCTTCTCTCTCTATCCTCCTCCTCTCTGTCCTCGTCTTCTCTCTCTATCCTCCTCCTCTCTGTCCTCGTCTTCTCTCTCTATCCTTCTCCTCTCTGTCCTCGTCTTCTCTCTCTATCCTTCTCCTCTCTGTCCTCGTCTTCTCTCTCTATCCTCCTCCTCTCTGTCCTCGTCTTCTCTCTCTATCCTCCTCCTCTCTGTCCTCGTCTTCTCTCTCTATCCTCCTCCTCTCTGTCCTCGTCTTCTCTCTCTATCCTTCTCCTCTCTGTCCTCGTCTTCTCTCTCTATCCTCCTCCTCTCTGTCCTCGTCTTCTCTCTCTACCCTCCTCCACTCTGACCTCGTCTTCTCTCTCTATCCTCCTCCTCTCTGTCCTCGTCTTCTCTCTCTATCCTCCTCCTCTCTGTCCTCGTCTTCTCTCTCTATCCTCCTCCTCTCTGTCCTCGTCTTCTCTCTCTATCCTCCTCCTCTATGTCCTCGTCTTCTCTCTCTATCCTCCTCCTCTCTGTCCTCGTCTTCTCTCTCTATCCTCCTCCTCTCTGTCCTCGTCTTCTCTCTCTATCCTCCTCCTCTCTGTCCTCGTCTTCTCTCTCTATCCTCCTCCTCTCTTTCCTCGTCTTCTCTCTCTATCTTCCTTCTCTCTGTCCTCGTCTTCTCTCTCTATCCTCCTCCTCTCTGTCCTCGTCTTCTCTCTCTATCCTCCTCCTCTCTGTCCTCGTCTTCTCTCTCTATCCTTCTCCTCTCTGTCCTCGTCTTCTCTCTCTATCCTTCTCCTCTCTGTCCTCGTCTTCTCTCTCTATCCTCCTCCTCTCTGTCCTCGTCTTCTCTCTCTATCCTCCTCCTCTCTGTCCTCGTCTTCTCTCTCTATCCTCCTCCTCTCTGTCCTCGTCTTCTCTCTCTATCCTTCTCCTCTCTGTCCTCGTCTTCTCTCTCTATCCTCCTCCTCTCTGTCCTCGTCTTCTCTCTCTATCCTCCTCCTCTCTTTCCTCGTCTTCTCTCTCGATCCTCCTCCTCTCTGTCCTCGTCTTCTCTCTCTATCCTCCTCCTCTCTTTCCTCGTCTTCTCTCTCTATCCTCCTCCTCTCTGTCCTCGTCTTCTCTCTCTATCCTCCTCCTCTCTTTCCTCGTCTTCTCTCTCTATCCTCCTCCTCTCTGTCCTCGTCTTCTCTCTCTATCCTCCTCCTCTCTGTCCTCGTCTTCTCTCTCTATCCTCCTCCTCTCTGTCCTCGTCTTCTCTCTCTATCCTCCTCCTCTCTGTCCTCGTCTTCTCTCTCTATCCTCCTCCTCTCTGTCCTCGTCTTCTCTCTCTATCCTCCTCCTCTCTTTCCTCGTCTTCTCTCTCTATCCTCCTTCTCTCTGTCCTCGTCTTCTCTCTCTATCCTCCTCCTCTCTGTCCTCGTCTTCTCTCTCTATCCTCCTCCTCTCTGTCCTCGTCTTCTCTCTCTATCCTTCTCCTCTCTGTCCTCGTCTTCTCTCTCTATCCTCCTCCTCTCTGTCCTCGTCTTCTCTCTCTATCCTCCTCCTCTCTGTCCTCGTCTTCTCTCTCTATCCTTCTCCTCTCTGTCCTCGTCTTCTCTCTCTATCCTCCTCCTCTCTGTCCTCGTCTTCTCTCTCTATCCTCCTCCTCTCTGCCCTCGTCTTCTCTCTCTATCCTTCTCCACTCTGTCCTCGTCTTCTCTCTCTATCCTTCTCCACTCTGTCCTCGTCTTCTCTCTCTATCCTTCTCCACTCTGTCCTCGTCTTCTCTCTCTATCCTTCTCCACTCTGTCCTCGTCTTCTCTCTCTATCCTCCTTCTCTCTGTCCTCGTCTTCTCTCTCTATCCTCCTCCTCTCTGTCCTCGTCTTCTCTCTCTATCCTCCTCCTTTCTGTCCTCGTCTTCTCTCTCTATCCTTCTCCTCTCTGTCCTCGTCTTCTCTCTCTATCCTCCTCCTCTCTGTCCTCGTCTTCTCTCTCTATCCTTCTCCTCTCTGTCCTCGTCTTCTCTCTCTATCCTCCTCCTCTCTGTCCTCGTCTTCTCTCTCTATCCTCCTCCACTCTGTCCTCGTCTTCTCTCTCTATCCTCCTCCTCTCTGTCCTCGTCTTCTCTCTCTATCCTCCTCCTCTCTGTCCTCGTCTTCTCTCTCTATCCTCCTCCTCTCTTCCTCGTCTTCTCTCTCGATCCTCCTCCTCTCTGTCCTCGTCTTCTCTCTCTATCCTCCTCCTCTCTTTCCTCGTCTTCTCTCTCTATCCTCCTCCTCTCTGTCCTCGTCTTCTCTCTCTATCCTCCTCCTCTCTGTCCTCGTCTTCTCTCTCTATCCTCCTCCTCTCTGTCCTCGTCTTCTCTCTCTATCCTCCTCCTCTCTGTCCTCGTCTTCTCTCTCTATCCTCCTCCTCTCTGTCCTCGTCTTCTCTCTCTATCCTCCTCCTCTCTTTCCTCGTCTTCTCTCTCTATCCTCCTTCTCTCTGTCCTCGTCTTCTCTCTCTATCCTCCTCCTCTCTGTCCTCGTCTTCTCTCTCTATCCTCCTCCTCTCTGTCCTCGTCTTCTCTCTCTATCCTTCTCCTCTCTGTCCTCGTCTTCTCTCTCTATCCTCCTCCTCTCTGTCCTCGTCTTCTCTCTCTATCCTTCTCCTCTCTGTCCTCGTCTTCTCTCTCTATCCTCCTCCTCTCTGTCCTCGTCTTCTCTCTCTATCCTCCTCCACTCTGTCCTCGTCTTCTCTCTCTATCCTTCTCCACTCTGTCCTCGTCTTCTCTCTCTATCCTTCTCTCTGCCCTCGTTTCTCTCTCTATCCTTCTCCACTCTGTCCTCGTCTTCTCTCTCTATCCTTCTCCACTCTGTCCTCGTCTTCTCTCTCTATCCTTCTCCACTCTGTCCTCGTCTTCTCTCTCTATCCTCCTTCTCTCTGTCCTCGTCTTCTCTCTCTATCCTCCTCCTCTCTGTCCTCGTCTTCTCTCTCTATCCTACTCCTCTCTGTCCTCGTCTTCTCTCTCTATCCTCCTCCTCTCTGTCCTCGTCTTCTCTCTCTATCCTTCTCCTCTCTGTCCTCGTCATCTCTCTCTATCCTCCTCCTCTCTGTCCTCGTCTTCTCTCTCTATCCTCCTCCACTCTGTCCTCGTCTTCTCTCTCTATCCTCCTCCTCTCTGTCCTCGTCTTCTCTCTCTATCCTCCTCCTCTCTGTCCTCGTCTTCTCTCTCTATCCTCCTCCTCTCTGTCCTCGTCTTCTTTCTCTATCCTCCTCCTCTCTGTCCTCGTCTTCTCTCTCTATCCTTCTCCTCTCTGTCCTCGTCTTCTCTCTCTATCCTCCTCCTCTCTGTCCTCGTCTTCTCTCTCTATCCTCCTCCTCTCTGTCCTCGTCTTCTCTCTCTATCCTCCTCCTCTCTTTCCTCGTCTTCTCTCTCGATCCTCCTCCTCTCTGTCCTCGTCTTCTCTCTCTATCCTCCTCCTCTCTTTCCTCGTCTTCTCTCTCTATCCTCCTTCTCTCTGTCCTCGTCTTCTCTCTCTATCCTCCTCCTCTCTGTCCTCGTCTTCTCTCTCTGTCCTTCTCCTCTCTGTCCTCGTCTTCTCTCTCTATCCTCCTCCTCTCTGTCCTCGTCTTCTCTCTCTATCCTTCTCCTCTCTGTCCTCGTCTTCTCTCTCTATCCTCCTCCTCTCTGTCCTCGTCTTCTCTCTCTATCCTCCTCCTCTCTGCCCTCGTCTTCTCTCTCTATCCTTCTCCACTCTGTCCTCGTCTTCTCTCTCTATCCTTCTCCACTCTGTCCTCGTCTTCTCTCTCTATCCTTCTCCACTCTGTCCTCGTCTTCTCTCTCTATCCTCCTTCTCTCTGTCCTCGTCTTCTCTCTCTATCCTCCTCCTCTCTGTCCTCGTCTTCTCTCTCTATCCTCCTCCTCTCTGTCCTCGTCTTCTCTCTCTATCCTTCTCCTCTCTGTCCTCGTCTTCTCTCTTTATCCTCCTCCTCTCTGTCCTCGTCTTCTCTCTCTATCCTTCTCCTCTCTGTCCTCGTCTTCTCTCTCTATCCTCCTCCTTTCTGTCCTCGTCTTCTCTCTCTATCCTCCTCCACTCTGTCCTCGTCTTCTCTCTCTATCCTCCTCCTCTCTGTCCTCGTCTTCTCTCTCTATCCTCCTCCTCTCTGTCCTCGTCTTCTCTCTCTATCCTCCTCCTCTCTGTCCTCGTCTTCTCTCTCTATCCTCCTCCTCTCTGTCCTCGTCTTCTCTCTCTATCCTCCTCCTCTCTGTCCTCGTCTTCTCTCTCTATCCTCCTCCTCTCTGTCCTCGTCTTCTCTCTCTATCCTCCTCCTCTCTTTCCTCGTCTTCTCTCTCGATCCTCCTCCTCTCTGTCCTCGTCTTCTCTCTCTATCCTCCTCCTCTCTTTCCTCGTCTTCTCTCTCTATCCTCCTTCTCTCTGTCCTCGTCTTCTCTCTCTATCCTCCTCCTCTCTGTCCTCGTCTTCTCTCTCTATCCTCCTCCTCTCTTTCCTCGTCTTCTCTCTCTATCCTCCTTCTCTCTGTCCTCGTCTTCTCTCTCTATCCTCCTCCTCTCTGTCCTCGTCTTCTCTCTCTATCCTCCTCCTCTCTGTCCTCGTCTTCTCTCTCTATCCTCCTCCTCTCTGTCCTCGTCTTCTCTCTCTATCCTCCTCCTCTCTTTCCTCGTCTTCTCTCTCTATCCTCCTCCTCTCTGTCCTCGTCTTCTCTCTCTATCCTCCTCCTCTCTGTCCTCGTCTTCTCTCTCTATCCTCCTCCTCTCTGTCCTCGTCTTCTCTCTCTATCCTCCTCCTCTCTGTCCTCGTCTTCTCTCTCTATCCTCCTCCTCTCTTTCCTCGTCTTCTCTCTCTATCCTTCTCCACTCTGTCCTCGTCTTCTCTCTCTATCCTTCTCCACTCTGTCCTCGTCTTCTCTCTCTATCCTCCTTCTCTCTGTCCTCATCTTCTCTCTCTATCCTCCTCCTCTCTGTCCTCGTCTTCTCTCTCTATCCTCCTCCTCTCTGTCCTCGTCTTCTCTCTCTATCCTTCTCCTCTCTGTCCTCGTCTTCTCTCTCTATCCTCCTCCTCTCTGTCCTCGTCTTCTCTCTCTATCCTCCTCCTCTCTGTCCTCGTCTTCTCTCTCTATCCTCCTCCACTCTGTCCTCGTCTTCTCTCTCTATCCTCCTCCTCTCTGTCCTCGTCTTCTCTCTCTATCCTTCTCCACTCTCAGTAGGTTGTCTTTCTACATTTCTCTTTGATCTCACTTTTCATCCTTCAGTCCATTATGTATCTCCTGTTTTGTTTTTCTCTTTTCTATCCATCTCCTGTTCTGCCCTAATACCCCGTTCTCTCTCTCTACCTCTCTCTCTCTACCTCTCTCTCTCTCTCTCTCTCTCTCTCCCTATCTCTCTCCCTATCTCTCAGTCTCTCTCAGTCACAGTCTCAGTCTCTCTCTGTCTCAGTCTGTCTCTCTCTCTCTGTCTCTCTCTCTCTATCACTCTCTCAGTCTCTCTCCCTATCTCTTAGTCTCTCTCTTTCAGTCTCTCTCTCTCTGTCAATGTATCAATCTGTCAATGTGTTTACTTGTGTGCGTGTGTGTGTGCGTGTGTGCGTGTGTGTACTTGTGAATGTGTGTGTGGTCAGGATGCGGTCCATTGCGTTTACTAACCATTGCGGTCGATGGCAAAGGGTGTGTTGGTGGTGGTGATCTGGTAGTTACAGATCTGGCTGTACTGTGAAGAACAGTCCTGGTCTGTAGCCTCCACCTGCAGGATGCTGTCATAGATCTTCCCCTCTGTCACCGCCGTGTGGTACTGCACCTCCCGGAACACTGGAGAGAACTCATTCACATCATTCACCTGGATGTGTACCACCGCCCTGTGGACAGTAGGGGGAAACAGAGAGGACAAGGGAGAAAGGAGCCAAAGGTCAAGGCAGGATAGCGTTTTTATAGAATGGATATGAGTAATCTAAAGAATGCCATGCAGGGTTTCCCAACAAGGTATTGGGGTTCCCTTCACCGCAGTAATACCACACTCAATACATCTGATTCAGATGATCATCAAGACCATTGGTTAGTTCATACATGTGTGCTGGTGGTGGAATACTACATATGGAATGGCTGGGGGACCCAAGGATTGGTTTGGGAAATACTGCAAGAAGCCGTAAGAGCCGGTTGGTTGAGGTTTCTTTAATATGTTGTTGTGGTTAAGGTGAGGGATTGAATAACCCTCTGGCTAGTTCACCCAATGATACCTAGGTAATCTACTACCTACTAATGAATAACCTTCTGGCTAGTTAACCCAATGATACCAATGTAATCTACTACCTACTAATGAATCACCTTCTGGCTAGTTAACCCAATGATACCAAGGTAATCTACTACCTACTAATGAATCACCTTCTGGCTAGTTAACCCAATGATACCAAGGTAATCTACTACCTACTAATGAATAACCTTCTGGCTAGTTAACCCAATTTACATTTACGTCATTTAGCAGACGCTCTTATCCAGAGCGACTTACAAATGATATCAAGGTAATCTACTACCTACTAATGAATAACCTTCTGGCTAGTTAACCCAATGATACCAAGGTAACCTACTACCTACTAATGAATAACGCTCTGGCTAGTTAACCCGATGATATCAAGGTAATCTACTACCTACTAATGAATAACCCTCTGGCTAGTTAACCCAATGATACCAAGGTAATCTACTACCTACTAATGAATAACCTTCTGGCTAGTTAACCCAATGATACCAATATAACCTACTACCTACTAATGAATCACCTTCTGGCTAGTTAACCCAATGATACCAAGGTAATCTACTACCTACTAATGAATCACCTTCTGGCTAGTTAACCCAATGATACCAAGGTAACCTACTACCTACTAATGAATAACGCTCTAGCTAGTTAACCCGATGATATCAAGGTAATCTACTACCTACTAATGATTAACCTTCTGGCTAGTTAACCCAATGATACCAAGGTAACCTACTACCTACTAATGAATAACGCTCTGGCTAGTTAACCCGATGATATCAAGGTAATCTACTACCTACTAATGAATAACCCTCTGGCTAGTTAACCCAATGATACCAAGGTAATCTACTACCTACTAATGAATAACCTTCTGGCTAGTTAACCCAATGATATCAAGGTAACCTACTACCTACTAATGAATAACGCTCTGGCTAGTTAACCCGATGATATCAAGGTAATCTACTACCTACTAATGAATAACCCTCTGGCTAGTTAACCCAATGATATCAAGGTAATCTACTACCTACTAATGAATAACCTTCTGGCTAGTTAACCCAATGATACCAAGGTAACCTACTACCTACTAATGAATAACGCTCTGGCTAGTTAACCCGATGATATCAAGGTAATCTACTACCTACTAATGAATAACCCTCTGGCTAGTTAACCCAATGATACCAAGGTAATCTACTACCTACTAATGAATCACCTTCTGGCTAGTTAACCCAATGATACCAATGTAACCTACTACCTACTAATGAATCACCTTCTGGCTAGTTAACCCAATGATACCAAGGTAATCTACTACCTACTAATGAATCACCTTCTGGCTAGTTAACCCAATGATACCAAGGTAACCTACTACCTACTAATGAATAACGCTCTAGCTAGTTAACCCGATGATATCAAGGTAATCTACTACCTACTAATGATTAACCTTCTGGCTAGTTAACCCAATGATACCAAGGTAACCTACTACCTACTAATGAATAACGCTCTGGCTAGTTAACCCGATGATATCAAGGTAATCTACTACCTACTAATGAATAACCCTCTGGCTAGTTAACCCAATGATACCAAGGTAATCTACTACCTACTAATGAATAACCTTCTGGCTAGTTAACCCAATGATATCAAGGTAACCTACTACCTACTAATGAATAACGCTCTGGCTAGTTAACCCGATGATATCAAGGTAATCTACTACCTACTAATGAATAACCCTCTGGCTAGTTAACCCAATGATACCAAGGTAATCTACTACCTACTAATGAATAACCTTCTGGCTAGTTAACCCAATGATACCAATGTAATCTACTACCTACTAATGAATCACCTTCTGGCTAGTTAACCCAATGATACCAATCTACTACCTACTAATGAATCGCCTTCTGGCTAGTTAACCCAATGATACCAAGGTAATCTACTACCTACTAATGAATAACCTTCTGGCTAGTTAACCCAATGATACCAATGTAACCTACTACCTACTAATGAATCACCTTCTGGCTAGTTAACCCAATGATACCAAGGTAATCTACTACCTACTAATGAATCACCTTCTGGCTAGTTAACCCAATGATACCAAGGTAACCTACTACCTACTAATGAATAACGCTCTAGCTAGTTAACCCGATGATATCAAGGTAATCTACTACCTACTAATGATTAACCTTCTGGCTAGTTAACCCAATGATACCAAGGTAACCTACTACCTAATAATGAATAACGCTCTGGCTAGTTAACCCGATGATATCAAGGTAATCTACTACCTACTAATGAATAACCCTCTGGCTAGTTAACCCAATGATACCAAGGTAATCTACTACCTACTAATGAATAACCTTCTGGCTAGTTAACCCAATGATATCAAGGTAACCTACTACCTACTAATGAATAACGCTCTGGCTAGTTAACCCGATGATATCAAGGTAATCTACTACCTACTAATGAATAACCCTCTGGCTAGTTAACCCAATGATACCAAGGTAATCTTCTACCTACTAATGAATAACCTTCTGGCTAGTTAACCCAATGATACCAATGTAACCCACTACCTACTAATGAATAACCTTCTGGCTAGTTAACCTGTTTGGGATAGGGGGCAGTATTTTCACGGCCAGATAAAAAACGCACCCGATTTAATCTGGTTACTACTCCTGCCCAGAAACTAGAATATGCATATTATTAGTAATGTATTTGGATTGGAAACACTCTAAAGTTTCTAAAACTGTTTGAATGGTGTCTGTGAGTATAACAGAACTCATATGGCAGGCAAAAACCTGAGAAGATTCCATACAGGAAGTGCCGTCTGACAATTTATTGTCATTCTGTAGCATCTCTATCAAAAATACAGCATCTGGCTGTAACGTGACATTTTCTAAGGCTTCCATTGGCTCTCAGAAGGCGCTAGAAAGTGTAATGGGATGTCTGCAGTCTCTGGGCAAAGAACAGCAGGAGTATTTGTTAGTGGTCAGGCTGGGAACAGTGACACTGGAGATGCGCGTCCACGAGACTACTCCACTTTTTTCTTTCAGCTTTTGTATGAATACAACGTCGCCCGGTTGGAATGTTATCGCTATTTTACGAGAAAAATAGCATAAAAATTGATTTTAAACAGCATTTGACATGCTTCGAAGTACGGTAATAGAATATTTAGAATTTTTTTGTCACGAAATGCGCTCGCGCGTCACCCTTCGGATAGTGACTTGAACGCATGAACAAAATGGAGATATTTGAATATAACTATGGATTATTTGGAACCAAAACAACATTTGTTGTTGAAGTAGAAGTCCTGGGAGTGCATTCTGACGAAGAACAGCAAAGGTAATCCAATTTTTCTTATAGTAATTCTGAGTTTAGTGAGCACCAAACTTGGTGGGTGTCAAATTAGCTAGCCTGTGATGGCCGAGCTATCTACTCAGAATATTGCAAAATGTGCTTTCGCCGAAAAGCTATTTTAAAATCTGACACCGCGATTGCATAAAGGAGTTCTGTATCTATAATTCTTAAAATAATTGTTATGTTTTTTGTGAACGTTTATCATGAGTAATTTAGTAAATTCACCGGAAGTTTATATGCACATTCTCGTTTCTGGGCAAGAGTAGTAACCAGTTTAAATCGGGTACGTTTAATATCCGGCCATGCAAATACTGCCCCCTAGCCCCAACAGGTTTTAAACAACACGTTTTAAAAGCAAAAATTAAAGCAGGAAGCAGCAGTGACTTGGTCTATAAAAAAGTGGTCAGATGAAGCAGATGCTAAACTACAGGACTGTTTCGCTATCACAGACTGGAACATGCTCTGGGATTCTTCCGATGACATTGAGGAGTACACCACATCAGTCAATGGCTTTATCAATAAGTGCATCGAGGACGTCGTGCCAACAGTGACTGTACGTACATACCCCAACCAGAAGCCATGGATTACAGGCAACATTCGCACTGAGCTAAAGGGTAGAGCTGCCGCTTTCAAGGTGCGGGACTCTAACCCGGAAGCTTACAAGAAATCCTGCTATGCCCTGCGACGAACCATCAAACAGGCAAAGCGTCAATACAGGGCTAAGATTGAATCATACTACACCGGCTCCGACGCTCGTCGGATGTGGAAGGGCTTGCAAACTATTATAGACTACAAAGGGAAGCACAGCCGTGAGCTGCCCAGTGACACGAGCCTACAAGAAGAGCTAAATCACTTCTATGCTTGCTTCGAGGCAAGCAACACTAAGGCATGCATGAGAGCATCAGCTGTTCCGGACGACTGTGTGATCACACTCTCCATAGCTGACATGAGTAAGACCTTTAAACAGGTCAACATACACAAGGCTGTGGGGCCAGACGGATTACCAAGACGTGTGCTCCGGGCATGTGCTGACCAACTGGCAGGTGTCTTCACTGACATTTTCAACATGTCCCTGATTGAGTCTGTAATACCAACATGTTTCAAGCAGACCACCATAGTCCCTGTGCCCAATAACACAAAGGCAACCTGCCTAAATGACTACAGACCCGTAGCACTCACATCCGTAGCCATGAAGTGCTTTAAAAAGCTGGTAATGGCTCACATCAACATCATCAACACCATTATCCCAGAAACCCTAGACCCACTCCAATTTGCATACCGCCCAAACAGATCCACAGATGATGCATTCTCTATTGCACTCCACACTGCTCGTTGCCACCTGGACAAAAGGAACACCTATGTGAGAATGTTATTCATTGACTACAGCGCTGCATTCAACACCATAGTACCCTCAAAGCTCATAACTAAGCTAAGGAACCTGGGACTAAACACCTCCCTCTGCAACTGGATTCTGGACTTCCTGACGGGCCGCACTCAGGTGGTGAGGGTAGGTAGCAACACATCTGCCACGCTGATCCTCAACACTGGAGCTCCCCAGGGGTGCGTGCTCAGTCCCCTCCTGTACTCCTAGTTCACCCACGACTGCATGGCCAGGCACGACTCCAACACCATCATTAAGTTTGCAGACGACACAACAGTGGTAGGACTGATCACTGACAACGACGAGACAGCCTATAGGGAGGAGGTCAGAGACCTGGCCGGGTGGTGCCAGAATAACAACCTGCCCTTCAACGTAACCACGACTAAGGAGATGATTGTGAACTACAGGAAAAGGAGCACTCCCCCATTCTCATCGACGGGGCTGTAGTGGAGCAGGTTGAGAGCTTCAAGTTCCTTGGTGTCCACATCAACAACAAACTAGAATGGTCACCAAGACAGTCGTGAAGAGGGCATGACAAAGCCTATTCCCCCTTAGGAAACTAAAAAGATTTGGCATGGGTCCTGAGATCCTCAAAAGGTTCTACAGCTGCAACATCGAGAGCATCCTGACCGGTTGCATCACTGCCTGGTACGGCAATTGCTCGGCCTCCAACCGCAAGGCACTTCAGAGGGTAGTGCGTACGGCCCAGTGCATCACTGGGGCAAAGCTGCTTGCCATCCAGGACCTCTACACCAGGCGGTGTCAGAGGAAGGACATACAAATTGTCAAAGACCCCAGCCACCCCAGTAATAGACTGTTCTCTCTGCTACCGCATGGCAAGCGGTACCGGAGTACCAAGTCTAGGACAAAAAGGCTTCTCAACAGTTTTTACCACCAAGCCATAAGACTCCTGAACAGGGAACCAAATGGTTACCCAGACTATTTGCATTGTGTGCCCCCCCAACCCCTCTTTTACGCTGCTGCTACTCTCTGTTTATCTTATATGCATAGTCACTTTAACTATACATTCATGTACATACTACCTCAATTGGCCCAACCAACCAGTGCTCCCGCACATTGGCTAACCAGGCTATCTGCATTGTGTCCCACCACCCGCCAACCCCTCTTTATACGGTACTGCTACTCTCTGTTCATCATATATGCATAGTCACTTTAACCATACCTACATGTACATACTACCTCAATAAGCCTGTCTAACCGGTGTCTGTATATAGCCTTGCTACTGTTATTTTCAAATGTCTTTTTACTGTTGTTTTATTTCTTTACTTACCTACACACACACACACACACACACACACACACACACACACACACACACACACACACACACACACACACACACACACACACACACACACAGACCTTTTTTTCGCACTATTGGTTAGAGCCTGTAAGTAAGCATTTCACTGTAAGGCTGTGGCCTGTTGTATTCGGCGCACGTGACAAATAATTTGATTTGAGCAGTAACAGGCCACAGCCAGACAGGGTAATGCTAAGTGCTAGCCCCAGCATTAACAGTGCCACAGCCAGACAGTGTCATGACTGTCCAGTGATGATGCAATGGGGTAAATCAGCTTGGCAATGGTTGACAGTAACCAGACCTCTCTCACCCACAGCAGAGGGGAGGAGGGAGCTGGTGGGGGTTGACAGTTCACACCCTGTTGTAAATTACAGGAGAAGAGAGATCTCCCTCTCCAAAATCTACCTAGGATTGTTCTTTGTTAAAAGACTTTATCCCGCCGAAACTCTAACACATACTGGAACAATATTTCTAACATAAGAACATGGAGAAAGGTCAAAAATGATCTATAGAAAAGCAATGTCATATTGTTTTTATTGTGTGATGTTATTAATTTAAAAGGTTATAAAGGCAATACTGTAAGTTGAAAAGTATTTAAACTACAGTTATGAAGTCTACATCCTTAAGCTTGTATATGAAATATGAACAATTATGAAAGTATCTTTGTTAAGATATGAATGTAATTTTATGAGGTATAAGAGAATCTATCACCTATAAACTGTGCATAGTAAGTAGCCATGTCTGCGAGCATGACAGACTGATGGAACCGTCCCCTTCGGCCAGAGTGCATAAAAGGATTGGTAACAGAAATGTACATTAGACCAGAAAAGCATGGAGCGTAGCTACACGTTTGAAATGGTTGGAACTCAACACAAAATTAAGAAAATAAACTCAACTCCCAGACTAGACCATAACATCGCCAGGCTGCAGCTGCGTGTGTAAAGTGGTTCAAACTCTGACTATCAATAAGAGGGGGAGGGAGCAGAAAACTCCCCTCTAGGACAATCACTGATACGGCTGATTAGCTGACTTGAGTCAAATATCTAGAAATGCGAATCTAAGTGGGACCATCCTACTACGCTACAGATTAGCCTAATGTACTACTCTTCTCAAATCACCATGGTACGCTACTCTCATCACCTAGTGGGAATCATCGACATGGCTGGCTAGCTACAACAGTTCCTCCTTTAAAAGTTGCGTCATACTGCAGCACATCCTGCGTGCTGCTGCAGCATTCTGTGGCACGTCATTTAATTCTCAGCCATTTCTTCTGTTACTGCAAGTTATTACTAGTTTGACCACTAGAGAGCATGTTTGAGAAGCATTTGATAGTATTCCATATTGGCATTAGCAGAGAATTTAAAAACTTTTTTGTATTAACATAGTATTTGGGATTGATTTTAAGAAATTTGGCTTAATTAATTTAATTAATATTATGGTGTTTCCATTCAGAGAAAAACGAAACCCTAAGTTTCCATTAGGATGGAATGGAAATATGGCGCTGTACACAGTTTCATAATATGACAATACTTCCCAGCTGCTTGCCATTGTTTTGAAGTAATGGCGAAAAAACAGGCCTTATTTTAGGGCATTTTTTACCCTGCCAGCTCCTATTAGTTCTATTGAGCACCGTGGCACCAACTCGCCTTCTGAACATTCTATTCCCAGCTTACTGTTCAACGTCACAATTCCTGCTTCGCTATTGTTGGCAATGAGACCTGTTCAAGTTGTTTTATAGTTAAAATGTAAACAACAAAAATAATATTGGAACTCAGAGGTCTGGCATGTCTGTCTATTTCGCCAAATATCTTGCAATGTGTATATTTGATTTTTTACAAGTCAGACGCCATTTTAATCATGAGGATCTCCTCTTTCTAATTATGTAAGCCTGGGCAGCTCGCCCAGACTTACATAATTACAAAGAGGACATTCTCCTGATTGAAATGGTGCCCATTAAACAGTTTTGCTTCTGTCCCTCTCATCACCCCTACTTGGGCTCGAACCAGGGACCCTCTGCACACATCGACAACAGCCACCCTTGAAGAAACAGCCACCCTCGTTACCCATCGCTCTACAAAAGCCATGGATTTTGTGGAGCAAGGGGCACAACTACTTCAAGGTCTCAGAGCGAGTGACGTCACCGATTGAAACACTATTAGCACGCACCCCGCTAACTAGTTAGCCATTTCACACCGGTTACACATAGGCTTAATTAACTTCTTTGGGATAGGGGGCAGTATTTTGACGCCCGGATGAAAAGCATGCCCAACGTAAACTGCCTGCTACTCAGGCCCAGAAGCTAGGATATGCATATAATTGGTAGATTTGGATAGAAAACACTCTAAAGTTTCTAAAACTGTCAAAATAATGTCTGTGAGTATAACAGAACTAAAAATGGTAGGCAAAACCCCGAGTACAAACCATCCCCCCCCAAAAAATCATCCTACCACTGATTTCCATGGCTGGCACC
This sequence comes from Salmo trutta, assembly GCF_901001165.1. Classification (NCBI taxonomy): domain Eukaryota; kingdom Metazoa; phylum Chordata; class Actinopteri; order Salmoniformes; family Salmonidae; genus Salmo; species Salmo trutta. Next base: position 75,388,005 of record NC_042969.1, read on the forward strand.
TTTATAATAGGGCAAAATTGCACCTGATTGCAGTTCCTAGGGGTTCCACTAGATGTCAAGAGTCTTTAGAAAGAGTTTCAGGCTGGTTTTTGGAAAAAGGAGCCAGAAATTGTCGTTTTTCTAGGTGGCTCCCATTTTGGCTGTAGTGTTTCGAAGCGCGTGAATGAGAACGTGTTCTTTGGTATTTTTCTTCGGTAAAGACAATAACGATTATCTGTCTTAAATGTTATTGTTTATTTGCATATTAGGGTACCTATTGCTTGATTATAAATGTTGATTGACTTGTTTGGATAAGTTTATTGGTAAGGTTTGGGATTCATTTTGTATACATTTTGAAGTAGGGAAACCGAGTGGATTATTGACTGAAGCGCGCCAGCTAAACTGAGTTTTTATGGACATAAAAAAAGGACTTTATCAAACAAAAGGACCATTTGTAATGTAACTGGGAACTTTTGGAGTGCCAAAAGAAGAAGATCTTCAAAGGTAAGGCATATATTATATCGCTATTTCTGACTTTCGTGTCACAACTCCCTGGTTGAAAATTATTTGTTATGCATTTTTGTGCTGGGCGCTGTCCTCAGATAATCACATGGTTTGCTTTCGCCATAAAGCCTTTTTGAAATCTGACACAGCGGCTGGATTAACAACAGGTTAAGCTTAATTTTGATGTATTGCACTTGTGATTTCATGAAAGTTTAATATTTATAGTAATTGAATTTGAATTTGGCACTCTGCAAAGCGTTAGCGTCCGACTAATCCGCAAGAAGTTAATGTAACTCAGACTTGAAATTGATACAACAACTATGATAGCTGAGGTTCATAGATAGGCTCTGAACTAATATTCGTACCAAAAGTTTTAGGGTTCATACACGGATCAGCTACATACTGTAGCTAGCTACACATCCATAGGCATACAGATATTTTTATCCTCCACTACACAATAAGCAAGTAAATAGTTAGCTATGTTACTTCAGCTGCATTGCAAGACAAGCTTACACAATTGTACATTCAATTTGCAGTAAATGCTTTAACTAGCTAGATTCTTTACATTCACTGTTTCACAAGATGACAGCCTGGTTTGCTGGTTTTCTCAGGAGTCCCTAAAACAGTAAATAACACAAATTACAAATTCATTCTCCCAACACTAGCTAGCTGGCTAATGTTAGCTAGTCAGAAAAACTTGCTAAATAGCAATTTTCGTAAATTAACTTTATGACAAAAGAATATGCACAAATGTTTGTCTCTACATTAACTAACATATTCCTCTCAATTGTTCATTTTTTCAGTCATCTTCACCAAGGGACGGGTGACTCGCGTCAAAATTAGTCATTGGAACTACTCAATATGATTGTCATATTAAAAACATTGGGACCCAAATGCATAATGAGTGCTCTAACTCCCCGTTGTGGTGGTCTGGAGCAATGAAGCCGTGATGCTGGGTACCTCTAAGTCCCGCAGTGCATGGGTGGAGGTTCATATGCAAAGTCTATGATTACTGTGAGAATAGTTCTAAAATATATCAACGATATACAATTGTTCTCTCTCTCTCTCTTCCCCCCTCATTTTCTGTGTAACAAGCCACCATATGTTGTCAGTCCATTAGGGACCTTTTACTCATGTGTTAAGTGTGAATATTTATTCTGTGTTATTATTTAGTTAGTTAGTAAATACATAATTAAACCAATTTGTGTAGTACTGAATCATGAGTAAGGCTGGGTTTTTTGCAGATGCATGACGTTACGACTGTTCAGAATGATGATATGATAAGAGGTTATGATTTAAAACGCTGACTGTTTTATGGATGTCATAGGTAAAAACCTTTAGAGTTTAATTTGGGAGATGGTAACTATTTAAGCAACCTCTCTCGTGGTGCCCCAAATTCCTAATGAGTTAATTGTTACATGATTCATTTAATCAGGTAACAATTAAACATAGTTAGTTAATTCGATAAATAACAGTCATCAGATTAGTGAAAGTAAAGTCACGACAACAGGGTAATGCTAAGTGCTAGCCTCAGCAGTAACAGTGCCACAGCCAGACAGTACTGTACGTAGCATCAGCACCAGTGGTAAGCAGTAAATCCCTCTGCAGCTTGGCCTGTCATATAAATGTGTCTCTCTCATAAACACCCTGGACGGGGCCAAACATATGTTACACCCCGCTGGGGATTGGAAGGAGGGATAGTTGATGGGATAAGGGTGAGGTGGAGGAGTGGCACAGGAACTCATCTGGTTGAAAACAGATGCCTGGCTTCCTTTGCCTCTCCAGTGCCAATGAGGGTTATGAGAGCGAGAGAGTGTGTGTGTGTGTGTGTACGCTTTTGTGTGTGTGTGTGTGCGTTCAGTGGGCACGGTGCCAGACCTACTCCAGCCTCAAGCCATGCCCCCTGCTCCTTGGGTACAACCAACACAATACAACACAAAGCTGATGAAAAGGATCTAGAATAGGCAAGGGGCAACCTAAAAAGACACAACTGGATCCAAATGACCAAGGTGTGCATAAAATCTCACTCCAAAAGTCTGTATTATCGAATAAAGACAGAACACAAGATCTTGTAGGCTACATGACAATATGTAGACCAATCCATTCCAATCCAAAGGAAGGTGTATCTATATATGACAGGGTTATCTTAGTCTTTTTTAGGTCTGGCGTTCCTCTCCCCCTCAGCAGACCCCTAGGGTAGTGCCATGACACGTGTCAGATACGACAGGTGTAGGATCTTAATTTGATCACCCTTTTTTTGAATGACTACCTCATCTCTATACCCCACACAAACAGTACAATTATCTGTAAGGTCCTTCAGTTGAGCAGTGAATTTCAAACACAGATTCAAATACCGGGGAGGTTTTCCAATGTCTCGCTAAGAAGATTACATATTGGTTAAAAAAAAGCAGACATTGAATATCCCTCTGAGCATTGTGAAGTTATTAATTACACTTTGGATGGCGTCTCAAAACACACAGTCACTACAAAGACACAGGCGTCCTTCCTAACTCAGTTGCCAGAGGAAGGCCAATGGTGACATTAACTTCTAAACCTGCGGGACACAGCCAGTGAAATATCAGGGCTGAAAATTCAAAAACAACAAAATGTCATAATTCAACTTTCTCAAACATACAACTATTTTACACCATTTTAAAGATAAACTTCTCGTTAATCTAACCACATTGTCCGATTTCAAAAAGGCTTTACAGCGAAAGCAAAACATTAGATTATGTTAGGAGAGTACATACACAAAAATAATCTCACAGCCATTTTCAAAGCAAGGACATGTGTCAATAAAACCCAAAACATAGCTAAATGAAGCACTAACCTTTGACAATCTTCATCAGATGACACTCCTAGGACATTATGTTACACAATACATGTATGTTTTGTTCAATAAAGTTCATATTTATATCCAAAAACAGCATTTTACATTGGCACATGATGTTCACAAAATGTATTCCCACCAAAACGACCGGTGAATGTGCACATCAATTTACAAAAATACTCATCATAAATGTTGGTAAAATATTTAACAAATATTTTAAGAATTATAGATAGACTACCCCTGGATGCAACCACTGTGTCAGATTTTAAAATAGCTTTACGGAGAAAGCACATTTTTCAATATTCTGAGTACATAGCTCAGCCATCACGGCGAGCTATTCAGACACCCGCCAAGTTCGGGGCAACCTAAACTCAGAATTAGTATTAGAAATATTCTCTTACCTTTGCTGATCTTCGTCAGAATGCACTCCCAGGACTGCTACTTCCACACGAAATGTTGTTTTTGTTCGAAATAATCCATATTTATGTACAAATACCTCAGTTTTGTTCGTGCGTACAGATCACTTATCCAAAGGCATAACGTGCGAGCGTGGAACGAGAGACGAAAAGTCAAAATGTTCCATTACCGGACTTAGAAGCAGGTCAAACGCTGTTTAAAATCAATCTTTATGGTATTTTTAACGTACAATTGCGATAATATTCCAACCGGACAATAACATATTCATTCAAGAAGAAAAATAAGGAGGGGCGCACTCGCGGGACCGAGCATATCCAATTCCTTTGTTGCCAGGCAGACCACTCAGAAACTGAGCTCCTATCATCTGCCCAGTGACAGGAAAATGCTCAAACCACTTTCTGAAGGCTTTAGACAGCCAATGGAAGCCTCAGGAAGTGCAACGTCCCCCACAAACACTGTAGTTTCGATAGAGAATCAAAAGAAGAACTACAATTCTCAGACTTTCCACTTCCTGCTTGGAATTTTCTTCAGGTTTTTGCCTGCCATATGAGTTCTGTTATACTCACAGACACCATTCAAACAGTTTTAGAAACTTCAGAGTGTTTTCTATCCAAATCTAATATGCATATTCTAGTTTCTTGGCCAGAGTAGTAACCTGTTTAAATTGGGTACATTTTTCATCCGGCCGTGAAAATACTGCCCCCTAGCCCAGACAGGTTAAAACAGTTACAAAGTTTAATGGCTGCCATAGGAGAAAACTGAGGATGCATCAACAACATTGTAGTTACTCCACAATACTAACCTAAATAACAGAGTGAAAATAAGAAAGCCTGTACAGAATAAAAATATTCCAAAACATGTTTCCTGTTTGTAACAAGGCACTAAAGTAATACTGCAAAAAAAACATGTTTGGTCCTGAATACAAGGTATTATGTTTAGGGTAAATCCAATACAACACATTGCTGAGTATTACTCTCCATATTTTCAAGCATGGCAGTGGCTGCATCATGTTATGGGTATGCTTGATATCGTTAAGGACTGGGGGAGTTTTTCAGGGAAAAAAAAAGAAACAGAATGACGCTAAGCACAGGCACAATCCAAGAGGTAAACCTCGTTCAGTCTGCATTCCATAGACACTGGGAAATGAATTCACCTTTCAGCAGGACAATAAGCTAAAACACAAAGCCAAATCTACTGTGGTGTTGCTTACTAAGAAAACAGTGAATGTTGCTGAGAGGCCGAGTTACAGTTTTGACTTAAATATACTTTAAATCTATGGTAAGACCTGAAAATGATTGTATAGTAATGATCAACAACCAATTTGACAGAGCTTGAAGAATTGTTTTACTAATAATGGGCAAATGCTGCACAATCCATTGTGGAAAGCTCTTAGAGACCTACCCAGAAAGACTCAGAAGGACATTATCGAACAAAATGACCATTTGTGATGTAACAGGGACCTTCTGGAGTGGCAACAGAAGAAGATCATCAAAGGCAAGGCATTTTTTATATCGCTATTTCTGACTTTCGTGTCGCACCTACCTGGTTGAAATATGTGTTTCATGTGTTTGAATGCGGGGCGCTGTCCTCAGATAATCACATGGTTTGCTTTCGCCATAAAGCCTTTCTGAAATATGACACAGCTGCTGGATTAACAAGAAGTTAAGCTTTATTTTGATGTATTACACTTGTGATTTTATGAAAGTTAAATATTTATAATACTGTAGTTTGAATTTCGCACTCTGCAATTTCACCGGATGTTGGCCAGGTGGGATGCTGCCCTCCCACCTGCCCATAAGAAGGTAAATAAAGTCCACCTGTGTGCAATCTAAGTGTCGCATGATCTGTCACATGATCTCAGTATACATACACCTGTTCTGAAAGGCCCCAGAGTCTGCAACACCACTAGGCAAGGGGCACCACCAAGCAAGCGGCATCATGAAGACCACAGAGCTCTCCAAACAGGTCAGGGATAAAGTTGTGGAGAAGTACAGTTCAGGGTTGGGCTATAAAAAATATCAGAACATTTGAACATCCCACGGAGCACCATTAAATCTATTATTAAAAAATAGAAAGAATATAGCACTACAACAAACCTGCACACCAAGAGAGGGCTCCCCACCAAAACTCATTGACCAGGCAAAGAGGGAATTAATCAGAGAGGCAACAAAGAGACCAAAGATAACCCAAGTGATTCCCAGCTGCAAAGCTCCACAGCTGAGATTGGAGTGTCTGTCCACTTTAAGTCGTACACTTCACAGAGCTTGGCTTTACTGAACAGTGGCCAGAAAAAAAGCCATTGCTTAAAGAAAAAAATAAGCAAACACGTTTGGTGTTCACCAAAAGGCATATGGGAGACTTCCCAAACATATGGAAGAATGTACTCTGGTCAGATGAGACTAAAATGTAGCTTTTTTGCCATCAAGGAAAACATTATGTCTGGCACAAACCCAACACCTCTCATCACCCCGAGAATACCATCCACACACTGAAGCATTGTGGTTTCAGCATCATGCTGTGGGGAGGTTTTTCATCGGCAAGGACTGGGAAACTGGTCAGAATTGAAGGAATGATGGATGGTGCTAAATACAGAGAAATTCTTGAAGGAAACCTGTTTCAGTCTTCCAGAGATTTGAGACTGGGATGGAGGTTCACCTTCCAGCAGGACAATGACCCTAAGCATACTGCTAAAGCAACCTTTGAGTGGTTTAAGGGGAAACATTGAAATGTCTTGGAATGGCCTAGTCAAAGCCCAGACCTCAATCCAATTGAGAATCTGTGGTATAACCCTCTTATGGATAGGGGGCAGTATTTTCACGTCCGGATGAAAAGCGTGCCCAGAGTAAACTGCCTGCTATGCAGGCCCAGAAGCTAGGATATGCATATTATTAGTAGATTTGGATAGAAACACTCTGAAGTTTCTAAAACTGTTTGAATGATGTCTGTGAGTAAAACATAACTCATATGACAGGCGAAAACCTGAGACAAATCCAACCAGGAAGTGGGAAATCTGAGGCTATAGTTTTTCCAAGTGATTCCCTATCCAATATACAGTGTCTGTGGGGTCATATTGCACTTCCTAAGGCTTCCACTAGATGTCAACAGTCTTTAGAACGTTGTTTCAGTCTTGTACTGTGAATGGGGAGAGAATAAGAGCATATGGAGTCAGGTATCTAAAAGAAAGGCATGAGCTCAGTAACGCGAGCGGCCTTGGGAGCAAGCTGAGTTCATCTTCATTCCTAAAGAGAAAGGAATTGTCCGGTTGGAATTTTATTGAAGATTTATGATAAAAACATCCTAAAGATTGGTTCTATACATCGTTTGATATGTTTTTACAAACTATAGTATAACTTTTTTGACTTTTCGTCTGGACTTAGTAAGCGCACGCCTTGCATTTGGAATAGTGAACCTAACGGGCAAACAAAATGGAGATATTTGGACATAAAGATGAACTTTATCAAACGAAACGAACATTTACTGTGGAACTGGGATTCCTGGGAGTGCATTCCGATGACGATCAACAAAGGTAAGTGTATATTTATAACGATTTTTCTGACTTCTGTTGACTGCACAACATGGCGGGTATCTGTATAGCTTCTCTTGGTGTCTGAGCGCTGTACTCAGATTATTGCAAAGTGTGCTTTCGCCGTGAAGTTTTTCTGAAATCTGACACAGCGGTTGCATTAAGGAGAAGTGTATCTTTAATTCTGTGCATAACACTTGTATATTTTATCAAAGTTTATGATAAGTATTTCTGTAAATTGATGTGGCTCTCTGCAAAGTCACCGGCGGTTTTGGAGGCAAAACATTACTGAACATTACGCGCCAATGTAAACTGAGATTTGTGGATATAAAGATGAACTTTATCGAACAAAACATACATATATTGTGTACCATGAAGTCCTATGAGTGCCATCTGATGAAGATCATCAAAGGTTAGTGATTGATTTTATCTCTATTTCTGCTTTTTGTGACTCCTCTCTTTGGCTGGAAAATGGCTGTGTGGTTTTTCCTGTCTAGGTGCTGTCCTAACATAATCTAATGCTATGCTTTCGCCGTAAAGCCTTTTTGAATTTGGACACTGTGGTTGGATTAATGAGAATCTTATCTTTAAAATGGTGTATAATACTTGTATGTTTGAGGAATTTTAATTATGAGATTTTTGCTGTTTTGAATTTGGCACCCTGCACTTTCACTGGCTGTTGTCAAATCGATCTCGCTAAAGGGATTTGATCTGCAACAAGATAAAGATTGCTGTACACCAGCGGAACCCATCCAACTTGAAGGAGCTGGAGCAGTTTTACCTTGAAGAATGGGGAAAATCCCATTGGCTAGTTGTGCCAGTTTATAGACAAGTACCCCAAGAGACATGCAGCTGTAATTGCTGCAAAAGGTGGCTCTACAAAATATTGACTTTGGGGGGGTGAACAGTTATGCATGCTCAAGTTTTCTGTTTTTGGTCTTATTTCTTGTTTGTTTCACAAATCAAATGATACAACACCCCAAAGAATCTATTTTAATTTCAGGTTGTAAGGCAACAAAATAGGAAAAATGCTAAGGGGGTGAATACTTTTGCAAGCCACTGTATGTATTTGTCTGTGTGTGTGTGTTTGTCGATATGTTTATGTGTGTCGGTATGTACAGTTTACATACACCTTAGCCAAATACATTTAAACTCAGTTTTTCACAATTCCTGACATTTAATCCCAGTTACAATTCCCTGTCTTAGGTCAGTTAGGATCACCACTTTATTTTAAGAATGTGAAATGAATAATAGTAGAGTGAATTATTTATTTCAGCTTTTATTTCTTTCATCACATTCCCTGTGGGTCAGAAGTTGACATACACTCAATTAGTATTTGGTAGCATTGCCTTTAAATTGTTTAACTTGGGTCAAACGTTTCGGGTAGCCTTCCACAAGCTTCCCACAATAAGTTGGGTGAATTTTGGCCCATTCCTCCTGACAGAGCTGGTGTAACTGAGTCAGGTTTGTAGGCCTCCTTGCTCGAACAGGCTTTTTCAGTTCTGCCCACAAATGTTCCATGTGACTGAGTTCAGGGCTTTGTGCTGACCACTCCAATACCTTGACTTTGTTGTCCTTAAAACCTGTTGAGGCCAGGGGGCAGGATCTTATCCCGGTATTGGGATTCATTGTCATGTGACCATGGCGGGGAATTCAAAACTGCAAGAGTAATCATTTCAAATAATCAAATAATCAACTATTTTCCTCCATTTGAAAGATATATCTCCTAAATCTAACCACGCTGTCCGATTTTCAGAGGCTTTACGGAGAATGCATAAAGTTAGGTTATTTTAGGAGAGTACATTGACAATAGCTGTGTGTAATGTTTAGCCAATTCAAAGAAGGGCATCAACAGACAGAAAACTAGCTAGAATTATGCACTTACCTTTGACAATCTGCATCAGATGACACTCATAGGACATTATGTTATACAATACATGCATTTTTAGTTCCATCAAGTTCATATTTATATCCAAAAACAGCATTTACAGTTGCGGTGAAATTCAGAATTTTTTCGGCTCGAATGCTCCCAGTGAATCCAGCATTAGAAATCACGGAATTACTATTCGAAAACATTGGTAAATTATAATATTGTCATTCAAAGAATAATATATTATCATCTCGTAATTGCTACCGAATGGCCAGATCTCAAAATAACTTTACTGGGAAATCACATTTTGCAATAAACTGGGTACTATGCTAACAACAATAAGCTAAGCTATAAGCTAAGCTAAGCTATACAGTTAGCATTAGCATCATCTAATATCGATAATAACATTCTAAATATCCCCTTACCTTTGATTATCTCCATCAGAAGGCGCTGCCAGGGATCCCAGGTCCAGAACAAATGTGGTTTCTTTTGACAAAGTTCATAATTTATGTCCAAATAGTTAGCGTTCAGTAGGCTCCCACAAAATGAGGTGGGCAGTGTAAAGTCACGCCGAAAAGCTAAAAAAAACCTAGTAAATAATCTATTTATGTTTGTTCAAACATGTCAAACGTTGTTTAGCATTAATCTTTTGGTCCATTTTTAACGTGAAACATCAGTAAACATCAGTAATATTTTCACACAACCTATCAAGTGTCTAGAATAAACGATTATGACAAAGACACTCTTCTCAGATTTATGCGCAAGCGCAAAAAAATGAAGTGATGACGTGTCAACTTCTAAGCATTCTAATTCGGTCTGTATTCATCACAGATGCTTCAAACAACTTTATAAAGATCGTTGACATCTAGTGGAAGCCTTAGGAGTTGCGAACTGAATCCTTTCTCACTATGGTATCTATAAAACAATGACACTAAATAGTACAGTCACAAAATTCACATTTTTTTTTAAATCTATTTTTCACAGGTTTTTGCCTGCAATATGAGTTTTGTTATACTTACAGACACCATTCAAACTGTTTTAGAAAATTCAGAGTGTTTTCTATCCAAACCTGAACAATAATATGCATATTCTAGCTTCTGAGTTGGTGTAGGAGGCAGTTAAAAATGGGCACATATTTTTTTCCAAAATTCTCAATACTGCCCCCTAGCCCAAACAGGTAAGCCATTTTGCCTCAACTTTGGAAGTATATTTGGGGTCATTGTCCATTTGGAAGACGCATTTGCGACCTGACTGATGTCTTGAGATGTTGCTTCAATATATTCACATAATTTTCCCTCCTCATGATGCCATCTATTTTGTGAAGTGCACCAGCCCCTCCTGCAGCAAAGCACTCCCAGAACATGATGCTGCCACCCCCGTGCTTCATGGTTTGGATGGTGTTCTTCGGCTTGCAAGCCTCCCCTTTTCCCTCCAAACATAATGATGGTCATTATGGCCAAACAATTCTATTTTTGTTTCATCAGACCAGAGGAAATTTCTCCAAAAAGTACGATCTTTGTCCCTATGTGCAGTTGCAAACCATAGTCTGGCTTTTTTATGCCGGTTTTGGAGCAGTGGCTCCTTCCTTGCTGATTGGCCTTTCAGGTTATTTTGATATAGGACTTGTTTTACTGCGGATATAGATACTTTTACACCTGTTTCCTCCAGCATCTTCACAAGGTCCTTTGTTGTTCTGGGATTGATTTGCACTTTTCGAACCAAAGTACTTCCATCGCAAGCAGACACAACACGTCTCCTTCCTGAACGGTATGACAGCTGCGTGGTCCAATGGTGTTTATACTTGCTTACTATTATTTGTACAGATAAACGTGATACCTTCAGGCATTTGGAAATTGCTCCCAAGGATGAACCAGACTTGTGGAGGTCTACAATTGTTTTCTGAGGTCTTGGCTGATTTCTTTTGATTTTCCCATGATGTCAAACAAAGAGGCACTGAGTTTGAAGGTAGGCCCTGAAATACATCCACAGGTACACCTCCAATTGACTCAAATGATGTCAATTAACCTATCAGAAGCTTCTAAAGCCATGACATCATTTTCTGGAATTTTCCAAGCTGTTTAAAGGCACAGTCAACTTAGTGTATGAACACTTCTGACCCACTGGAATTGTGATACAGTGAATTATAAGTGAAATAATCTGTCTGTAAACAATTGTTGGAAAAATGACTTGTGTCATGCACAAAGTAGATGTCCTAACTGACTTGCCAAAACTATAGTTTGTTAACAATAAATTTATGGAGTGGTTGAAAAATGAGTTTTATTGACTCCAACCTAAGTGTATGTAAACTTCTGACTTCAACTGTATGTGTGCTAGTGTGTATGCACAGTATGTGTCTGTCTGTGTGTGTGTGTGTGTGTGTGCGGATGTGTGTGTGTTTGTGTGAGTGAGTCTCCCTGTGTGTTTGTGTGTGTGTGTGTGTGTGTGTGTGTGTGTGTGTGTGTGTGTGTGTGTGTGTGTGTGTGTGTGTGTGTGTGTCGATCCTCTCAGCCTCGGGAAGGTGCTGCCATCCGTTGAGATAATTAGTCGTTCCCAAACCTCTGGCGCAGGGAGATGAGGAACAGACGGCCTTCTCAGAATCACAAGTGACAAGTTTAATAACCTTCTCACGACGACCACCGCACGGGCAGAAACATGGCGGCTTTAGAATGAGTTTTCAAGATTAGCCCTGAGAGTCTCTGTGGAGTCTGAACAACCAGGAGGTCAGGGGTTAACATCCTAGATCAGCTGCTACTACCGTCACTGACCGGGGCACTTAACCCAGACACACTTGTAGTAAACCTCCTCCAACAGCCCTCCAACACTTAAACCATGTAATAAATCTACCACTCACTGTTGATGGGGAGAGATGAGGAAATTAAAGAATGTGACACTTTCACACAGGAAGTGAGAGGAGTAGAAATGAATTATGACATCAACTTAGAAATACTTATATTTGTGTCTGGGTACACACATTTGACATCAATGTTGTGGTGCTGTGACTTAGAACTAATCATGCATTTGCATTACTAATTCATTAGGATTTTAAAAAGCAGTATATTAAAAACATTTCATCACGCATGGTTAAAATGGAGAATAAAGGTTGTATTTTCAGAATAAAGTGCTCTGATTCTGAGTTATTGTTCAGTGGGACAATCTATTGATGTGACTCACTGGTAGTCAATGGTGATAACCCCTATTTGTTGCCATAGTGATTTGAGTTATAGTACCAGCCAAAAGTTTGGACACACCTAGTCATTCAAGGGTTTTTCTTTATTTTTACTTTTTTTCTACATTGTAGAATAATAGTGATGACATCAAAACTATGAAATAACTCATTGATTTGCACTTTTCGCACCAAAGTACTTTCATCGTTTTGATGTCTTCACTATTATTCTACAATGTAGAAAATAGTAAAAATAATGAAAAACCCATGAATGAGTAGGTGTTAAAGGAATTTTTATCTTTTGATGATAATAATCAATAATCAATTCGCCTTGACTAATGCCCAAGGTTTGTAAGACAATAGGTTAAAATAATTAGGCAAGGACTCAGCTTTCTGCAAAAGATTTCTGTAGCTTTATTCAGAGAACGTTCTGAGGTCAGGATAACAAAACAGTCATTATATAGTTCTTGCTTTCTTACGCACATGCATTTACACACAAACTGTTGGTGACCTGCATCCCCCATAGACTTCTCACACTGTTTATCGCTATCCCGAGCTCAGCCTGTTCCTTTCCCTCAAGGTTAGAAATGCTTTGAAGCTTTCACTCCCTGGACCATCTGTCTCCTGGTGTCCCTCCTAATTGCATTCACACATTTCTTTCCCTATCCCGTGGTTCCTGGACTTTCCAGAACTAATCAAACTTATCGATCCCTACATTGATCATTACATTGATTATTCATTAACCATGCTGTATGACTAATAATTCATCATGGTCTATTGATTCATTTACCTTTAATAGATAATTATCTTATCAGTAGGTGTCGTCCAAACTTTTGACTGGTACTGTACATAACTTAAATTTATAATACATAATAAAATGTGAGTTACAGTACATGAAATACACCCATGATAAAGTGGTAATGTAACCGAGTGGTTCAGGGTAATAATCATTGTTGTCAAGGCTCACTGTACCTTTCCATGAGAGAACTATGAAAACATTCAACATCTTTTTGATTGAGAGCCAATTACACAGTTAACCACAGAATAACATGACTCAAGGCCTAAGAGTAATGTTGTGTTATGAATGACATGAATAACACACAGGTTATAAGACATCCTCAAACTAGAGTCAAAGATAAAGAGAGTGAGAGGAATGAATGAGAGAAAAAGAGACGTAAACATCATATTATGTAAATTGTTGAACTTTCTCTCCTTTTCTTGCCTTTCTCATACACTACTCAATATGATAGAGGAGATATAGTAAATATATAGTAAATATATAGGATATATTTTGTTAGGATATACTGTACTGTTGGTAGGATACACAGTGCATTACACAGTGCATTAGGAAAGTATTCAGACCCCTTGAAATTTCCACATTTTGTTCAGTTACAGCCTTATTCTAAAATGGATTAAACTTGTTTTCCCCCTCATTAATATACAAACAGTACCCCATAATGACAAAGCAAAATCAGGTTTTTGAAATGTTTGGAAATATCAAATTTACATAAGTATTCAGACCATTTACTCAGTACTTTGTTGAAGCACTTTTGACAGCGATTACAGCTTCGAGTCTTCTTAGGTATTACGCTACAAGGTTGGCAGACCTAAATTTGAGGAGGTTCTCCCATTCTTCACTGAAGATCCTCTCAAGCTCTGTCAGGTTGGATGGGGAGCGTCGCTGCACAGCTATTTTCAGGTCTCTCCAGAGATGTTCGATCGTGTTCAAGTCCGGGCTCTGGCTGGGCCACTCAAGGACATTCAGATTCTTGCCCCGAACCACTCCTGTGTTGTCTTGGCTGTGTGCTTAGGGTCGCTGTCCTGTTGGAAGGTGAACCTTCGCCCGAGTCTGAGTTCCTGAGTGCTCTGGAGCAGGAGATAGTTGTCCTTCTGGAAGTTTCTCCCATCTCCACAGAGGAACTCTGGAGCTCTGTTAGAGTGACCATCGGGTTCTTGGTCACCTTCCTGACCAAGGTCCTTCTCCCCTGATTGCTCAGTTCTTCCATTTAAAAAGGATGGAGGCCACTGGGTTCTTGGGGACCTTCAATGCTGCAGAGTTTTTTGGTACCCTTCCCCAGATCTGTGCCTCTACGACAATTCCTTCGACCTCATAGCTTGGTTTTTGCTCTGACGTCCACAGTCAACTGTGGGACCTTATATAGACAGGTGTGTGCCTTTCCAAATCATGTCCAAGCAATTGAATTTACCACAGGAGGACTCCAATCAAGTTGTAGAAACATCGAAAGGATGCTCAGTGGAAACAGGATGCACCTGAGCTCAATTTCGAGTCTCAAAGTAAAGGGTCTGAATACCTATGTAAATACGGTGTTTCTAAAAACATTTCTAAAAACCTGTTTTCACTTTGTCATTATGGGGTATTTTGAGTAGATTAATGAGGACTTTTTATATTTACACAATTTTAGAATAAGGCTGTAATGTAACAAAATGTGGAAAAAGTCAAGGGCCTGAATACTTTACGAATGCACTGTAGGTATGATATAGGTAATGTGATATTAGACAACAGTGAAAGAGAGAGAGGTCAGGATTACAAGAAAAGAGACCAAGACAACGAGAGAAAATGCAGAATGAGCTAAAAATACTAAAGAAAGGGGGGCAGAGGATGGCTATACCAGAAGAAAGGGAGAGGGAGAGAGAGTGGAAGAGAGGGATAAAGAAAGTTTAAGTGAGAGCTCGATGGCCCCTGTGTCATCTCTGATCCCATCGCCTGTTCTCTTTACTGTGTAATTTTCTTGACTGCTCTCCTTCGGCGGAGCTGACATGTCACGTGTAATTTGGGCTGAGCCATTGGCAGGGATTTTTTTTCTACTTTAAATCTGAGAGCCACACTGACTGACGCTCTCCTCTCCGCTCTTCCGGATCCCTGAAATGGCCAGCTTCATCCTCTGGGAATCAGACAAGATAAGGAATGCCAGCGAAGGACAGGATATTGAAGCTAAGACTGTCTTCTAAGAATGCTCACACAGAACCTGTGTCATAGAATGTATGTTTACATTTAGTTGTGTTACTTCATACGTCCCACAATCAGGGATAACCTGGATGACGTGTACCTACTCATTCACACACCCAGGGGCGAAACTTTAGTTTTAGAAGTGGGGGGGCCATTTTTTAAAACTTTTTTTTGTGTTGTTGTAGGAGAAAAACTCAGAACATCCTGCCCGACCGCTCGGAGACGTCTGCATGGTCCTAAAGCACACCAGTGCCCCGTTTTGTATCACATTCCAATGATAAAACTGGGGGGGGGACAAAAATGCAATTTCATAATATGGGGGGGACATGTCCCCCCTGTCCCCAGTGAAAGTTGCGCCCCTGCACACACCTGCTGCTAGAATTCAAGGCCTGGTGTGTGTGTGTGTGTGTGTGTGTGTGTGTTGTGTGTGTGTGTGTGTTTGTGTGTGTGTGTGTGTGGATGTGTGTGTGTGTGTAGAAGATGATAGTTTTCTGTGTGAGCTCCCGCTGAGGAAGGTGAAAGGTGTGAGCAGCACGAGAGTGAGGAGAGATACACACAGAGTGGAAATGACACAGTCATAAGAGACTGTGGAGAAAGCAATTTCAGTGGACGCCTTAGCTCATAGGTGTGTTGAATCGTTTTCATCAATGCACCACTTTAAAATAGTTCACTGGCTGTTTTCATCTACACTGCTGAAACACCAGGGTTTCCAGGTCTAGCTAAAATGTATTGCCAAATTATCTCTGAAAACCCGCCCACAAGGCCTGAAAACTAGCCCCCCAAAAAATGCTTGCAGCAAGAGATGCCACCTTTATCCAATAAACCCATTTTCCATTACGTTATCGAGCGAATTAAGAAAGAATAACGACATCATTTTTAGCGACGTAGGCTAAGAATCAAAATGCGGTTTTCCATCAAAATAATATTTATTTCCAGTTTAAGAAAATGTTGCAAGAGACAAAATAAATCGCCCTCATTAAACTCTCTAGATCATTTTCCATCAATGGATGTCGATTTAACTTGTTTTGACTGATATGATTAAGCATTAAGGCCAGAGGAGGTGTGGTATATGGCCAATATACCACGGCTAAGGGCTGTTCTTAGGACATTGTCCTTAGCCATGGTATATTGGCCATACACCACAAACCCCTGAGGTGCCTTATTGCTATTACAAACTGGTTACCAATGTAAAAAGAACAGTAAAAGGTATGTTTTAGTCATTCCTGTGGTACACATCTGATATGCAGTTCAAGTCGAAAGTTTACATACACTTAGGTTGGAGTCAATAAAACTAGTTTTCAACCATTCCAAAAATGTCTTGTTAACAAACCATAGTTTTGGCAAGTCGGTTAGGACATCTACTTTGTGCATGACACAAGTAATTTTTCCAACAATTGTTTACAGACAGATTATTTCACATATAATTCACTGTATCACAATTCCAGTGGGTCAGAAGTTGACAAACACTAAGTTGACTGTGCCTTTAAACAGCTTGGAAAATTCCAGAAAATTATGTCATGGCTTTAGAAGCTTCTGATAGGCTAATTTACATAATTTGAGTCAATTGGAGGTGTACCTGTGGATGTATTTCAAGGCCTACCTTCAAACTCAGGGCCTCTTTGCTTGACATCATGGGAAATGAAAAGAAATCAGCCAAGACCTCAGAAAACAATTGTAGACCTCCACAAGTCTGGTTCATCCTTGGGAGCAATTTCCAAACACCTGAAGGTACCACGTTCATCTGTACAAACAATAGTACGCAAGTATAAACATCATTAGACCACGCAGCTGTCATACCGCTCAGGAAGAAGACGTGTTCTGTCTGCTAGAGATGAACGTACTTTGGTGCGAAAAGTGCAAATCAATCCCAGAACAACAGCAAAAGACCTTGTGAAGATGCTGGTGGAAACAGGAACAAAAATATCCTATATCGACATAACCTGAAAGGCCTATCAGCAAGGAAGAAGCCACTGCTCCAAAACCTCCATAAAAAAGCCAGACTATGGTTTGCAACTGCACATGGGGACAAAGTTCGTACTTTTTGGAGAAATGTCCTCTGGTCTGATGAAACAAAAATAGAACTGTTTGGCCATAATGACCATCATTATGTTTGGAGGAAAAAGGGGGATGCTTGCAAGCCGAAGAACACCATCCCAACCGTGAAGCACGGGGGTGGCAGCATCATGTTGTAGGGGTGCTTTGCTGCAGGATTGACTGGTGCACTTCACAAAGTAGATGGCATCATGAGGGAGGAAAATTATGTGAATATATTGAAGCAACATCTCAAGACATCAGTCAGGAAGTTAAAGTTTGGTCGCAAATGGGTCTTCCAAATAGACAATGACCCCAAGCATTTCTTCCAAAGTTGTGGCAAAATGGCTTAAGGACAACAAAGTCAAGGTATTGGAGTGGCCATCACAAAGCTCTGACCTCAACCCTATAGAAAATCTGTGGGCAGAACTGAAAAAGCGTTTGCGAGCAAGAAGGCCTACAAACCTGACTCAGTTACACCAGCTCTGTCAGCAGGAATGGGCCAAAATTCACCCAACTTATTTTGGGAAGCTTGTGGAAGACTACCCTAAACATTTCACCCAAGTTAAACAATTTAAAGGCAATGCTACCAAATACTAATTGAGTGTATGTCAACTTCCGACTTCAACTGTACCATAGCTTTCAACCAATCAGCATTTCAGGGCTCAAACCACCCAATTTATAATTATAAATAAATCTTGTTTGCATAACTATAGATAAATCCAACAGGAGAGTTTGAGTGATGAAAGTTGGACAGAGGATCTCGAAATCTCTGTGCAAGAAACACTTTGATGAACTTTAAAAAGCGAATGTTAGGCTATTTTCTTGCAATTGATCCGTTATTATGTTCCAGATGTGAAGACTACAAACAGTTATAAATGGCCTATTTGCGAGATTGACTTGTTAATTCAGTAGGCATGGGCTAATGACTAAAATCTGGGTTTATAATTGCCATTCAACTTTGCCATGGTTTGCTGAGCTAGATGCAGGTAGCCTATAGCCCCTGATAGGCCGACATGCCAACATCTCATTTCAGGGAAAAGTCCACAGTGAAACTGACATTAAATGTGGAGAATGATACATTTGTGATAGAGCTGTGACCATGATCACAATTGAAAACTTTAAATTTAACTAAATATGGCCATTAACAATGGCATAATAACCCAAGGCTATAACAACAAACTGAGTATTAGGCTATTTATTAAATCAGTTTGCCAGCTCCAGGTAGGCTACACAAGTGGCTCAAATTGATATGCAATGACTCCAGTGATATTGTCATTTCAATATATATTTATTGTCTTAAATGGTAGGTTACAGTAGCCTACATTGGCATAGAATTTAATAGCCTACTTGATGGCCAACAGATGCAAATGAACCCTATCATTCTACACATGTAATGCCATTTTCATTGTGTACTTTTTCCCATAACTTCCATTTCAAATGTTCACTCATGCAGCGCCCCAGACCCTAGAACTGAGCATGAGTAAAACCCTTAACTTGATATGGTTATCCATAAGAAAAGTCGACATTATAATTCAGTTTACTTTAAACCACCTCTGAGCAAATTTATCTAAAGAGCTGTAGTGGCCTAAAGTTGTTTTCAAATGCTTTGTCACCGTTATATCAGTTCTAGCTGGTTTATATGTTTAAAACCTCTTACATCTACACGTTCCGCTAGCGGAACGTCTGCTCCAATATCCAATGATGGGCGGGGCGCGAAATTCAAACTCCTCTAAATCCGAAAACTTACACTTTTCAAACATATGACTATGTTACAGCTATTTAAAGACAAGACTCTCCTTTATCTAACCAAACTGTCCGATTTCAAAAAGGCTTTACAGCGAAAGCAAAACATTAGATTATGTCAGCAGAGTACCCAGCCAGGAATAATCACACAGCCATTTTTCAAGCTAGCATATCATGTCACATAAACCCAAACCATATCTAAATGCAGCACTAACCTTTGATGATCTTCATCAGATGACACACCTAGGACATTGTGTTATACAATACATGCATGTCTGTTCAATCAAGTTCATATTTATATCAAAAACCAGCTTTTTACATTAGCATGTGACGTTCAGAACTAGCATTCCCACCGAACACTTCCGGTGATTTTACTAAATTACTCACGATAAACGTTCACAAAAAGCATAACAATTATTTTAAGAATTATAGATACAGAACTCCTCTATGCACTCGATATGTCCGATTTTAAAATAGCTTTTCGGATGAAGCACATTTTGCAATAATGTAAGTACATAGCCCGGCGTTACAGGGCTAGCTATTTAGACACCCACCCAGTGTAGCCTTCACCAAAATCACATTTCCTATAAGAAAAATGTTCTTACCTTGCTTGTTCTTCATCAGAATACACTGCCAGGACTTCTACTTCAATAACAAATGTAGGTTTGGTCCCAAATAATCCATCGTTATATCCAAACAGCGACGTTTTGTTCGTGCGTTCTAGACACTATCCCAACGCTAAATCTCGGCCACGAGCATGACGCAAAATATGACAAAAAATTTCGAAATATTCCATTACCGTACTTCGAAGCATGTCAACCGCTGTTTAAAACCAATATTTATGCAATTTATCTCGTAGAGAAGCGATAATATTCCGACCGGGAATCTGCCTGTCTGTAAACTGAGGAAAAAACCGAAAGCCGGGGGCGGGGCGTGTCACGCGCCTAAGGCTTAGTCCATTGACTGACCACTCAGCTTTTGCTCTCGTGTGCTTCAGCCAGGGCTTTGAATGACATCATTCCTGTTTTTCCCGGGCTGTGAGACTCCATTGTTGACGTGAGAAGTGTCACGTAAGAGCAGAGATCCTTTGTAAACGATAGAGAGAATCAAGAAGGGCAAGAAATGTTCAGACAGGGTACTTCCTGAACAGAAGCATCTCAGGTTTTTGCCTGCCATAGGAGTTCTGTTATACTCACAGACACCATTCAAACAGTTTCAGAAACTTTGGAGTGTTTTCTCTCCAAAGCTAATAATTATATGCATATTCCAGTTTCTGGGCAGGACTAATAATCAGATTAAATCGGGTACGTTTTTTATCCAGCCGTGAAATTACTGCCCCCTAGATGTAAGAGGTTAATGGAATAAGGATTGTCTCCATAATGACCAATCTAAATAGCCTTCCTACAATGTGCGTGCGTGCTGCTTTGTCTCCGTAACTCAGCTGCCTCTGCTGCAGCCCTGTCTCAACCAGTGCGCTCAACCACACACACTCCTCCGGCTCTCACCCACTCACTCACTCGCTCACTCACTCACTCACTCACTCACTCACTCACTCACTCACTCACTCACTCACTCACTCACTCACTCACTCACTCACTCACTCACTCGCTCGCTCAGTAACAGCCTCCTTACTGCCTGATAGTCAGCAGCAACATTATTTGATTACAGTAGGCTTGGCTTCAGAGTGCAGTGTTGCAGGGGGCATAGTATTGAATCCATATGATTCATAAAGACAAACAGACAAAAGACATCCTGCCTTTCAAACTCACTTGTGCGACTTCTTCCCCCCGGTGCCCCCAGGTCCTGCTCCACAGTCATGGGCCTGAATGATAAAGGTATACTCCTTCTGAAGCTCACAGTCCACCAGGCCCTTGGCCCTCAGCTGGCCCTCACCAGACGTCCCGTTCAGCACCACCGCTTCAAACGGAGCCTCCAGACCATGGATCTTAAATGCACAGATTTCCCCTGAAAAGAGAGAGAGAGAGAGAGAGAAAGACAGGGAGAGGAGGGGAGACAGGTTAGGGTGTGTTGGTTTCTGTATGTGAGAGAGTGCTATACTGTGGTGGAGATATGCAGTGCAGGGTCTGAATACATTTTCTCAACAAAACCCCAGGAAGTCTTATTCAGACTCATCTGAGGAGACATCCATTTAAACAGCATGTGCATTGGGCTCATATAATCAGTTGAGCACTGTAACGAATACCTCTGATCATTACAATTCCCTGGAAGGTTCCGGTTTAATTTTTGAGCAGGCAGAGAAACAACAACAACAATAACAAGAACAATACGAATCCACAGCGGAGTCACCCACAAAGTCAGCCTCTCTGGAACAGGACTAACAAACTCACTCATTCAACAACTAATCACTCTCCTGAAGATGCCAAGGACAAACCAGCCCGCCCACAGTCTGCCGCTCACTCCCATCACGCATTGTCACTCCAGGCCGTACAAACAATCAACAACTTAGTAACGAAAAACTTGATAAAAAAAACAAAAACACTACCTCTCAAAGTCACCCTGGTTCATTTGAGAGACAATGAGGGAACAGAAAATCAATTTACAAAGCTACACAATGAGGCAGACCAAAACAAAAGAGCAAAAAGTCTCATCTTCTTCTACAGAGGAAGTGTTGAAATTACAATTTGTCCACAGTGGAGAGAGTGAGAGAGAGTGAAAAAAGGAGAGAGAAAGGGAGAGAGAATGAGATAGAAGGAGAGAAAGAGAATGAGAGAGAAGAAAGAGAGAGAGAAGGAGAGAGAGAGAGAGAGGAGAGAGAGAGGTTGGTCAAAGCAGAGTCTGTTTTGGAGTTGGCGAGGCGAGTGCTTTAAATGCGTGGTGCTTGCCTGCGTTTTACTGGGGGATTTGAGGAAATCACTTAGCACGAGCTATAAACTCTGACTTGTGACGGCTAATTGCGCCGATATCACTTAAACTAACAGGAAGGACTAAATTGGATTCCGCCAAAGCTTTGTGTGCGCATCGCTGCTGGCTAGTTGTGATAAGAGCAACTTTATTTTCCCCTCCTTCCCTTTCTCTTCCCTTTCATCCCGGTCGAACATAATCTCATCTCCTTCTACAGCGGGAGTGTTGAAATTACAATTTGAGAGAGAGAGAGAGAAATAGAGAGAGAGAGAGAGAGAGAGAGAGAGAGAGAGAGAAAGCGAGCGAGAGAGAGAGAGAGAGAGAGAGAGAGAGAGAGAATGAGATAGAAGGAAATGAGGAGAGAGAGAAAGAGAATGAGAGCAAGAGAGAAGGAGAGAGGTGACAGAGAGAGAGAAAGAGAATGAGAGAGAGAGAAAGAGAAAGAGAGAGAAAGAGAGCTACTCAGTAGGCTGTGTAAGACTTCCCCTTTGTATTACCTGAACAATAACTTATCAGAAATAAATGGGCTCCTACAATGCAAAGAGGCATAGAAGCATGCTACGTGGGAAAATAATCACAAAATGGCGGCAAAGCAAATGGCGTGTGACGAGGAGAGGTAACGGTCTCGATGGGTGAAGTTGCCTTGCTACCACAATACATTTTTTTTTTAATTAATCCATCACTGTGGTAGGAAAAATAAACCTAGTACACATCCAAATATACACCAGAGTGCAGTATAACTGCAGGACACTGCAAAACTGCAGTGTACTGCAGTTCAACTGCAGTACACTGCAGTTATTCTGCAGTTACTGCGTCCAAAATACAACAGTCGACTGCAGTTACTGCAGTTAAACTGCACTTTCAAAACTGCCATCTTTTATTGCAAGGGCACAGCCAAGTGAAGAAGCTTCCCACTATTAAGGTGAATATGCTAAAGATATGCTAAACTCTTCCTCCTCTACCTCAGTGCATGGCAGGACGAGGAACACCTACAACTAATTTGTGATTACATTTTACCGCAGGGAGCGGAGATGGGTCAAGGTGACCAGCATTGACCGTCATGGCAGACCTCCTCTTTTACAAAGTTGAATGAATAAAGACATCGCCTCGCACTGGGCTGCTAGCTGCTTGTCACACCTCCAGGCTGATATCAGATCCCCCTGCAGAGGAGAGCCTTTCTGAGGGACAGATTAGCTTTGAACCATTGGCCCCGGCTCGGCTTCGGCTCGGCAGCAGCATGGTAACAGGAACAGATGTTGGGTGGCTGGCACTTGGCAGAGCTGTGGGGCTCGCCACCCTAATTGCTACGATAAATTGTTAGCTAAATATGTGTCTCCGTGTCACATTAGCCTTTTATGAGGTAGATTTATGATTGGAAAAACCCAGGCAATGGCATGGTAGTCTTCAAGGAGATCCCCGGCACGGCCACGTTCTAATCTAATGGATGCAAATGAATAAGACATTATGAGTAGATGGCAGTGAGTAGGAGCAGGAACTAGATGTCATGGTTCTAGTTCTACAGAGGGGCACTGAGTTACCCGCGCTAAGAAATTATATCAAGGGGAGTAACTGCAGTTATCAGTAGTACCAGTGGTGGTGTGTGTTTTTGTAGCCTGAGGGCCATGTCAGGGACACGGGGCCAAAACACTCTGGGGGACCCCAATCATTATCAGACCTGACAGAGCATCTCTGATAAGACAAACTGGATCAGAATACACACATATAAATGCCTGGGCCAAAGCACGCACTCACACACAGCACTGTTTACAAGCCATTAAGTGTTTGAGGTTATCAGTCAGAGGTCGTTGATAAGAGCAGAGAGGAGAGGAGAGAGAGATGGAGGGATGGTGGCAGGGGAGATGAAAGGGGAGTTTGGGAGTACGAGAACATGGGCACTGCCTGAGGCAAATTCTGATTTCACTGCTGGAGAGTGACCACACACACACACACACACACACACACACACACACACACACACACCAGTAATGCCAGAATCCCCGCTCTAATCAGCACTGACATGACTTTCATCCTCCTACTGTTGGGACACACACAACACGACAGACATCTATCTAATCACATTATACAATATCAATGTTACTCAATCATTTTAGAACTTTAATTATACATTAACTGACTGGTACGTGTAGTATTACAACAGTTGAGCAGCTTACAGAGATAATAACAAGTTCATACCATCAGTAATAACAGCATCAGTAAAGGGTTTATTGTAATTGTGTGGTTAGTTATTGATGACTAGCGGTACTTTATACAACTCAGATTTTGCATCTAATTACCTAGTTATGTATTGTTCCATACCTTACCTCTGCTTCTCTTTCCCTGTACTCCAATTACACACACACACCAATTAGCTATTGATTGCCCTCCAACCTCCTCTCTGCACTTCACTCACATATTTCTTTCACCCCCTCTCCACCCCCGGCCCTCTCTGCTGCAGGGCAGAGATAGACTGTCAGCCACATAGCTCCAGAGACGAGGCCAAATTGAAAATGCTGTAATTATGCTCTTCATGAAATTAGTCAGACGAGAAGTGAAGAAAAAACACACACTAGAAGAGAAGCTGTCTGTCCGTTTCTGAAGTATTAATACTAATTCAGCTTGTATGTTCTGGCTAGAGCTTGAACTGGAGAAATCCGAGTGGTGTGAGGTTGTGTGTGTGTGGGTGTGTGTGTGTGTGTGGGTGCGTGCGTGTGTGCGTGTGTGTGTGTGTGTTTGTGTGTACAGGAGATTTAATAAAAAAATACTCTTCTCCACGAGCACAGAGAGGGAACTCAAACATGATTTTCTCAACCTTGTCTCATCACCCTTAATTACATAAGGGCTGCTCTGTGTGAGTTAATGTCATCCCACTATCTCTCTGACTGACAGAGAACACAGAACACACTTTCTGCTCTGTTGGTCTGAGGGAACACAACTGTTCTCATCACACAGCTCCAGTCCTCAACACAACATGGCTCTACTGCTGCATTCTGGACCTGAAGAAGTTTTAGGCTGTGTACTTAATAGCTGTTTGTAGTGCATCAGACCATGAGCCTTAATCTCTTCTCTACAGGCAGTACACTGGACGACACACAGGGTCCTAAACACATCAATGCTGTTTCACTCTGACTGATCCGGGGCAGGTTGGGTGTTTAGGAGTCCTGACACTGTGTGAGGCCCCAAACACCCACTTCCCCTTTGTCAATATAGTTAGTCACAAAACACCAGCAGGATACATGCCAATTAACTCAGCATTGACACAGGAACAGGGCCAAACAACACAAGCACACATACACACACCCAACCTCCAACCAACCATCGATAACAGACCACCAACCAACGCATCACCAACACAAAAAACATTACAGCAAACACACACACAAACAGCAACAGGATATATCAATCAATTAACCAGGCATGTGACCACAACTCTGTTAGTCAGAGAACATCCATCACCTACTGTCAGCCAATGACAGAGAGCTAACAGCAATCAGACAGCCAATCAGCAGTATAACAACAACACTGCAGATGTTTCTCCCACTGATACCTGTATTATACAGGACATAGAGAGATGGAGGGATGGATGGATGGAGGGATGTTCCTGGGTAAGGTAAAGTAGCTTTTATTCCCAGTTATACTGTAAATCCTTCTTTGTAGACATGGCAACAGTTCCGAAAAGTTGTCATAATGATTGAATTATGTATTTTTCAATTTCAGTTTCTATGCAGATGGTAGGCTCCGTAGATAGGAGCTAGTGAGTCCATGTGCTAACTGGCTAAACCTCCACTTTTCACTTTCAATGAACAATGTCAACATTGTGCCAATGTGTTTGTCTTGAACTAACATCTGTTGTTGTGACTGCAGAAAATTGCAGAAGACATATGTTTGTCTTATAATGTATAAGCTTTCCCTGATGGGAGAGTTTACCCAAATTACAAAATGACAAGGTATGACACCAATCCATGCTTTGCTTTCCCTGGCACTGTTGCCACACACTAACGTTTTAGCATTTGTGGCACAAATCCTGTTCAAGTCATCAGAACGATAGTAACATTTTTCACACAAATCAAATCTAATCAAAGTTTATTTGTCACGTGCGCCGAATACAACAGGTGTAGACCTTACAGGGAAATGCTTACTTACAGGCTCTAACCAATAGAGCGAAAAAAAGGTATGTGTGTGTGTGTGTGTGTGTGTGTGTGTGTGTGTGTGTGTGTGTGTGTAGGTAAGTAAAGAAATAAAACAACAGTAAAAAGACATTTAAAAAAAAAAAAAACAGTTAGACAGCGGTTAGACAGGCTTATTGAGGTAGTATGTACATGTAGGTATGGTTAAAGTGACCATGCATATATGATGAACAGAGAGTAGCAGTAGCGTAAAAAGAGGGGTTGGCGGGTGGTGGGACACAATGCAGATAGCCCGGTTAGCCAATGTGCGGGAGCACTGTTTGGTAAGGCCAATTGAGGTACTTTGTACATGAATTTATAGTTAAAGTGACTATGCATATACAATAAACAGAGAGTAGCAGCAGCGTAAAAGAGGGCTTGGGGGGGCACACAATGCAAATAGTCTGGGTAACCATTTGGTTCCCTGTTCAGGAGTCTTATGGCTTGGGGGTAAAAACTGTTGAGAAGCCTTTTTGTCCTAAACTTGGCACTCCGGTACCACTTGCCATGCGGTAGTAGAGAGAACAGTCTATGACTGGGGTGGCTGGGGTCTTTGACAATTTTTAGGGCCTTACGCACTACCCTCTGAAGTGCATTGCGGTCGGAGGCCGAGCAATTGCCATACCAGGCAGTGATGCAACCGGTCAGGATGCTCTCGATGTTGCAGCTGTAGAACCTTTTGAAGATCTCACGACTCATGCCAAATCTTTTTAGTTACCTGAGGGTGAATAGGCTTTGTCGTGCCCTCTTCATGACTGTCTTGGTGTGTTTGGACCATTCTAGTTTGTTGTTGATGTGGACACCAAGGAACTTGAAGCTCTCAACCTGCTCCACTACTGCCCCGTCGATGAGAATGGGGGTGTGCTCGGTGCTCCTTTTCCTGTAGTTCACAATCATCTCCTTAGTCGTGGTTACGTTGAAGGACAGGTTGTTATTCTGGCACCACCCGGCCAGCTCTCTGACCTCCTCCCTATAGGCTGTCTCGTCGTTGTCAGTGATCAGTCCTACCACTGTCGTCTGCAAACTTAATGATGGTGTTACTGGCCATGCAGTCGTGGGTGAACAGGGAGTACAGGAGGGGACTTAGCACGCACCCTTGGGGAGCTCCAGTGTTGAGGATCAGCGTGGCAGATGTGTTGCTACCTACCCTCACCACCTGGGGGTGGCCCATCAGGAAGTCCAGGATCCAGTTGCAGAGGGAGGTGTTTAGTCCCAGGTTCCTTAGCTTAGTGATGAGCTTTGAGGGTACTATGGTGTTGAACGCAGAGCTGTAGTCAATGAATAGCATTCTTACATAGGTCTTTCTTTTGTCCAAGTAGGAAAGGGCAGTGTGGAGTGCAATAGAGATTGCATCATCGGTGGATCTGTTTAGGCGGTATGCAAATTGGAGTGGGTCTAGGGTTTCTGGGATAATAGTGTTGATGTGAGCCATTACCAGCCTTTCAAAGCACTTCATGGCTACGGACGTGAGTGCTGCGGGTCTGTAGTCATTTAGGCAGGTTGCCTTTGTGTTATTGGGCACAGGGACTATGGTGATCTGCTTGAAACATGTTGGTATTACAGACTCAATCAGGGACATGTTGAAAATGTCAGTGAAGACACCTGCCAGTTGGTCAGCACATGCCCGGAGCACACGTCTTGGTAATCCGTCTGGCCCCGCAGCCTTGTGAATGTTGACCTGTTTAAAAGTCTTACTCACGTCGGCTTTGGAAAGTGTGATCAAACAGTCGTCCAGAACAGCTGATGCTCTCATGCATGCCTCAGTGTTGCTTGCCTCGAAGCGAGCATAGAAGTGATTTAGCTCTTCTGGTAGGCTCGTGTCACTGGGCAGCTAGCGGCTGTGCTTCCATTTTTAGTCTGTAATAGTTTGCAAGCCCTGCCACATCCGACGAGCGTCGGAGCCGGTGTAGTATGATTCAATCTTATCCCTGTATTGACGCTTTGCCTGTTTGATGGTTCGTCGCAGGGCATAGCAGGATTTCTTGTAAGCTTCCGGGTTAGAGTCCCGCACCTTGAAAGCATCAACTCTACTCTTTAGCTGAGTGCGAATGTTGCCTGTAATCCATGGCTTCTGGTTGGGGTATGTACGTACAGTCACTGTGGGGACGACGTCCTCGATGCACTTATTGATAAAGCCAGTGACTGATGTGGTGTACTCCTCAATGTCATCGGAAGAATCCAGGAACCAGTCTGTGATAGCAAAACAGTCCTGTAGTTTAGCATCTGCTTCATCTGATCACTTTTTTATAGACCGAGTCACTAGTGCTTCCATACATGAAGGGCACATTTTGGCATTTGCTGTATGATTGATGAGAAACTCCATATTGTAAATGTACGGTCCCTTACTAGACATCCGCGAATGCTTGTAAAATTTGCCTAAAATTGTTTTGATTCGGGGATTCAGGGATTCTTTTTTCAACCTTCTGGTTACTAGTCCAACGCTCTAACCACCTGTCTTACATTGCACTCCACGAGGAGCCTGCATGGCAGGCTGACTACCTGTTATGTGAGGGCAGCAAGAAGCCAAGGTAAGTTGTTAGCTTGCATTAAACTTATCTTATAAAAAACAATCAATCTTAACATAATCACTAGTTAACTACACATGGTTGATGATATTACTAGTTTATCTAACGTGTCCTACGTTGCATATAATCGATGCGGTGCCTGTTAATTTCTCATCGAATCACAGCCTACTTTGACAAACGAGTGATGATTTAACAAGTGCATTTGCGAAAAAAGCACTGTCGTTGCACCAATGTACCTAATCATAAACATCAATGCATTTCTTTAAAATCAATACACAAGTATATATTTTTAAACCTGCATATTTAGTTAAAATTGCCTGCTAACATGAAATTGTGTCACTGCTCTTGCGTTCATTGCCTGGCTCGTTGCGAACTAATTTGCCAGAATTTTACGTAATTATGACATACCATTGAAGGTTGTGCAATGTAACAGGAATATTTAGACTTAGGGATGCCACCCGTTAGATAAAATACGGACCGGTTCCGTATTTCACTGAAAGAAAAAACGTTTTGTTTTCGAGATGATAGTTTCCGGATTCGACCATATTAATGACTTAAGGCTCGTATTTCTGTGTGTTTATTATATTATAATTAAGTCTATGATTTGATAGAGCAGTCTAACAGCACTTTCGTGCGTTTTGACAGCAGCTCTTTGCAATGCATTGCGCTGTTTATGACTTCAAGCCTGTCAACTCCCAAGATTAGGCTGGTGTAACCGATGTGAAATGGCTAGCTAGTTAGCGGGTGTGCACTAATAGCGTTTCAAACGTCACTCACTCTGAGACTTTGAGTAGTTGTTCCCCTTGCTCTACATAGGTAACGCTGCTTCGAGGGTGGCTGTTGTCGATGTGTTCCTGGTTCGAGCCCAGGTAGGAGCGAGGAGAGGGACGGAAGCTATACTGTTACACTGGCAATACTAAAGTGCCTATAAGAACATCCAATAGTCAAAGGTATGTAAAATACAATTCGTATAGAGAGAAATAGTCCTATAATTCCTATAATAACTACAACCTAAAACTTCTTACCTGGGAATATTGAAGACTCATGTTAAAAGGAACCACCAGCTTTCATAAGTTCCCATGTTCTGAGCAAGGCACTTAAACGTTAGCTTTCTTACATGGCACATATTACACTTTTACTGTCTTCTCCAACACTTTGTTTTTGCATTATTTAAACCAAATTGAACATGTTTCATTATTTATTTGAGGCTAAATTGATTTTATTGATGTATTATATTAAGTTAAAATAAGTGTTCATTCAGTATTGTTGTAATTGTCATTATTACAAATATATTTTAAAAAATCGTCCGATTAACCTGTTGGGGATAGGGGGCAGTATTTGCACGGCCGGATAAAAAACGTACCCGATTTAATCTGGTTACTACTCCTGCCCAGTAACTAGAATATGCATATAATTATTGGCTTTGGATAGAAAACACACTAACGTTTCTAAAACTGTTTGAATGGTGTCTGTGAGTATAACAGAACTCATATGGCAGGCAAAAACCTGAGAAGATTCCTTACAGGAAGTGGCCTGTCTGACCATTCCTTGACCTTCTTGACTCTGTTTATTGAAGACTGAGGATCTTTGCTGTAACGTGACACTTCCTACGGCTCCCATAGGCTCTCAGAAGGCGGGAAAAAGCTGAATGATGTAATTCCAGCCCCAGGCTGAAACACATTAGCGCTTTTGGCAAGTGCTCTATCAGAGGACAATGGGCTGAGGCGCCTGCACGAGTCGACCCCATGCTTTTATTTTCTTTCGTCTTTTATCCTAAACACAGATTCCCGGTCGGAATATTATCGCTTTTTTACGAGAAAAATGGCATAAAAATTGATTTTAAACAGCGGTTGACATGCTTCGAAATACGGTAATGGAATATTTAGAATTTTTTTGTCACGAAATGCGTCGTGCTCGTCACCCTTCTTTACCATTCGGATAGTGTCTTGAAAGCAAGAACAAAACAGAGGATATTTGGATATAACTATGGATTATTTGGGACCAAACCAACATTTGTTATTGAAGTAGAAGTCCTGGGAGTGCATTCTGACGAAGATTACCAAAGGTAATAACATTTTTCTTATAGTAAATCTGACTTTGGTGAGTATTAAACTTGCTGGGTGTCTAAATAGCTAGCCCTGTGATGCCGGGCTATCTACTCAGAATATTGCAAAATGTGCTTTCATCAAAAAGCTATTTTAAAATCGGACATATCGAGTGCATAGAGGAGTTCTGTATCTATAATTCTTAAAATAATTGCTATGCTTTTTGTGAATGTTTATCGTGAGTAATTTAGTAAATTCACCGGAACTTTGCGGGGGGTATGCTAGTTCTGAACGTCACATGCTAATGTAAAAAGCTGGTTTTTGATATAAATATGAACTTGATTGAACAAAACATGCTTGCATTGTATAACATAATGTCCTAGGTGTGTCATCTGATGAAGATCATCAAAGGTTAGTGCTGCATTTAGCTGTGGTTTGGGTTTATGTGACATTATATGCTAGCTTGAAAAATGGGTGTCTGATTATTTCTGGCTGGGTACTCTGCTGACATAATCTAATGTTTTGCTTTTGTTGTAAAGCCTTTTTGAAATCGGACAGTGTGGTTAGATTAACCTGTCTGGCGCATGTGGGACGAACTCGTCCCACCTACGTAACAGCCACTTCAATCCAGTGGCGCGATTTTTGAATCGTTTGAAATACTATTACTTCAATTTCTCAAACATATGACTATTTTACAGCTATTTAAAGACAAGAATCTCGTTAATCTAACCACACTGTCCGATTTCATTGCCTTTAAATTGTTTACCTTGGGTCAAATGTTTCGTGTAGCCTTCCACAAGGTTACCACAATAAGTTGGGTGAATTTTGGCCCATTCCTCCTGACAGAGCTGGTGTAACTGAGTCAGGTTTGTAGGCCTCCTTGCTAACACGCGCATTTTCAGTTCTGCCCACTAATTTTCTATAGGACTGAGGTCAGGGCTTTGTGATGGCCACTCCAATACCTTGACTTTGTTGTCCTTAAGACATTTTGCCACAACTTTGGAAGTATGCTTGGGGTCATTGTCCTTTTGAGACCAAGCTTTAACTTCCTCACTGATGTCTTGAGATGTTGCTTCAATATATTGTCATGACTGTCCTGATCAGGTCAGGGTACAGGAGACCACCACCCTACAGATTATCTCCCAAACCCCCAACAGAGGAGGAGAGATCTAGGGGTCTGAAGATGTGGGGGTTTTATGACACCTCATGCCCATAATACAGAGAAATTCCTTTGTCCTAACAATGGAGAACTGGCCTCAGAACATTAAACATGCAATAAAGGGACTTTGGAACAATGGTTTCCGTCAGCCACAATGGTGGTTATGACGAAAAGTGGAATATTAAAATGTATGTAACTTTTGTGTTTGTTTTTAAAGGTTAAGAGATGACGTTATTATGAAAACATTGTACCTTTAAGAGTTTTCCCAGTATATGCCTGATGTTTATACATTGTACGCTGTTTGGAAAATATCCAAATCAAACAGAATGTTTTGATAAAGATGAAATGTGAAGTTAGTGTCTAAAATCGGATTTTTAGCCAAATCTAAGCCTTGCCCCCTTTACTTGGTCCGCCCAGAGAATTGCCCTAAAGGCTGTTACACCCACTTCTGACCCGAGGGTATAAGACAGGAGAGTGAAGAATTAACGAGAAGACTATTGACCCCAAGCTGCAGCTAAGGTCTAACAAAGTCGACGAACCCCAAAACGAAACACAAGGTTGAAGACAAAGAAATATTTTTCTACACGAGCTACGGACGAGTAGCTGTGTCTAAGCGGGTGAATTCAAGCCGAACCACCCAGCCTCCACTCTCCATTGAATCGTGGTATCGACACCATTCGAGCCGAAGCTGTGAGCTCTGAGCTACAGAGCTGTCTGTCCTCAGAAGACCCCTTTCCGATCAAGGGTGAGGATCAGACCACTTAGCCAAGAAGGACACTGACATCGTGAGGACAACCAGAGAGTTGCGCCGGAGAACTGCGTCATTTAGAAGCCTAAACGACCACGCGGAGCTTCCCACCTGAGAACTCCAACACGTAATTACATCATTATATTCTGACCCATAAGAGCGGCAGTTCGGGGCAAGGCTAATTTTAAATAAGCATGGCTGACAAATGAACCCAAATGTATATTTCTCTCGTGTACTTCCTTTCTTTCTCTCTCTTTAAAATCCCCATTTTGGGTAACAAGCGCCATAGTGTGTTGGCCCGTTATACTAAGTCCTAATCAATAGCTAGACTGTGTTTTGTGTATGTGCATTTTTATCATCATTTTAGCTTGCTAGTAAATAAATAATCAACTAAGATTGGTGTGGTAAATTCAGTGGTAAAGCCCGGGTCCGTGCAGATTCCCGGATTATACGACTTTCAGATTATGAGACTGTAGAGGAAATTGATTAATTTAGCGACTGTTGTAATCGATATTCTGATATCCTTTGAGTTAATTTGGGAAATAGAAACTCAATCAAAACAATGTTCCCATGGTGCCCCAGGTTAATGAGTTAATAATTGCTTGATTCATTGCTTAATTCATTTAATCACGTAATTATAAACCGTTAATCATTCGATGAGCAACAGTCGTCACATTAACTAATACAACGTCACGACAATATCCACATCATTTTCCTCCCTCATGATGCCATCTATTTTGTGAAGTGCACCAGTCCCTCCTGCAGCAAAGCATCCCGAAAACATGATGCTCCCACACCCGTGCTTCACGGTTGGAATGGTGTTCTTCGGCTTGCAAGCCTCCCCCTTTTTCCTCCAAACATAACAACGGTCATTATGGCCAAACAGTTCTATTTCTGTTTCATCAGACAAGAGGACATTTCTACAAAAAGTACGATCTTTGTCCCCTTGTGCAGTTGCAAACCGTAGTCTGGCTTTTTTATGGCGGTTTTGGAGTAGTGGCTCTTTCTTGCTGAGTGGCCTTTCAGGTTACGTTGATATAGGGCTCGTTTTACTGTGGATATAGATACTTTTAGACCTGTTTCCTCCAGCATCTTCACAAGGTCCTTTGCTGTTGTTCTGGGATTGACTTGCACTGTTCGCACCAAAGTACTTTCATCTCTAGGAGACAGAACGCATCTCCTTCCTGAGCGGTATGATGGCTGCATGGTCCCATGGTGTTTATACTTGCGTACTGTTGTTATAAACATGGTACCTTCAAGCGTTTGGAAATTGCTCCCAAGGATGAACCAGACAACTATTTTCTTCTGAGGTCTCGGCTGATTTATTTTGATTTTCCCATGATGTCAAGCACAGAGGCACTGAGTTTGAAGGTCGGCCTTGAAATACATCCACAGGTACACCTCCAATTGACTCAAATGATGTCAATTAACCTAGCAGAAACTTCTAAAGCCATGACATCATTTTCTGGAATATTCCGAGCTGTTTAAAGGCACAGTCAACTTAGTGTATGTAAACTTCTGACCCACTGGAATTGTGATACAGTGAATTATAAGTGAAATAATCTGTTTGTAAACAATTGTTTTAAAACTTATTTCTGTCATACACAAAGTAGATGTCCTAACCGACTTGCCAAAACTATAGTTTGTTAACAAGAAATTTTGTGGAGTGGTTGAAAAACGAGTTTTAATGACCGCAGCCTAAATGTATGCAAACTTCCAACTTCAACTGTAAATCCAATTACTACAGAATTACAAAAACACCTGGCTTGGATCATTATGTTCTTTTCGTTCTGATATTGGAGGTATGGTAGGGCTTGGTTCACTCTGTTCTGTTAGTTCTGATATTGGAGGTATGGTAGGGCTTGGACCACTCTGTTCTGTTAGTTCTGATATTGGAGGTATGGTAGGGCTTGGATCATTCTGTTCTGTTAGTTCTGATATTGGAGGTATGGTAGGGCTCTGTTCTGTTAGTTCTGATATTGAAGGTATGGTAGGGCTTCGATCACTCTGTTCTGTTAGTTCTGATAATGGAGGTATGGTAGGGCTTGGATCACTCTGTTCTGTTAGTTCTGATATTGGAGGTATGGTAGGGCTTAGATCACTCTGTTCTGTTAGTTCTGATATTGGAGGTATGGTAGGGCTTGGATCACTCTGTTCTGTTAGTTCTGATATTGGAGGTATGGTAGGGCTTGGATCACTCTGTTCTGTTAGTTCTGATATTGGAGGTATGGTAGGGCTTGGATCACTCTGTTCTGTTAGTTCTGATATTGGAGGTATGGTAGGGCTTGGATCACTCTGTTCTGTTAGTTCTGATATTGGAGGTATGGTAGGGCTTGGATCATTCTGTTCTGATAGTTCTGATATTGTAGGTATGGTAGGGCTTGGATCACTCTGTTCTGTTAGTTCTGATATTAGAGGTATGGTAGGGCTTGGATCACTCTGTTTTGTTAGTTCTGATATTGGAGGTATGGTAGGGCTTGGATCATTCTGTTCTGTTAGTTCTGATATTGGAGGTATGGTAGGGCTTGGATCATTCTGTTCTGTTAGTTCTGATATTGTAGGTACGGTAGAGCATCTCTCTGTATAAGGACAGGCAGCGAATGAAAGAGAAGAAAAAATGGACCAAAACACAAACAAAACAAGGCAATCACATTGAAGCACACTGGAAATCAATAGTTTCTATTTTCTACTTTCCTCTGTAGAATAGCCTGGGGGAGAGACAGCATGTGTCCTCACTCCTCTCATTTGAGGCCATTTAGAGTTCAATGCGTTCAAATATCCCTATTAGAGTTTACGGTCTTTGTTAATACACCAGAGGACAATACTTATCCTATAGGCCTATTCTCTTCAAAAGGGGACTGATAGGAGGGTGAGAGACAGCAGCCAGTCATTTAGCCCTACCTCTGGCCATGGAGCCTTTCTATTGTATGGAGAAGCAACAAAGCACTATAGTATCATGATATCTTCTGGGTGAATGACTGGAGTTAGCATGAGTTACGTACTGTAGCTTCCCCTTACAATGTAAATATCTCTACCCAAGGCTGCTGACTCCAATTTACAATGAACAATCAATTACAATTAATTCAGTTATACATAATTCCAATGAAGTCATGAAGTTCATTGTATCTCTCTCTGGAGGCTCACCTACTTGTAGCTCATCTCTAGTGTAGAACAGTGTGCCTAGTAACTAGTGCTTCCACACAATTGAAAATAATGGTGGAAAAGGAGCTGGCACTTTGAGATGAGCAGGAACAAAAGTCAATGTAGAGGATACATTTTGAGCAGAGAGTGCAGTGGAGCTGATGGACTTAGAGCAGTAGGATGGTGCAGACTGTAGGGCTTCCTCAGGTGACACCGCTCTTACTGTAGTTTACTTTCAGGGGAAGAGAGAGAGTGAGGAGAGGAGGAAGAGAGGAGAGAGAGGAGAGTGAGAGGGAGAGGAGGAGAGAAAGGAGAGGGGGAGAGGAGAGAAAGGAGAGGGGGAGGAGAGAGGGAGAGGGGGAGAGGGAGAGAGGGAGAGGGGGGAGAGGGAGAGAGGGAGAGGGGGAGAGGGAGAGGGGGAGAGGGAGAGAGGGAGAGGAGATAGAGGAGAGGGAGAGGGAGAAGCTGAGAGGAGAGAAAGGAGGAGAGGAGAGGGAGAGGGGAGAAAGGAGGAGAGGAGAGGGAGAGGGGAGAAAGGAGGAGAGGAGAGAGGGAGAGGGTGAGAGGAGAGAGAGGAGACGGAGAGAGGGAGATAGTGAGAGGAGAGAAAGGAAAGGGAGATTGTGAGGAGAGAAAGGAGGAGAGGAGAGAGGGAGAGGGTGAGAGGAGAGAGAGGAGAGGGAGAGAGGGAGAGGGTGAGAGGAGAGAAATGAGAGGGAGAGGCTGGGAGGAGAGAAAGGAGAGGGAGAGGGGAGAGGGGGAGATGAGAGAAAGGAGAGAGAGAGGAGAAAGGGAGAGGGTGAGAGGAGAGAAAGGAAAGGGAGAGGAGAGAGGGAGAGGGAGAGGAGAGAGGAGAGAGAGGGAGAGAGGAGAGGGAGGAGAGAAATGAGAGGGAGAGGAGAGAGAGGAGATGGAGAGGAGAGAGGAGATGGAGAGAGGGTAAAAGAAGAGGAGATGAGGAGAAGGGAATAGGAAGGAGAAAAGAAGAGAGGAAGAGTAGGAGGACAGAAAGGAGAGGGAGAGGGGGGGAGATGAGAGAAAGGAGAGAGAGAGGTGAAAGGGAGAGGGTGAGAGGAGAGAAAGAAGAGGGAGAAAAGAGGGGGAGGAGAGAGAAGAGGAGGAGACATGTCTACGAATAGTTGTTGTGAAAATATTTGTTTCAGGGAACTTTATGAGCCTGCAGTGTTGTCCCTTAGAGAATCCTGCTGAAACACCATGTATGATTGACTCTTCAGATCAGTCAGACAGCCAATCAGCAGTCAGATGACTGCTTTGCTATCACCTTGACAACTGAAATCCCCAGGTAATTTTTTTTTGTATGTGCATGTGTGTGTTTCTATGTGATTGTGTAGGTCCTATGTTGGAGGGTGTCTTAGTTCAGAAGTCTTATCCGGGATCAGAAGCTTATACAGGGTGATTTTCTGGCCATTGAAATGGTAAAATATGCAAAGCTTTATGAGAGTCTGTCTGAATTGAGTTCCCTGCATACACACCGTGTAATCCAAACTAAAATGCTTAGAGGCAAAATGTTCTCTCTGCTCTCATTGGAGAGAAGTTTGTTGCAGAGGGAGAAGTCATGAAAAATGCTTCACAGAACGGCACAAAACTTTTTCCTCTCAGGTCTTTTGGCACCGGTGGGCCACCACTGCTCATTGATACTGCTCAAATTGGGCCAGGGCCAGGGACTAGGGAGTGGAAAGATAGGGCAGGCTCTGCCAAATGTGTTTGTGTATGAGGCGCAGTGAGGGAGAGAGATGAGAGAAAATGATAGGCAGATGATTTCACATCAGCTGAGTAAAAACTGGCAAAGGCCCATTGTACTCAATGTCTTGCTATGCCTACACCCCTCTCTATTTGTGTGTATGCGTGAATGTCTGTGTGAGTGTGTGAGTGTGTGTGTACCTGTGTACCTGTGTATGTGTCTATGGAAACAGTAGTAAATGGTAGGATGACTAGCCATCTCGCTGTGTATACCCCTGTCTTCTTTTGTGTGTGTGTGTGTGTGTGTGTGTGTGTGTGTGTGTCTGCGAATCTGTGTGTTGCCTCTCAGCTCTCCAGTGTGTCTTCATTAACACGTTCAAAATACCTGACAGGTAGAACAGATTGAAAATGCAGGGGGATGATCCTGTCAGGCAGAGGAAAACAACTCTCCCCCACCATCTCTTTACATTGGCCTGCAAAAGTATTCACCCCAATGGCATTTTTCCTATTTTGTTTCCTTACAACCTGGAATTAAAATATATTTTTTTTGGGGGGGGGGTTGTAACATTTGATTTACACAACATGCCTAGCACTTTGAAAATGCAAAATATGTTTTATTATGAAACAGAGAAGAAATAAGACAAACAAACTGAAAACTTGAGCGTGCATAACTATTCACCCCCCCCAAAGTCAATACTTTGTAGGGGCAACATTTGCAGCAATTACAGCTGCAAGTCTCTTGGGGTATGTGTCTATAAGCCTGGGACATCTAACCACTGGGATTTTTGCCCATTCTTCAAGGCAAAACTGCTCCAGCTCCTTCTAGTTGGATGGGTTCCGCTGCTGTACAGCAATCTTTAAGTCATACCACAGATTCTCAATTGGATTGAGGTCTGGGCTTTGACTAGGCCATTCCAAGGCATTTAAATGTTTCCCCTTAAACCACTCGAGTGTTGCTTTAGCGGTATAGTTAGGGTCATTGTCCTGCTGGAAGGTGAACCTCAGTCCCAGTCTCAAATCTCAGAAAGATTGAAACAGGTTTCCCTCAAGAATTTCCCTGTATTTAGCACCATCCATCATTCCTTCAATACTGACCAGTTTCCCAGTCCCTGCCGATGAAAAAGATTGTGCTGCCACAACATGATGCTGCCACCACAATGCTTCAATGTGGGGATGGTGTTCTCGGGGTGATGGGAGGTGTTGGAGGTGTTGCGTTTGCGCCAGACAGAGCGTTTTCCTTGATGGCCAAAAAGCTCAATATTAGTCTCATCTGACCAGAGTACCTTTTTCCATATGTTTGGGGAGTATCCCACATGCCTTTTGGCGAACACCAAACGTGTTTGCTTATTTTTTTCTTAAAGTAATTACATTTTTCTGGCCACTGTTTAGTAAAGCCCAGCTCTATGGAGTGTACGGCTTGCTTGGTGGTGCCCCTTGCTTAGTGGTGTTGCAGACTCTGGGGCCTTTCAGAACAGGTGTATGTATACTGAGATCATGTGACAGATCATGTGACACTTAGATGGCACACAGGTGGACCTAATTATGTGACATCCAAATACAATTGGTTGCACCAGATCTTATTTAGGGGCTTTATAGCGAAGGGGGTGAATACATATGCATGCACCACTTTTACAATTATTCGTTTTTTGAAAAAAGAAATCACTTCACTTCACCAATTTGGACTATTTTGTATATGTCCATTACATGATATCTAAATAAAAACAATTGACATTACAGTCTGTAGCTCAACAAAATAGAAAAATTGCAAAGGGAGATGAATACTTTTGCAAGGCACTGTACCTCTGTCCTCTACCACACCTCTCCTCCATCGGTCCAGCTCTCCTATGTCCTCTACCACATCTCTCACTCCTTCTGTCCATCTCTCCTCTGTCCTCTACCACACCTCTCCTCCATCTATAAATCTCTCCTCCGTCATCTACCAAACCTCTCCCTCCACCGGTCCATCTCTCCTCTGTCCTCTACCACACCTCTCCCTCCATCTTTCTCTCTCCTCAGTCCTCTACCACACCTCTCTGTCCATCTGTCCATCTCTCCTCTGTCCTCTACCACCATCTGTCTATCTCCCTACCCCAGTAATCTACCACAATTATTCCTCCATCTGTCCATCTTTCCTCTGTCCTCTACCACACTTCTCCCTCCATTTGTATATCTCTCTACCTCTGTCCACAACCAAACCTCTCCCTCCATCGGTCCATCTCTCCTCTGTCATCTACCACACCTCTCCCACCATCGGTACATCCTCTACAACACCGCTCCCTCCATCTGTCTCTCTCATCTGTCCTCTACCACACCTCTCCCTCCATCGGTCCATCTCTCCTCTGTCCTCTACCAAACCTCTCCTTCCATTGGTCAATCTCTCTACCTCTCTCCTCAAACAAACCTCTCCCTCTATCAGTCCATTTCTCCTCAGTCCCCTACCAATACTCTCCCTTCATCGGTCCAACTCTCTTCAGTCCTATACCAAATCTCTGACCTCCATCGGTCCATCTCTCCTCTGTCTTCTACTATACCGCTCCATCCATCTGTATCTCTACTCTGTCCGCTACCACACCACTCCCTCCATCGGTCCATCTCTCCTCTGTCTTCTACTACACCGCTCCATCCATCTGTATCTCTACTCTGTCCGCTACCACACCACTCTCTCCATCATTCCATCTCTCCTCTGCCACACCTCTCCCTCCATCTGTCCATCTCTCCTTTGTCCTCTACCACACTTATCCCTCCATTTGTATATCTCTCTACCTCTGTCCACAACCAAACCTCTCCCTCCATCTGTCCATCTCTCCTCTGTCCTCTACCACACCACTCCCTCCATATGTCTCTCTACTCTGTCCTCTACCAAACCTCTCCCTTCATCTGTCTCTCTCCTCTGTCCTCTAACACACCTCTCCCTCCATCGTTCCATCTCTCCTCTGTCCTCTACCACACCTCTCCCTCCATCTGTCTTTCTCCTCTGTACTCTAGCAAACCTCTATGTCTATCTGTCAATTTACATTTAACATTTAACATTTTAGTCATTTAGCAGACGCTCTTATCCCGAGCGACTTACAGTAGTGAATGCATACATTTCATACAATTTCATACATTTTTTTCCTGTGCTGGCCCCCCGTGGGAATCGAACCCACAACCCTGGTGTTGCAAACACCATGCTCTACCAACTGAGCTACAGGGAAGGCTTTCTCAACCCCTGTCCTCTACAACAATTATTTGTCCATCTGTCCTTCTCTCTACTCTGTCCTCTACCACACTTCTCCCTCCATCTGTCAATATCTCTACCCCTGTCCTCTAAATAATTATTCCTCCATCTGTCAGTCTATCTACTCTGTCCTCTAACAAACCTCTCCCTCCATCGGTCCATCTCTTCTCTGTCCTCAACCACACCTCAGCCTTCATCTGTGCAATTCTCTACCTCCGTCCTCTACCAAACATCAACCTCCATCGGTCCATCTCTCCTCTTGCCTCTACCAAACCTCTCACTCCATCGGCCATTCTCTCCTCTGTACTCTACCACATCTCTCTCGCCATCTGTCAATTTGTCTACCCCTGTACTGTCCAACAATTATTCCTACATCTGTCATTCTCTCTCCTCTGTCCTCTACCACACTTCTCCGTCCATCTGTCCATCACTCTACCTCTATACACTACCAAACCTCTCCCTCCATCGGTCCATCTCTCCTCTACCACACCTCTCCTCCATCTTTCCGTTGCTCCGCTGTCCTCTACCACACCTCTTCCTCCATCTGTCCATCTTTCCTCTGTCCTCTACCAAAACTCTCCTTCCATTAGTCCATCTCTCTTCTGTCCCCTACCAATAATCTCCCTCCAATTGAGCCATCTCTTTACTGTCAACACCTCCACTGCATCGGTCCATCTCTCTACCTCTGTCCTCTACCACACCTCTCTCTCTCTCCATCCATCTGTCCATCTCTCCTCTGTCCTCTACCACACCACTCCCTACATCTGTCCATCACCCTACCTCTGTCCTCTACCACACCTCTCCTTCCATCGGTAAATCTCTCCTCTGTCTTCTACCACACCACTCCCTCCATCTGTCCATCTCTCTACCTCTGTACTCTACCACACCTCTCCTTCCTTTTGTTCATCTCTCCTCTGTCCTCTACCACATCTCTCCCTTCATCTGTACATCACTCAACCTCTGTACACTACCACACCTCTCCTTCCATCGGTCAATCTCTCCTCTGTCCTTTACTACACCTCTCCCTCCATCTGTCCATCTCTCTCCTCTGTCCTATACCACACTTCTCACTCCATCTGTCCATCTCTCCTCTGCCCTCTACACACCTCTCCCCCCATCTGTCCATCTGTCCTCTGTCCTCCACTACACCTCTCCCTCCATCTTTCCTTCTGTCTCCTCTGTCCTCTACCACACCTCTCCCTCCATCTGTCCATCTCACTCTACCTCTGTCCTCTACCACATCTCTCCCTCCATCTGTCCATCACTCTACCTCTGTACACTACCACACCTCTCCTTCGATCGGTCAATGTTTCCTCTGTCCTCTACCACACCTCTACCTCCATCTGTCCATTTCTCACCCCTGTCCTCCACAACAAT
The DNA here is from genome assembly GCF_901001165.1 of Salmo trutta. Taxonomy (NCBI): domain Eukaryota; kingdom Metazoa; phylum Chordata; class Actinopteri; order Salmoniformes; family Salmonidae; genus Salmo; species Salmo trutta. Next base: position 75,429,974 of record NC_042969.1, read on the forward strand.
TATCCTTCCATCTGTCCATCTCTCTACCTCTGTCCTCTTCCACACCTCTCCCTCCATCTGTCTCTCTCCTCTGTCCTCTACCACACCTCTCCCTCCATCTGTCCTTCACTCTACCTCTGTACACTACCAAACCTCTCCCTCCATCGGTCCATCTCTCCTCTGTCCTCTACCACACCTCTCCCTCCATTTGTCCATCACTCTACCTCTGTACACTACCACACCTCTCCTTCCATCAGTCAATCTCTCCTCAGTCCTCTACTACACCTCTCCCTCCATCTGACCATCTCTCTCCTCTGTCCTCTACCACACCTCTCCCTCTATCTGTCCATTTCTCACCCCTGTCCTCTACAACAATTCTCCTGCCATCTGTCCATCCCTCCATTGGTAAATCTCTCCTCTGTCCTCTACTACACCTCTCCCTCCATCTGTCCATCTCTCCTTTGTCCTCTACCACACTTCTCCCTTCCTCTGTCTATCTCTCTACCTCTTTCCTCTACCAAACATCACCCTCCATCGGTCCATCTCTTCTCTGTCCTCTACCAAACCTTTCCTTCCATCGGTCCATCTCTCTACCTCTGTCCTCTACCAAACATCACCCTCCATCGGTCAATCTCTCCTCTGTCCTCTACCACACCTCTTGCTCCATCTGTCCTTCACTCTACCTCTGTACACTACCAAACCTCTCCCTCCATCGGTCCATCTCTCCTCTACCACACCTCTCCTCCATCTTTCCGTTGCTCCGCTGTCCTCTACCACACCTCTTCCTCCATCTGTCCATCTCTCCTCTGTCCTCTACCAAACCTCTCCTTCCATTGGTCCATCTCTCTTCTGTCCCCTACCAATAATCTCCCTCCAATTGAGCCATCTCTTTACTGTCAACACCTCCACTGCATCGGTCCATCTCTCTACCTCTGTCCTCTACCACACCTCTCTCTCCATCGGTCCATCTCTCCTCTGTCCTCTAACACACCGCTCCCTCCGTCTGTATCTCTACTTTGTCCTCTACCACACCTCTCCCTCCATCTCTCCTCTGTACTCTAGCACACCTCTCCCTCTATCTGTCAATTTCTCAACCACTGGCCTCTACAACAATTATTCCGCCATCTGTCCTTCTGTCTACTCTTTCCTCTACCACACTTCTCCCTCCATCTGTCAATATCTCTACCCCTGTCCTCTACAATAATTATTCCTCCATCTGTCAATCTTTCTACTCTGTTCTCTAACACACCTCTCTATCCATCGGTCAATCTCTTCTCTGTCCTCTACCACACCTCAATCTTCATCTGTGCAACTCTCTACCTCTGTCCTCTACCAAACATCACCCTCCATCGGTCCATCTCTACTCTGTCCTCTACTACACCACTCCCTCCATCTGTCCATCTCTCTACCTCTGTCCTCCACCAAACATCACCCTCCATCGGTCCATCTCTCCTCAGTCCTCTTACAAATCTCTCACCATCATCGGTCCATCTCTACTCTGTCCTCTACTACACCTCTCACTCCATGTCTCTCTCCTCTGTCCTCTACCACACCTCTCCCTTCATCTGTGCAACTCTCTACCTCTGTCCTCTACCAAACATCACCTTCCATCGGTCCATCTCTCCTCTGTCCTCTACTACACCTCTCCCTCCATCTGTCAATCTCTCCTCTGTCCTCTACTACACCTCTCCCTCCATCTGTCCATCTCTCCTCTGTCCTCTACTACACTTTACCCTCCATCTGTCCATCACTCTACCTCTGTCCTCTACCACACTTCTCCCTCCATCGGTCAATCTCTCCTCTGTCCTCTACTACACCTCTCCCTCCATCTGTCCATCTCTCTACCTCTGTCCTCTAACACACATCTCCCTCCATCTGTCTCTCTACTCTGTCCTCAACCGCACCTCTCCCTCCATCTGTCCATCTCTCTACCTCTGTCCTCCACCAAACATCACCCTCCATCGGTCCATCTCTCCCCAGTCCTCTTACAAATCTCTCACCATCATCGGTCCATCTCTACTCTGTCTTCTTCTACACCTCTCACTCCATGTCTCTCTCCTCTATCCTCTACCACACCTCTCCTTTCATATGTGCAACTCTCTACCTCTGTCCTCTACCAAACATCACCCTCCATCGGTCCATCTATCTTCTGTCCACTACCAAACCTATACCTCCATTGGTCCATCTTTCCTCTGTCCGATACCAACAATCTCCCTCCAACACCTCCACTCCATCTGTCTATCTCTCTACGTCTGTCTTCTACCACATCTCTCCTCCTTCTGTCCATCTCTCCTCTGTCATCTACCACACCTCTCCCTCCATCTGTCCATCACTCTACCTCTGTTCACTACCACACCTCACCCTCCATCGGTCAATCTCTCCTCTGTCCTCTACCACACCTCTCCCTCAATCTGTCCATCTCTCTACCTCTGTCCTCTACCACGCCTCTCCTTCTTTTCTCCATCACTACTCTGTCCTCTACAATAATTCTCCCTCCATCGGTCAATCTCTCCTCTGTCCTCTACCACACTTCTCCCTCGATCTGTCCATCTCTCTACCTCTGTCCTCTACCAAACATCTCCTTCCATTGGTCCATCTCTCTTCTGTCCCCTACCAATAATCTCCCTCCATCGGGCCATCTCTTTACTGTTAACACCTCCACTCCATCGGCCCATCTCTCCACTGTCCTCTACCACACTGCTCCCTCCATCTGTCTCTCTACTCTGTCCTCTACAACACCTCTCCTTTCATCTGTCTCTCTCCTCTGTCCTCTACCTCACCTCTCTCTCCATCGGTCCATCTCTCCTCTGTCCTCTACCAAACATCACCCTCCATCGGTCCATCTCTCCTCAGTCCTCTTACAAATCTCTCACCATCATCTGTCCATCTCACTCTACCTCTGTCCTCTACCACACCTCTCCCTCCATCTGTCAATCTCTCCTCTGTCCTCTACTACACCTCTCCCTCCATCTGTCCATCTCTCCTCTGTCCTCTACTACACTTTACCCTCCATCGGTCCATCTATCTTCTGTCCACTACCAAACCTATACCTCCATTGGTCCATCTCTCCTCTGTCCGATACCAACAATCTCCCTCCAACACCTCCACTCCATCTGTCTATCTCTCTACGTCTGTCTTCTACCACATCTCTCCTCCTTCTGTCCATCTCTCCTCTGTCATCTACCACACCTCTCCGTTTATCTGTCCATCACTCTACCTCTGTCCTCTACCACGCCTCTCCTTCTTTTTCTCCATCACTCCTCTGTCCTCTACAACAATTCTCCCTCCATCGGTCAATCTCTCCTCTGTCCTCTACCACACTTCTCCCTCGATCTGTCCATCTCTCTACCTCTGTTCACTACCACACCTCACCCTCCATCGGTCAATCTCTCCTCTGTCCTCTACCACACCTCTCCCTCAATCTGTCCATCTCTCTACCTCTGTCCTCTACCACGCCTCTCCTTCTTTTTCTCCATCACTCCTCTGTCCTATACAACAATTCTCCCTCCATCGGTCAATCTCTCCTCTGTCCTCTACCACACTTCTCCCTCGATCTGTCCATCTCTCTACCTCTGTCCTCTAACACACCTCTCGCTCCATCTGTCTCTCTCCTCTGTCCTCTACCACATCTCTCCCTCCATCTGTGCAACTCTCTACCTCTGTCCTCTATGAAACATCACTCTCCATCAGTCCATCTCTCCTCTGTCCTCTACCACACCTCTCCCTTAATATGTGCAACGCTCTACCTCTGTCCTCTACCAAACATCACCCTCCATTGGTCCATATATCCTCTGTCCACTACCAAACCTCTACCTCCAGTTGTACATCTCTCCTCTGTCCCATACCAACAATCTCCCTCCACCAAGCCATCTCTCTTCTGTCATCTACAACACCTCCACTCCATCTGTCTATATCTCTACATCTGTCTTCTAACAAATCTCTCTTCTTTCTGTCCATCTCTCTACCTCTGTCCTCTACCACACCACTCCCTCCATCTGTCCATCACCCTTCCTCTGTCCTCTACCACACCTCTCCTTCCTTTTGTTCATCTCTCCTCTGTCCTCTGCCACATCTCTCCCTTCATCTGTACATCACTCAACCTCTGTACACTACCACACCTCTCCTTCCATCTGTCCATCTCTCCTCTGTCCTTTACTACACCTCTCCCTCCATCTGTCCATCTCTCTCCTCTGTCCTATACCACACTTCTCACTCCATCTGTCCATCTCTCCTCTGCCCTCTACACACCTCTCCCTCCATCTGTCCATCTGTCCTCTGTCCTCCACTACACCTCTCCCTCCATCTGTCCATCTCTCTACCTCTGTCCTCTACCACATCTCTCCCTCCATCTGTCTATCTCTCCACCTCTGTACACTACGACACCTCTCATTCCATCGATCAATCTCTCCTCTGTCCTCTACCACATCTCTCCCTCCATCTGTCCATCACTCTACCTCTGTACACTACCACACCTCTCCTTCGATCGGTCAATGTTTCCTCTGTCCTCTACCACACCTCTACCTCCATCTGTCCATTTCTCACCCCTGTCCTCCACAACAATTATCCTTCCATCTGTCCATCTCTCTACCTCTGTCCTCTTCCACACCTCTCCCTCCATCTGTCTCTCTCCTCTGTCCTCTACCACACCTCTCCCTCCATCGGTCCATCTCTCCTCTCTCCTCTACTACACCTCTCCCTCCATCTGTCCATCTCTCCTCTGTCCTCTACCACACTTCTCCCTCCATCTGTCCTTCACTCTACCTCTGTACACTACCAAACCTCTCCCTCCATCGGTCCATCTCTCCTCTGTCCTCTACCACACCTCTCCCTCCATTTGTCCATCACTCTACCTCTGTACACTACCACACCTCTCCTTCCATCAGTCAATCTCTCCTCAGTCCTCTACTACACCTCTCCCTCCATCTGACCATCTCTCTCCTCTGTCCTCTACCACACCTCTCCCTCCATCTGTCCATTTCTCACCCCTGTCCTCTACAACAATTCTCCTGCCATCTGTCCATCCCTCCATTGGTCAATCTCTCCTCTGTCCTCTACTACACCTCTCCCTCCATCTGTCCATCTCTCCTTTGTCCTCTACCACACTTCTCCCTTCCTCTGTCTATCTCTCTACCTCTTTCCTCTACCAAACATCACCCTCCATCGGTCCATCTCTTCTCTGTCCTCTACCAAACCTTTCCTTCCATCGGTCCATCTCTCTACCTCTGTCCTCTACCAAACATCACCCTCCATCGGTCAATCTCTCCTCTGTCCTCTACCACACCTCTCGCTCCATCTGTCTATCTCTCTACCTCTGTCCACCTCTGTACATTTCGATGAAACATGGTGAAGCCCCAAAATTGCCCTCCCTGGAAGCCTGTGTTTCAGACATAAGGAAGTGGATTGCTGCAAATGTTCTACGGACAAAACAGAGACTCTTGTTCTAGGTCCCAAGAAACAAAGAGATCTTCTTTTGAATCTGACAATTCATCTTGATGGTTGTACAGTTCTCTCAAATAAAACTGTGAAGTACCTCTGCGTTACTCTGGACCCTGATCTCTCTTTTGATGAACATATCAAGACTGTTTCAAAGACAGCTATTTTGCATCTACGTAACATTGCAAAATCAGAAACTTTCTGTCCAAAAATGATGCAGAAAAATGCATACATGCTTTTGTCACTTCTAGCTTAGACTACTGCTATGCTCTACTTTCTGGGATAGCCGGATAAAGCACTAAATAATCTTCAGTTAGTGCTAAACATGGATGCTAGAATCTTGACTAGAACCCAACATTTTTATCATATTACTCCAGTTCTAGCCTCCCTACACTGGCTTCCTGTTAAGGCAAGGGCTGATTTCAAGGTTTTACTGCTAAACTACAAAGCATTACATGGGCTTGCTCCTACCTATCTTTCCGATTTGGTCCTGCCGTACATACCTACACGTACGCTACGGTCACAAGACGCAGGCCTCCTAATTGTCCCTAGAATTTCTAAGCAAACGGCTGGAGGTAGGGCTCTCTCCTATAGAGCTCCATTTTTATGGAATGGTCTGCCTACCCTTGTGAGAGACGCAGACTCGGTCTCAACCTTTAAGTCTTTATTGAAGACTCAGCTCTTCAGTAGGTCCTATGATTGAGTATAGTCTGGCCAGGGGTGTGAAGGTGAACGGAAAGGCACTGGACCAACGAACCGCCCTTGCTGTCTCTGCCTGGCTGGTTCCCCTCTCTACACTGGGATTCTCTGCCTCTAACCCTATTACAGGGGCTGAGTCACTGGCTTACTGGTGCTATTCCATGCCGTCCCTAGGAGGGGTGCGTCACTTGAATAGGTTGAGTCACTGACGTGATCTTCAAGTCCGGGTTGGCGCCCCGCCTTGGGTTTGGCCATGGGAGAGGTCTTTGTGGGCTATACTGGTGGTGTGGGGCTGTGCTTTGGCAAAGTGGGTGGGGTTATTTCCTGCCTGTTTGGCACTGTCCAGGGGTATCGTTGTATGGGGCCACGGTGTCTCCCGACCCCTCCTGTCTCAATCTGCCCACCTCTCTCTGTTCTCTACCACATATCTCTCCCTAAATCTGTCCATCTCTCTACCTCTGTCCTCTACCACACCTCTCCCCCATCTGTCCATTTCTCATCTGTCCTCTACCAAACTTCTCCCTCATCTGTCTATCTCCTCTGTCCTCTTCCACACCTCCTCCTCCTTCTGTCCATCTCTCTTCTGTCCTCTAATACAATTCTCTCTTCATCTGTCCATCTATCCTCTGTCCTCTACCACACCTCTCCCTCCATTAAAAAAAAATGCCTTCCTCACCATCTTAAATAAGCATGCCCCATTCAAGAAATTTAGAACCAAGAACAAATACATCCCTTTGTTCTCTCCATACCTGACTGCCCTTAACCAACACAAAAACATCCTGTGGCGTTCTGCATTAGCATCGAACAGCTCCCGTGATATGCAACTTTTCAGGGAAGTTAGAAACCAATATACACAGGCAGTTAGAAAAGCCAAGGCTAGCTTTTTCAAGCAGAAATTTGCTTCCTGCAACACAAACTCAAAAAAGTTCTGGGACACTGTAAAGTCCATAGAGAATAAGAACACCTCCTCCCAGCTACCCACTGCACTGAGGATAGGAAACTCTGTCACCTCCGATAAATCCACTATAATTTAGAATTTCAATAAGCATTTTTCTACGGCTGGCCATGCTTTCCACCTGGCTACCCCTACAGCGGTCAACAGCACTGCACCCCCCACAGCTACTCGCCCAAGCCTTCCCCATTTCTCCTTCTCCCAAATCCAGTCAGTTGATGTTCTGAAAGAGCTGCAAAATCTGGACCCCTACAAATCAGCTGGGCTAGACAATCTGAACCCTTTCTTTCTAAAATGATCTGCCGAAATTGTTCCAACCCCTATTACTAGCCTGTTCAACCTCTCTTTCGTGTCGTCTGAGATTCCAAAAGATTGGAAAGCAGCTGCTGTCATCCCCCTCTTCAACAGAGGGGACACTCTTGACCCAAACTGCTACAGACCTATATCTATCCTACCCTGCCTTTCTAGGGTCTTCGAAAGCCAAGTCAACAATCAGATTACCGACCATTTCGAATGCCACCACACCTTCTCCGCTATGCAATCTGGTTTAAGAGCTGGTCATGGGTGCACCTCAGCCAGGCTCAAGGTCCTAAATGATATCGTAACCGCCATCGATAAGAAACAATACTGTACTGCCGTATTCATTGACCTGGCCAAGGCTTTCGACTCTGTCAATCACCACATCCTCATCGGCAGACTCAATAGCCTTGGTTTCTCAAATGATTGCCTCGCCTGGTTCACCAACTACTTCTCTGATAGAGTTCAATGTGTCAAATCAGATAGCCTGTTGTCGGGCCTCTGGTAGTCTCTATGGGGGTGCCACAGGGTTCAATTTTTGGGCCAACTCTTTTTTCTGTATACATAAATGATGTCACGCTTGCTGCTGGTGAGTCTCTGATCCAGCTCTACGCAGATGACACCATTCTGTATACTTCTGGCCCTTCTTTGGACACTGTGTTCACAACCCTCCAGACGAGCTTCAATGCCATACAACTCTCCTTCCGTGGCCTCCATCTGCTCTTAAATACTAGTAAAACTAAATGCATGCTCTTCAACCGATAGCTGCCCGTACCTGCCCGCCCGTCCAGCATCACTGCTCTGGACGGTTCTTACATAGAATATGTGGAAAACCTGTGGAAAGCTCTCCTTCCAGACTCACATCAAACATCTCCAATCCAAAGTTAAATCTGGAATTGGCTTCCTATTTCGCAACAAAGCATCCTTCACCCTCGTAAAACTGACCATTCTACTGATCCTCGACTGTCATTTACAAAATAGCCTCCAATACCCTACTCAATAAACTGGATGCAGTCTATCACAGTTGTCACGTTCTGACCAGTAAAGGGGTCATTTGTTATTGTAGTTTGGTCAGGACGTGGCAGGGGGGTATTTGTTTTATGTGGTTCGGGGTGTGTGTTTATGTAGAGGGGTGTTTGGTTTGAGTATTCTGGGGTTTTTGGGTTATGTTCTATGTGTCGTATTCTAGGTTCTATCTATGTTGTGTATTTCTTTGTGTTGGCCTGGTATGGCTCTCAATCAGGAACAGCTGTACATCGTTGTTGCTGATTGAGAGACATACTTAGGTAGCCTGTTTTCACCTGTCCCTTTGTGGGAAGTTGTATTCGTGCACTGCTATGGTTAGCCTGCAGAACTGTTAGCTATCATTTGTTTTTTCGTTTTGATATTTTTGTGTGGTGTTCGTAATAAAATAAATATGAGCATTCACGTACCCGCTGCATTTTGGTCCACTTCCTACGACGGCCGTTACAGAACTTACTACCACCAACGGACCAAGCAGCAGAGGAAGGAGCACGATGAAGAAAGATGGACATGGGCGGAAATGAGGATGAGCATATCCACGGCTATGGAGGAGTTAAGGGAGCCGGAGAGGCAGCTCCAATAATTCTTTTTGGGGGGGCACACAGGTAGTTTGGCTGGGCCAGGGTTTAGCCCCAAGCCAACTCCCCGTGCTTATCGGAGGCAGCTTGTTACTGGTCAGGCCCCGTGCTATGGGGTGATGCGCACAGCGTCGAGGCCGAGCATTCACAGGCCGGTGTGCACCGTGCCAGCGCCCCTCCTCTCCTTCTCTCCTCTTCCAGACTATCCTCCTCTCCTTCTCTCTTCTGCCAGACTATTCTCCTCTTTCTCCTTTGCCAGACTATCCTCCTCTTCTTCTCTCCTCTGCCAGACTATCCTCCACTGCTTCTCTCCTCTGCCAGACTATCCTCCTCTTTCTCATCTGCCAGACTATCCTCCTCTCCTTCTCTCCTCTGCCAGACTATCCTCGTCTCCCTCTCTCCTCTGCCAGACTATCTTCCTCTCTCTCCTCTGCCAGACTATCCTCCTCTCCTTCTCTCCTCTGCCAGACTATCCTCCTCTCCTTCTCTCCTTTGCCAGACTATCCTCCTCTCCTTCTCTCCTCTGCAGACTATCCAGACTATCCTCCTCTCCTCTGCCAGACTATTCTCCTCTTTCTCCTTTGCCAGACTATCCTCCTCTTCTTCTCTCCTCTGCCAGACTATCCTCCTCTCCCTCTCTCCGATGCCAGACCATCCTCCTCTCCTTCTCTCCGATGCCAGACTATCCTCCTCTCCTTCTCTCCTCTGCCAGACTATCCTCCTCACCTTCTGTCCTCTGCCAGACAAGCCTCCTCTCATTCTCTCCTCTGCCAGACTATCCTCCTCTCCTTCTCTCCTCTGCCAGACTATCCTCCTCTCCTTCTCTCCTTTGCCAGACTATCCTCCTCTCCTTCTCTCCTCTGCAGACTATCCAGACTATCCTCCTCTCCTCTGCCAGACTATTCTCCTCTTTCTCCTTTGCCAGACTATCCTCCTCTTCTTCTCTCCTCTGCCAGACTATCCTCCTCTCCCTCTCTCCGATGCCAGACCATCCTCCTCTCCTTCTCTCCGATGCCAGACTATCCTCCTCTCCTTCTCTCCTCTGCCAGACTATCCTCCTCACCTTCTGTCCTCTGCCAGACAAGCCTCCTCTCATTCTCTCCTCTGCCAGACTATCCTCCTCTTTCTCCTCTGCCAGATTATCCTCCTCTCCTTCTCTCCTCTGCCAGACAATCCTCCTCACCTTCTCTCCTCGGCCAGATAATCCTCCTCTCCTCTCCTCTGCAGACTATCCAGACTATCCTCCTCTCCTTCTCTCCTCTGCCAGACTATCCTCCTCTCCCTCTCTCCTCTGCCAGACTATCCTCCTCTCCTTCTCTCCTCTGCCAGACTATCCTCCTCTCCTTCTCTCCTCTGCAGACTATAGCAGCACACACCTGTAGCAAGTGCTCCAGCAGGTATATCTCTCTGGTCACCCCCAAAGCCAATTCCTCCTTTGGGCGTCTCTCCTTCCAGTTCTCTGCTGTCAATGACTGGAATAAACTACAAACATCTCTGAAACTGGAAACACTTATCTCCCTCACTAGCTTTAAGCACCAGCTGTCAGAGCAGCTCACAGATCACTGCACCTGTACATAGCCCATCTATAATTTAGCCCAAACAACTACCACTTCCCCTACTGTATTTATTTATTTTGCTCCTTTGCACCCCATTATTTATATTTCAACTTTGCACTTTCTTCCACTACAAATCTACCATTCCAGTGTTTTACTTGCTATATTGTATTTACTTTGCCACCATGGCCTTTTTTGCCTTTACCTCCCTTATCTCACCTCATTTGCTCACATTGTATATATACTTTATTTTCTACTGTATTATTGACTGTATGTTTGTTTTACTCCATGTGTAACTCTGTGTTGTTGTATGTGTCGAACTGCTTTGCTTTATCTTGGCCAGGTCGCAATTGTAAATGAGAACTTGTTCTCAACTTGCCTACCTGGTTAAATAAAGGTAAAATAAAAATTGTATAAAATAAAAATAAATCTGTCCAACTCTCTACCTCTGTCCTCTACCACACTTTTCCATTATCTGTCCATCTCTCCTCTGTCTTCGACCATACATCTCTCTCTATCTGTTCATCTCTCCTCTGTCTTTTATCCCTCTGTCCTTTACTAGTCCTCCTCCTCTCCCCCTTTCTCTATTTAATCTGTATTTTCCCCTCTCCATAACCCTTCCTCCTCTCTCCTCTGCTAGTGTATCCTCCTTCTCTACTCTGTACATTTATTTATATCCCCTCTGAATTATCTTCCTTTCTCTCTCCTTCCCTAAAAACGGTTCAACTTTCCTTTGATCCTTTGCTTAAACAGAAGTGGGATATTTTTGTGAAACGCCAACCTCCCGCTCTCTGCCCACAGCCAACTACCCCCATTCCTCGCTCCTCTGCCAGACAATCCTCCTCTTTCTCCTCTGCCAGACTATCCTCCTCTCCTTCTCTCCTCTGTCAGACTATCCTCCTCTCCTTCTCTCCTCTGCCAGACTATCCTCCTCTCCTCTGCCAGACTAACCTCCTCTTTCTCCTCTGCCAGACTATCCTTCTCTCCTTCTCTCCTCTGCCAGACTATCCTCTCCTTCTCTCCTCTGCCAGACTATCCTCCTCTCCTTCTCTCCTCTGCCAGACTATCCTCCTCTCCTTCTCTCCTCTGCCAGACTATCCTCCTCTCCTTCTCTCCTCTGCCAGACTATCCTCCTCTGCCAGACTATCCTCCTCTTTCTCCTCTGCCAGACTATACTCCTCTCCCTCTCTCCTCTGCCAGACTATCCTCTTCTCCTTCTGTCCTCTGCCAGACAATCCTCCTCTTTCTCCTCTGCCAGACTATCCTCCTCTCCTTCTCTCCTCTGCCAGACTATCCTTCTCTCCTCTGCCAGACTATCCTCCTCTCCTTCTCTCCTCTGCCAGACAATCCTCCTCTTTCTCCTCTGCCAGACTATCCTCCTCTCCTTCTCTCCTCTGCCAGACTATCCTCCTCTCCTCTGCCACACAATCTTCCTTTCTCCTCTGCCAGACTATCCTCCTCTATCTCCTCTAACAGACTATCCTCCTCTCCTTCTCTCCTCTGCCAGACTATCCTCTTCTCCTTCTGTCCTCTGCCAGACTATCCTCCTCTCCTTCTCTCCTCTGCCAGACTATCCTCCTCTCCTTCTCTCCTCTGCCAGACTATCCTCCTCTCCCTCTCTGCTCTGCCAGACTATCGTCCTCTCCTCTGCCAGACTATCCTCCTCTCCCTCTCTCCTCTGCCAGACTATCATCCTCCCCTTCTCTCCTCTGCCAGACTATCCTCCTCTCCTTCTCTCCTCTGCCAGACTATCCTCCTCTTTCTCCTCTGCCAGACTATCCTCCTTTCCCTCTTTCCTTTGCCAGTGTACCCCCCCCCACACACACACACAAAGTGATGATTAATGGCTGATTGAAGATGACAATATAAATAGTTTTTTTTACTGGTTAATTATTAAAGCATCTCATGTTGGATCTGAAGTCATATATGCTACAATGTTAGTTTCAATGCCACTGCTGAAAACACAACAACTGATAAGATTAAAACAGTGGTAGACTTGATCTACAGTTCCAGCACCAACACAAATACTGTAATCCACATCAAGCTCTTTAGTCAGGTGTGTTAGTGCTAGGCCGGAAACAAAAGCCTGTGCTACACTACAGCCCTGCAGGATTGGAGTTACCCAACTGTTTCTTAAGCATTATCCAACATATGAATCATATGAACTCAATGGACATCAAAGCTCAGTTTTGTTGTGCATGGTGCTTGCACCACCAGCATTGTGGGTTCGATTCCCAGGGACACCCATATGTATAGTGTATGCATGCATGGCTGTAAGTAGATTTGTTTAAAAGCATCTGCTAAATGACATATACTATTGTTATATGACAACCATGTCCTCACTAGCAAGCTGTGGCCAGAGGTAGAGAACCCCTGCTAACCAATGGAAATGGGTCTGACAGGAGGAACAAAAACTATGATTGGCTCAAATTGTGTTATTTTCTCAGTGTGAGTCTTCCAAAATCAGGGGCTCTCAAACAGTACTCCAAATCACCATGTTCCCCTTGTCCTTCAATTACAGGAAGTGCTGCCTCACAATTGTGTTCATGTAATTTCTTGGTCTGATCCAGTCCGATCCAGCCGGGCTGGTCTGAGTGCAGGTCACACCGAGACTGTAGATTTACAGTTAACTCAGCAGGCTAACTCAGGACCGTAGCTTTACAGTTAACTCAGCAGGCTAGCTCAGGACCGTAGCTTTACAGTTAACTCAGCAGGCTAGCTCAGGACCGTGGGCTTTACAGTTAATAACTCAGCAGGCTAGCTCAGGTTAAAAACAACTCTTTGAACAGGTTTGCTGGGATGATGAAAAGAACTGAATGAAACTGCATTCTGACCAACAAAATGAAAATCTTTCTCCATTTGCCATTCAAAAAGACAGAATGATTGTCAGTATGAAACACACTAGGCTAACAAGGACAAAAACGTGCCCTGGACACCGTTGGCTGTTATTGCAGCTGGCGCTACTGTGGAAACGCAGGCTAATGAGCAGCTAGCAGAGGTGTGAGACTGGATATTAATGCTAATTTATTTCTATTAACGTATAGGATCTCCCCACAACGGCAGTAGAAGTCAACACCACCCCAACACGCAGCCGGTTGTTGGTCTACTGTAGATGTCATGAATCACGTTTCATGATGGATTTAGCATGGTCATTCTGGATTGATACATGAGTTCTGTGATGTTCGGTGGGTGTTTCACCTTGACATTGTGATAGCAATTGGCATATCTCAAGATGGGATAACAAACTTCAGCGTCACCCCTTGCCAAGTCACTTCCATGCCTATTCAATCTACCCTCCTCCATGAATACTTTTACCAACTGCTTTCATTATGGTTCCTATTCCCCAATCCACCTCAGTGTCCTTTGTTTCAGCTGCTCCCTAGATGTCTGTCCCTGTCCCCTCCTTCAAACGCTCCCATCACCATCCCATCTCCACCAGCTAGCTAATTAGCTTTAGCGAATTTACAACCATACATTATCTTTACTGCAGCTCCTCAATATGCCACTTTAGCTACAGTATAGATGCTATCAGGTTCTCCAGAATCACCTGCATTTAAACACTAAAGCACTGGCCCTATATGACTATACAACCCAATGCAGCTGGAGAGCGACAACCACAGTTAGATGGAGCTTTTAGGGGTTCTGTTGTCTATGTGTCACCAGTGTGTTATACAATTGCAACGCTTTTATAGGCATTTACTGTTTATGAGCCGTGAGCTGTAATAAATGCTTATAACAAGTCTTACAATGCACTGACAAGGGGGAGACAGATACACGATGGATGCATTATGAATGTCTTACAGTATGCAAAGGGGGTTAATAGATGACATTGGCCTCTTCACATCCATACAGCTCAGTGTTTATAACAGTCAGAGACAACATCTGCAAAGTCAGTTCAGTGTTCTAAAGAGTCAGAGACAACATCTGTATAGTCAGTTCAGTGTTCTAAAGAGTCAGAGACAACATCTGTATAGTCAGTTCAGTGTTCCAACAGTCAGAGACAACGTATGTAAAGCCAGATCAGTGTTCCAACAGTCAGATACAACATCTGTAAAGTCAGTTCAGCATTCTAACAGTCAGAGACAACATCTGTAAAGTCAGTTCAGTGTTCTGAAGAGTCAGAGACAACATCATTATAGTCAGTTCAGTGTTCTGAAGAGTCAGAGACAACATCTGTAAAGCCAGTTCAGTGTTCTAACAGTCAGAGACAACATCTGTAAAGTCAGTTCAGTGTTCTGAAGAGTCAGAGACAACATCATTATAGTCAGTTCAGTGTTCTGAAGAGTCAGAGACAACATCTGTAAAGTGAGCTCAGTGTTCTAAAGCGTCAGAGACAACATCTGTTAAGTCATTTTAATGTTCTAAAGATTCAGAGACAACATATGTGAAGCAGGCTGTTGAGGTTTCAACAACAAATCAACACATGGAAAACATGAGCGATGGTTTGTGAATGAAAATACAATGGCTTGCACAAGTATTCACCCCCTTGGTATTTTTCCTATTTTGTTGCCTTACAACCTGGAAATAATAGATTTTTTGGGGTGGTTGTATCATTTGATTTACACAACATACCTAGCACTTTGAAAATGCTAAATATTTTTTATTGTGAAACAAACAAGAAATAAGACAAAAAACTTGAGCGTGCATAACTATTCACTTCCCCAAAGTCAATACTTTGTAGGGCCACCATTTGCAGCAATTACAGCTGCAAGTCTCTTGGGGTATGTGTCTATAAGCTTGGCACATCTAGCCACTGGGATTTTTGCCCATTCTTCAAGGCAAAACTGCTCCAGCTCCTTCAAGTTGGATGGGTTCCGCTGGTGTACAGCAATCTTTAAGTCATACCACAGAGGTCTGGGCTTTGACTAGGCCATTCCAAGACATTTAAATGTTTCCCCATAAACCACTCAAGTGTTGCTTAAGCAGTATGCTTAGGGTCATTGTCCTGCTGGAAGGTGAACCTCTGTCCCATTTTCAAATCTCTGGAAGACTGAAACAGGTTTCCCTCAAGAATTTCCCTGTATTTAGCATCATCCATCATTCCTTCAAATCTGACCAGTTTCCCAGCCCCTGCTCATGGAAAACATCCCCACAGCATGATGCTGCCACCACCATGCTTCACTGTGGGGTGGTTTTCTCGGGGTGATAAGATGGGTTGGGTTTGCGCCAGACATAGCATTTTCCTTGATGTCCAAAAAGATAAATGTTTGTCTCATCTGACCATCTCCCCAAACATCTTCTTCTATATGTTTGGGGAGTCTCCCACATTCCTTTTGGCGAACACCAAACGTGTTTGCTTATTTTTTTCTTTAAGCAATTACTTTTCTGTCCACTCTTCCGTAAAGCCCAGCTCTGTGGATTGTATGGCTTAAAGTACTCCTATGGACAGATACTCCAATCTCAGTTGTGGAGCTTTGCAGCTCCTTCAGGGTTATCTTTGGTCTCTTTGTTGCCTCTCTGATTAATGCCCTCCTTGCAGGTTTGTTGTGGTGCCATATTCTTTCTATTTTTTAATAATGGATTTAATGGTGCTCCGTGGGATGTTCAAAGTTTCTGATATTTTTTTATAACCCAACACAACTTTATCTCTGACCTGTTTGGAGAGCTCCTTGGTCTTCATGGTGCCGCTTGCTAGGTGGTTCCCCTTGCTTAGTGGTGTTGCAGACTCTGGGGCCTTTCAGAACTGTTGTATGTATACTGAGATCATGTGACGGATCATGTGACACTTAGATTGAAGACAGGTGGACTTTATTTAACAAATTACGTGAATTCTGAAGGTAATTGGTTTAACCAGATCTTATTTAGGGGCTTCATAGCAAAGGGGGTGAATACATATGCACGCACCACTTTTCTGTTTTTCATTTTTTATAATTTATTTTTTTCAATTCACTTCACCAATTTGGACTGTTTTGTGTATGTCCATTACATGAAACCCATATACAAATTCCTTTAAACTACAGGTTGTAACGCAACAAAATAGGAAAAACGCCAAGGGGGATGAAAACTTTTGCAACGCATAGTACATATCTGCCAGAGACGGTTATGATGGTTGATATGTGTGTTAAGTTGTTTTCAAAACAGCTTTGTAATCTATCATCCACCGGAGCACCGCTGCACTATACCTAGAAAGATAAGATAATGATAGTGATGGAAATAATAACAGCAGCAGCAACAACAGCCGTCGTAAATGTCAGTCAGTTTTGGAACTGTCATATTTTTCTTCTGAAGTCATTGTAGGATGACTTCAGAATAGGATTAGGACCTAGGTTTAGTTTTAGGGCTAGGGTTAGGAACTAGGGTTAGTTTTAGGTTTAGGAGCTAGGGTTAGTTTTAGGGTTAGGAGCTAGGGTTAGTTTTAGGGTTAGGAGCTAGGGTTAGTTTTAGGTTAGGGTTAAGAGCTGGGTTAGGAGCTAGGGTTAGTTTTAGCTTTAGGGCTAGGGTTAGGACCTAGGGTTAGTTTTAGGTTAGGCTTAAGAGCTGGGTTAGTTTTAGGGTTAGGAGCTAGGGTTAGTTTTAGTTTTAGGGCTAGGGTTAGGAGCTAGGGTTAGGTATAGGGTTAGGGTTAAGGTTAGGCTTTTTGGTTAAGGTTAAGGTTAGGGTTGGGTTTAGGGTTAAGGTTTATGGAAAAAAGTTGTTTGAATGGACTGAATTGTGTGTCCCCACAAGGTTAGTTGTACGAGAGAGTGTGTGTGTGTGTGTGTGTGTGTGTGTGTGTGTGTGTGTGTGTGTGTGTGTGTGTGTGTGTGTGTGTGTGTGTGCACAGAGCAGAGCAATATCAGCAACCAGACAGCTAGCGGGAAGAGAGGAAATGAAAAGGAGTTTCAGTGTGAATCAGTAAAATATCAGTAGCGCTTGTCAGAGGGATGTATTTCAACTCTACAGATACGTCTGCTACGTGTGCTGCTGAGGGGGAGCATCAGGATGTAAGCTACTGTACGTGGATGAACATGCAAGCAGGCCAGCATTCAACGCACACACACGCACACACACATGGACACACACACACACACACACACACTCTGGCTCAGGCTGACAAGAGTAAGTTGTTGCCTGTTCATCAATAATGCAAAGCATTCTGGGAGTAGCTACTGTGTGTGTCCTTATGACAAAAAAGTGATGCTACAGCTATACAGGCACTGTTTCACACAAATAACATACTACAGAATGAATAGAGTAAGACAAATACACCATCTATAATTAACCCAGGGAGACAATACCCTATCTTCTCAATCTCTAACAACCTGCCACTCATCGCTGGCTGACTGCAAATTCCTCTTAACACAAGAGTCAACAGCTATGGAGCTACAAAATCTGCTCAGCTATGGAAACCCATTTCATGAAGCTCCCGATGAACAGTTATTGTGTTGACTTTGCTTCCAGAGGCAGTTTGGAACTCTGTAGATGATGTTTACGCTCTACACGCGTCATCACTCTGCAGTCCCGTTCTGTGGATGTGTGTCCTACCACTTCGCGGCTGAGATGTTTCCACTTCACAATTAGAGCACTTACAGTTGACCGGGGCAGCTGTAACAGGGCAGAAATATGGCAAACTGGCTTGTTGGGGAGGTGGCATCCTATGACGGTGCCATGTTGAAAGTCACTGAGCTCTTCAGTAAGGCCATTCTACTGCCAATGTTTGTCTATGGAGATTGTATGGCTGTGTGCCTGATTTTATACACCTGTCAACAACAGGTGTGGCTGAAATAACCGAATCCACTTATTTGAAGGGGTGTCCACATACTTTTGTATATATAGAGTATGTTTGCACTCATCCAGAGGGGGGTCTGAGGGAGGAGGGGAGATGTTTATGAGAGAGACACATTAAGAGAGAGAGAGAGAGAGAGAGAGAGAGAGAGAGAGAGAGAGAGAGAGAGAGAGAGAGAGAGTGAGTGACTGGAATGAGTAGAAGAAAGCTGCAGAGGGATTTACTGCTCACCACTCGTACTGATTCTACATAGAGTACAGAGGGATTTACTGCTCACCACTCGTACTGATGCTACATAGAGTACAGAGGGATTTACTGCTCACCACTCGTACTGATTCTACATAGAGTACAGAGGGATTTACTGCTCACCACTCGTACTGATGCTACATAGAGTACAGAGGGATTTACTGCTCACCACTCGTACTGATGCTACATACATTACAGAGGGATTTACTGCTCACCACTCGTACGGATGCTACATAGAGTACAGAGGGATTTACCGCTCACCACTCGTACTGATGCTACATACAGTACAGAGGGATTTACCGCTCACCACTCGTACTGATGCTACATAGAGTACAGAGGGATTTACTGCTCACCACTCGTACTGATGCTACATACAGTACAGAGGGATTTACTGCTCACCACTCGTACGGATGCTACATAGAGTACAAAGGGATTTACCGCTCACCACTCGTACTGATGCTACATACAGTACAGAGGGATTTACTGCTCACCACTCGTACTGATGCTACATACAGTACAGAGGGATTTACTGCTCACCACTCGTACGGATGCTACATAGAGTATAGAGGGATTTACCGCTCACCACTCGTACTGATGCTACATACAGTACAGAGGGATTTACTGCTCACCACTCGTACTGATGCTACATAGAGTACAGAGGGATTTACTGCTCACCACTCGTACTGATGCTACATAGAGTACAGAGGGATTTACTGCTCACCACTCGTACTGATGCTACATACAGTACAGAGGGATTTACTGCTCACCACTCGTACGGATGCTACATAGAGTATAGAGGGATTTACTGCTCACCACTCGTACTGATGCTACATACAGTACAGAGGGATTTACTGCTCACCACTCGTACTGATGCTACATACAGTACAGAGGGATTTACTGCTCACCACTCGTACTGATGCTACATACAGTACAGAGGGATTTACTGCTCACCACTCATACTGATGCTACATAGAGTACAGAGGGATTTACTGCTCACCACTCGTACTGATGCTACATACATTACAGAGGGATTTACTGCTCACCACTCGTACTGATGCTACATAGAGTACAGAGGGATTTACTGCTCACCACTCGTACTGATGGTACATACATTACAGAGGGATTTACTGCTCACCACTCGTACTGATGCTACATACAGTACAGAGGGATTTACTGCTCACCACTCGTACTGATGCTACATAGAGTACAGAGGGATTTACTGCTCACCACTCGTACTGATGCTACATACAGTACAGTCTTGGTGTAGCCCAGTTGATGCCTGATTTATAACGGTTGTTTTGTGCGTGTGGGTGTATGCATAATTTTACGTGTGTGTGTTCTGTCCATGTTTAGGGGGTGTGGACTTGCAAGTGTGTGTGCTTTTGTGTGTGTTTGTGTGTGTTAAGGTTAGGGTTAGGGTTAAGGTTTAGGGTTAGGGGTTAGGGAAAATTGGATTTTGAATGGAAATCAATTATGTGTCCTCACAAGGTTAGTGAAACAAGACTTTGTGTGTGTATATATTACAAGATGAGACAGAAACATGGAAGACTACACCCAGCTGCATCAGCATCTTTCCCCTGATGGAGTCATTGTCTAGCTAAGTCCTGGTTCTGCTCTCCTATTGGCTACACACCATATAGTATATCCCACTGTCCTAGAAATATATTACACTTCAATTTCAATATGACAATACTAGGCCGGTTCACAAAGGCTAACCCATCTCCCTGCGTGCTTGCCTTCCTTTCTGTATGAGAGCCAGGGTGGTTGTGGGTCCATTAACAGGAAGTCAGAGGCGCATGGGGACTGAACTCTCGTTCACCACTGAAATGAAGATGGAGGAATGTGTCACCTCTATACAGTAATACTGACTAAGCCACTTCTTAATCGACCATGTGGATGAGCTATGAGGGGAAGGGAAAGGGGCTGAGAGAGAGAGAGGGAGAGAGGGGGAGCGAGGGAGATAGAGAGAGAGAGAAAGACAATGCTGGGATTATAATAAAATCCCTCCTCTCTCTCTCTCTCTCTCTCTCTCTCTGACTATCTTTATTACATTATTAGAGAATGAGAACTGGAGACCCATAACTGACCTTCTTTAACTTCATTTACTTTCATCTCATTCCCATGATTTGATCTGATCTCTGATGCCCTGCAGGATACCAGGAAATCTCCCAGCCATGTCCTGAAACTGCCCCTAGACACTAATCAAAGATCAGTTTTGACATTCCCCATGCAATGGTTAAGGTTATGACTTGGGGTGATTTAGCTGATCCTAGATCTTTGCCAAATGGCAACTTCTTTCCTGGAGCAATGAAACTCCTATATCTCCTCAACAGATCCAGTGACATCCCACTAGATCACACTCAGTCCCTTAACCAATCACATTAGAGCTCTCCCAGCCCCTCGCCCAATCAACATGTATCTAATAAGCAGTGGCTAATTAGCCGACATTGTTCTGAACAGAAGCAGCTGCAGCAGTTAATTTGTCAATATTACAATTAACCACCAGCTTCTTACCATATGATTAATTACATGATTTTATTTCAGCTCATTTTTAATTGTGTCATTCCCTGCAATCACAAATATAACCTCCGAGAGTCCATTTGAGGAGAATCTGCCAAGCTTGTAATATGTCAAGAGGCAAGTGGCTATGCACAGAGAGAGCGAGATGAGAGAGAGAATAAGAGAGAGCGAGAGAAAGAGAGAGAGCGAGAGACAGAGAGAGAGAGAGCGAGAGAGAGAGAGTGAGAGCAAGCGAGAGAGATAGGACAAGAGAGAGTGACTGAGAGACAAGAGGATAGCGGAGAGACAGAGAGTGAGA